>NC_091690.1:78667500-78980000 GCF_041296265.1 Equus caballus | reverse complement strand
AGCAATAAAACTGTCTTTATATGCAGATGATATGATTGTCTAGTTAGAAAGTATCAGGGAATCTCCAAAACTCCTAGAAGTACTAAGTAAGTTCAGCAAGATAATGGGACAAGATAAACATACAAATATTATTGCAACAGCAATGATTACCTGGGCAATTAAATTAAAAATAAAATATCATATACATCACTCAAAAAATGACACACAAGTATAAATCTAACAAAACATGTACAGTACTTTTATGCTGAAAACTACAAAATGATGATGAAAGAAATCAAAGATCAAAATAAATAGACAGACATACTGGGTTCATGGATTGGAAGACTCTACAGTAATGATGTCAATTCTCCCAAACTGATATGCAGGTTTAATATAACTCCTACCAAATACCCAGCAAGACTTCTGTAGATATACATGAGATGAGACTATTCTAAAACTTATATATAAAGGCAAAGGAACTATAACAGCTAAAACAATTTCGAAAATTGTTGAATTGACAATTTTGAATTAGAAGGAAGCAGTCTACCTGATTTCAAGACACTACAGAAACACAGTAATCAAGACTGTGCGGTATTGGTAGAGGGATGGACAAATAGAGCAATGGAACACAAGAGAGAACCCAGAAATTGACCAAAACAAATATGCCTGACAGACTGTTGACAAAGTTTCAAAGGTAATAAAGGTAATTCAGTGGAGGAAAGGGAGCCTTTTCAACAAATGGTGCTGGGGCAATTGGACATCCATAGGCAAAAATCTTGACTTAAGCTTCATGCCTTATACTAATTAACTCAAAATGGATCATAGACTTAAATGTAAAATGTTAAACTGTAATATTTTAGGAAAAAACTGAAAGAAAATCTTAGGAAACCACGGCTAAGCCAAGATTTCTTAGATGTGTCACCATGATCCACAAAAGGAAAAATTGTAAGTTGGACTTCATCAAAATTAAAAAATTTTCTCTATGAAAGACTAAGAGGATGAAAAGGTAAGCTATAGAGTGGAAGAAAATATTTGCAAACCACATATCTGACAAAGGACTAGTATCTAGAATATACAAAGAATTCTCAAAACTCACCAGTAATCAAATCAACAACCCAGTTAGAAAATGGAAAAAGGGGATGATGAGACATTTCACCTAAGAGGATGTACAGATGGAAAATAAGCACATGAGAACATCTTCAACATTATTAGCCATTTGGGAAACACAAATTAAAATGACAGATGAGATGTCATTACACACCTATGAGAATATCTAAAATTAAAAATAGTGACACCAAAGTTGCCAAGAAATTGAACTACTCATACATTGCTGGTGTGAATGTAAAATGGTACAGCCCCTATTGAAAACAATTTGGCAATGCTTTTTAAAATTAACATGTAACTACCATATAATCTAGAAATTGCACTTGTGGGCATTTATCCCAGAAAAATGAACATTTAGGTTCACAAAAACCTGCGAACAAACATTTACATCTGCTATATTCATCATAGCTAAAACAACCCCAAAGTCCTTCAATGGGTGAATGGTTAAGCAAACTTTGGTACGTCCATACCTTGGAATACTACTCAGAAGTAAAAAATAACAAACTATTGATATACACGAAAACTTGAATGAATCTCCAGAGAATTTCATTGCATAAAAAAAGCTAATCCCAAAGTATACATATTGTATGATCCCATTTATATAACATTTTTAACATTACAAAATTATAGAAGTGGAGAACTGACTCCTGGTTGCCAGAGGTTAAGGAAAGAATACTCTAACATGAATAAACTGCTTAAACGCACTCTAAACTGGGATCTCGCTGTATTATTTCTTGTAATTGCATATGGATCTATAATTATCTTAAAATAAAAAGTTAAAAAAATAAAAAAACTGAAATATTAACTTCATCTTCAAAGATGAGTAGAAACTTTTTCTTTCAAATTTTGTTATTTTTCATTGCTTTATGCTTCCTATCAGAATAAGAAAAATTGTGTTTACCGAACACATTATGTGACAGACATTCTAATACCTCATTTGATGCTCATGTAACACTGTGAGGGAAGTAATATTCTCCCCATTTTATATTTGCAGTATCTAAGGCTTAGAGAGGTTAAATAACGTATTCAAGATCACATGGTTGGTTATCAAGCGACAGTCAAGATTCATCTGCAGACTTGCTTGGCTCTAAAACCTGTGCTCTAACCACCAAAATATCCTTCAAAGGCAATCTACGTTGAGCATCACTTGGGCAGGACTTCCTTTCAGCCTGAGAGGTAGGAGAATGAGATTTTAATTGTATTTCCCCCATCCAGTTGTTTTTTCTTATACCTACTTTCCTACACTGCTCTTCTTTGCTCTAGTGCAGATACATGTCTCGTATTCCAGAAGCATCACAGGCAAGCTGAGCTTTTTCTGCTTCACTGACTGACCTGATAAAATCCAATATTTCTTAAAATAAGCTTCTAAATAGCCCTGGAATCATTGTCAGGCATTGCCTGCAGCACTGAGTTTGTTCTGTTCTTCTGACTCTCTCAGTAAAACTGACTGCCTCACCCTTCCCTGCATCCTCCTTATTCTGATACTGGGCAGTGGCGGCCATGGTTTTTAGGTTATATTGACAAGAAAACCCATTCATTATTATAATTAATCAAAAACCTCACATGCAGTGATTCCTCAGCCTGAGATACAAAACAGCTTGCATTTTCATGGCTTGGAGATCATGAATTAATTCACTATTGTGTAGATATGGGAGGTTCCTTAGGACTGTCATACATACAGGCCTCTCTATGGATCTCAGTAAACAAAATGACACATAAAATAGCTATTCTTCTGCAGTAATTTCTCTGAACAAATCCTTTGGAAAAAAATTGAATACACATCAATTTAGGTATTTACCATGTGCCGGACACTATGCTAAGTATTTTATATGTGCTAAGTGATTTAATCCTCTCCAAACTGTCATGAAGTGGGCACTCTTATCACTCTTATTCTACAGATGAGAAAATAGGCCTGGAGAGGGTAAGTGGCTTGCCTCAAAACCACACATGGGACGGGATTTTGAACGCAGGCAGTCTGATCAAGAACCCAGAAGCTTAACCATCATATTTTACTAATTCTTCATTTAATGAATTTACTTTTATATTTTACTAATTTGCTTCCATATGCCTTTGGGGATCATTAGAAGGGGGATGAAGTCAGGAAAGAAAATTGAAGTAAAGAAAGTGTCAGAGAAATAGCGATTTTTTAAAAACTTTTTTATTTTTTAATAATTCCAAAGTTACAGAAAGGTTGCAATAACAGTAAAAAGAACTCCAGCATGTCTTTCAGCCAGGCTTAACATTTGACATATTTTATCATTCTCTCTGTCTATATACGTATGTGTGTGTATGTGTGTCTCTATACATGTATGTGTATGTGTGTGCACATGAACACATTTTTTCTCCAAATTAGTTGACAATAAATTTCAGGCATGATGACCTATTACTGATATTTCCTAAAGAAAACAACACCCTCCTATATAAACACAAAATTGAGAAAATTAACATTGAGACAATACAATTCACAAACCCCATTCAAATTTCACAAATTGTCCCAATAATGTATTTTATAGCAAAGGAAAGTACAAGGATCTTCTGGTTCAAGAGCCATCTGGGGACTAAGTGTTAAAGTTCATTGTCGTTTACTTTTATCTTCTTTTCAGTCTGGAACAGTTCTTCAGTCGTTCTTGGTTCATGATCTTGACATTTTTGAAGAGTACAGGATAGTTATTTTGTAGAATGCTCCTCAATTTGATTTTACTCGTGTTTCCTCAATATTAGATTCAAGTTTTACATCTTTGGCAGGAGTGTCACAGAAGTGATGCTGTGTTCTTCTCAGGGTATATCATCAAGAACACAATGTTGATTTGTAACATTCCTAGTGATGTTAACTTTCACCACTGGATTAGGCGGTGCGTATCAAATTTCCTCACTATCAGGTTACAGTTTTCCCTTTGTAATTAATAGGTATCTTGTGGAGAGATCCTTTGAGATTACATCACTATCGTATCTCTCAAACTTTTATCCACTAGGTTTTATACTCTATTGCTGATTCTTGACTAAAAAAATACTATGATGTTTGCTAACAAACATCATCTAACTGATACCTCCAAGTCCAACCTAACAACCCTCTGTTCATTCTATGTGTAAGATGACCACTGATCAGGCCTCTGAACTTGTACCTTGCAGCGAGGGGAGAAGGGGAGGGAGCAGGTAGAGTGAATAGCATGAGCAAAGGTAGGGAGGCAACAAATAGATTTTTCTATTCAGGAAATTGTAAGAAGACAACGTCTACAGATATAGCTGCAGTGAGATATAAAGCTGTACAGGCAAGCAGGATACAGGTTTTTTACATGATCTACAAAGAAGTTTAAAAATTATTCAAAGGGAGTGGGGAGCTCTGTCTAGTTTTAACATGGGAGAACTAAGATATCCTTAACATTTTAGAAACGTCACTCTGTCTGCAGGATTGAGATTACAATTTAATGAGGCTAGACTGAAGACGGGAGACAGTTAAGAGACTTGCAATACTATAGGAAGGTGGATGTGAGAAATATTAAGGAAATAAAATCAACATATTTACTGGTGATTAAAGGTAGCGAGTGTGGAAAAACTCGGAATGTAGAAAGACATCTATGATCCTCACGCGGGGGAGTGGGTTCATGGCAGTGACATCCACTGAGAATAGAGCAAAGAGAAAGTGTTTTAGGGAGAAGATGATGAATTCAGTTTGTGATCTGTTGAGTCTGAGTTGACTACTGGATATCCAGTAAGATAGTGAGCAGTAAGTCTGAGGTGCTGAAGATCAAACCAGACCGAAGATGAATCCCTTGAAAGTCATCAGTCTGTTGGCAATAGAGGAATCCACGATAATAGATGACACAACCTAGAGAAGTTTGTTCTGTGAAAAGGGGGAAGAGATGGCCAATGACAGAGCCTGGAAACAAAAATATCCAAGGGATGTTCAGAAGTAAGACTTGCTAAAGGGCCTTTGAAGGAATGTTTTGAGAATGAGGCTGAGAAGCAAGAATGCTCAGAAGCCAAGCTGATGGGAATGACTTTTCGCTTTAAATTACTTCTGGATAGCTCCCTATAATACAGCCTCCTTAACTAAAATAACCGAACAATCAAAAAGGGAACGAAAATCTATGTTCAGCACCAAAAGCTGAAAATTAAAACCAATGCCTAATAATATTGGAATCTTTTAGGAATCTCCAATAACTTTATTCCTTAAGAAACTTTCAGGCTTTGTCTCATATCACTAAGGCTCTGAAAGCCAGAGTGGAGACTAATATATACTTCACCATCGGCTCAAGTGCTCACAAAATACTCTATGGCCACTTCTCCCCTGGAAGATTTTTGGATCCATATATGCATCTCCATCTCATTCGTTAGGCTGCTGCTTTCCACTACCCACCTGCATGTTTCTTTCATCACCCTACCTTGTACCTTTGATGCCCCCCTTCCAAAAGGCTAACGTGTATTCAAGTCATTCGCGGATTTTGATAAAATGCAGTTTCTAATCGTGGATGGAGTCTGAGATGCTGCTTTTCTAACAAGCTCCCAGATGATGTGTTACAGCTGATCCAAGGATCACACTTTGAATAGCAGGGGATTAGAATACTCTGTGCCTTCTGTCGTATCTCTACCTGTACGTACATACTTCCCCCTACACTCTCCCTCAATCTCTGTCTTTTATTTCCCTGTTACTGCCTCTTTCAACCTATGTTCTCTCCTCCTTTCTAAAAAAGGGATACTTTTCATAAAAGTGTCAGTTACTTTTATGCCCACAATCAGTAATGCCATGGTCTTCCTTTTATTCTTATCCCAACAAAATTTCTATTTTCTCTTTCCGTTGGGCTCAATTTTGCTTTAGGAAAGTAAGCTGATTAAATCAAGCCACACAAGGGTGTTAGTTTCTGAGAGCCAGTTCATGTCTCTCTGGGTGTCTGTTCATTCAATCTCTCAGTAAAGAAGTTTGGTGCAGGGAGGTTTTCCTTAAATCACACCAACTGGCATCACTGCGCAAGACCAGGCCTGTGGTCTGAAAGGAAGATACAAGAATGGTCCTCCAAAACCCCAGAACTTTCCCTGAAAGAGCAAGGCATTGCTCTTTTTCTCAAATTCCCCTTCTTTAATCACTTTCTTGGACTTGAGCCTTGAAAATCATAGTCATTCATAAAGAGGCAGTGAGGATTATGGGGATTATAGTTTACAGACCCAAAAATGGGATACAGTGTCATAATGACACAGAATATCTGAAAATGACACTCCCTCAGAAATTCTAGAACCCTATTTGCAATATGAAAATTGAGTAGGGGTTCAGACCTAGCTCTGGTACTACTTGTGGATTCATTAAAAAGTTACTCAATCTTCTTAAACCTTGGTTTTCTTATTATCAAACGGGCATAATAAAATCTGTTTCAATAGGTGATTATAAGAGTTAAATCTCCAAATTTTCATAAAATTTGAGAATACAGAAGCAGCTCCTCAACCCTTTACAAAGAGTATTGCATTAAATCTTCACAACAATCCACGTGGCAGGTACTATTTCTTACTACAACTTTACAGATGAGAAAACAGAGACAGAAAGGTTCAGTAATTTATCCAAGGTCACATGGTTATTAAACTGTGAAGCTGATTTGAATTCAGGCCGTCTGACTTCAGAGCCTGCAATTTTAACCAATATATTATTCTATTTCTGGAAAAGCATAATATAGCATTCTCTTTGGGTCTAATGCAAATGACCAGTGATTTTTTGGCATGGTGAGCATGAGCGTCTTGAGGGCAGAGCTTACATCTGATTTATCTTTGTATCCCTCCCCCACCCCATCCCAGCCTTGTGCTTTGGTAGTTGCTCAGCATATTTTAAACAAACAAAAAACTCCACAAGAACTCTATAGTGTGTGGCAAAGTTTTGAATGGAGAAATGTAGACCTCAGTCACTAAAAGAATCCTTAAAGGCACAGAATTTTACTTAAGGAATAAATGACCAAGATATTCAAACAAATTCTTCTGTTCAACTTTTCCTTTAAAAGCTCAGAATTCATCAATCTTACAGCACAAATCCCTGGTAAGACTGGAGCTCAAACTAAGAAGTCTGTGATTTGCTCTAATTATTCCTTAAAAGGGCACAGCTTATTATAATAAAATATTTGCTTCTGGCCTTATTCTGTCTTATTACTCTAGAAAAAAACTAGGAGAAGATATGAAGGAATTGACACTTTCTTTTTACATAGTTCTAAAAATATCCTAGGATAACATCATGCAAAAGCAACAAAGGAAGCGTCCTGTCATCAAATCCTGTCTTAGGCCTGTGGAGCCTGATGCGTCTCCTCAAGAACAACGCACAGCACCGACACGGTGGCGTTTCTCCCAAGAATTCAACTTGTCATCATTCTGTCAGCCACCTAGCACTCTGTGGTGGTGTGGTGACATTTATCTTATACTGCAGACAGTGTGGAGAAAGAGTCAAAGGTGACCAGTCCATCAACACAGTGGGATTTTGCAATATGGATTACATTCTAGAATAGGTACCTGATTTCCCATAAGCCCAGCAAGCCAACAAGGACACTAATTTCTGACCTTCTAGAACTTACAGTACTGTAGGGACTCAAAAATAGTTATTGGACTTGGAAAGGAGATTACTATGTGTGATACAGTTAAATTTGTCTTCTGTTTCCAGAATTATCTCTGTTTCCCAAGGAATCAGTTTTCAGTATGTCTACCTTAGTCATGCTGCAGGCATTCCTTAAACATCTGATGATTCATAGCTGTCCATTCATATTTACTAATAAGGGAATAAGACTGACTAGAAGCTTTGTATATGTGGGTGGTATTTAGCACTGGCAGGCTTCACATCTGTTCAGATGTATTAAACCATTGGCCCATGAGCCAAAGCAGGGCCCACACAGTGATTTTAATTTTATAAATTAGATTGTAAATAATTTAAAATTGGGAGATTTCACGTAAAAATTGTATTTCTGGCTTATTTTGAAAAATAGAGACTATCTAGCAACACTAGGCCCACATGCACAAATGCCGGGTGGCCTAGAGTTGGTGGCTATTCTGCTTGTAGCCCATTTTACAATGTGTATATGGGTGACTTATCTGGTTCCTATTGACACTGGAATTTAAGATATCTACTTGAGAGTGAGCAGGCAGGACTCTGGGCTTTCTGCTGGAGAATCCTTACATACTAGGATAAAGAGGACTTTATTCTGAAGTGCCAGACCACACGAGCTGCCACTAATTGCTCTTCCTCGACAGATCATTTGTTTGGTTATTTCCTTTTTTAAATATAAAAAAATTAAAGCCAGGTTACAGGGAATTGAGTTGATCATGCTCCACAGATCACTTTGTGCAAGGCCCTTCCCTTGTTATGGTTTATTCTGTTGTTCTTCTCTTAATTTGCTATCCATCCTCCTATTCCATTTTCTCTTATGGGCACCCAGTCAAACGTATTCCATAAGGTCTTGAACATGTACATATTCATGAAAAACAGAAATACCTTATATATACTCTAGTGTTGTTTTATAATATGTGCTTTAAATTTACTAAAGGATATTTTATTGTTGATCTCACTCTTCCTTATTTTTTCAAGCATTGTTCTAATTAACTATCCATGTTGCTCTGTGTACAACACAATTGTTGATTCTGACTGCTACACAATATTCCATCATATGCACCCATCACTCATTTATTTAACATATATTCATTCATTGAGTGCCTACTATGTGCCAGATGTTGTTCCAGATCCAAAGAAGATACTAGACAAAGTCAAGTCCCTGCCCTCACGGAGCTGCTATTTTCTCAGTGAAATAGGAAGCAAGATCAACAGTCGTGAGAAAGAAAGAGGACATACGCTGGTGGTGTGAGGAGGGAGAAGATGTGAAGGAGTTATTTAGAAGACTGAGAAGATGAATAGATTGGTGATATATCATTGTCTGTATGCTGGCAGGACTAAGACTCTACTTGACCATAAACTTAAAGTGACACTAGCAAGCAGGTTTTGAGATTTTCCTCCAGCCATATTCAGCTCCCTTGGTGCAGTTGTAGAGTGTGAGGAAAGCTGGATCTAACAGAGTTGGGGTTTTGCCACATGAGAATGTCAGAGGAAGAGAGGGACAAGGGAATTAAGGGAGTGATTAATTGTTGGACCATGGAATATAAGATGAATAAGGAAGGAAATGAGGACACGAAGGAAATAACGTTTTATGAAAAAACGGTAGGTTCCAAATGAGTTGCTGGTTGCAGTAAGAATGAAGAATCAACAGGGTCTAGAAAGATGAAGTGTGATAAGGTGGTAGATTGTTTTCAGAGCAAGAGGTAGGAATCGAGCTTTTGAAGGAAGTGTATTTAAAGGCAATCACTAGATTCCAGATATGACAACGGGCTCCAATTCCATCCCTCCATCCCTAAATGCAGTGATGTATATTGTTATACAAATCTCCTTATCAGACCCATGGCAAGGTTTCTTTAGTTTATTCCCAGGATCAAAATTGTTCGATCATATTGTATAAGCCTTTTTAATTTCCACAAATGCTGCCACATTTCTCTTCTCTCTTATATTCCTCCCAACACAGCATAAAAGTTCCCCTCCTCTCACATTCAGATTCTAATTTTTGTTAGTTTGATGTGTATGAGGTGGCATCTCGTGGTTTTACTTTTCATTTCTCTTATTACTAGAGAAATCAAACATCTCTTCACATGCTATCCATTTAGCCTTTCCCTTCTGTAAATTGCTTTCCTTTGCCCATTTTTCTATTTAGTTTGATTTATATTGAATTTTACATATATTATAGATATTAATCCGTTGTCCACTAGTTTTATAATTTTACTATTTACATGATAGTCTTAATTTATCTGGTCTTAAATTTATCTGTTTATGATATAAGGTAGTGATCTAACTATTTCTTTCCATAGAATGAACCAGTTTCCCTGACAACACCTACTGCACTGCTACCCCTACCATATATGAAGTTATGTACACAAACCTAAACCTACTTCTGGGCTTTCTACTCTGTTCCATTGTTCTTGTGCCATTTCCAACTTGCTTGGCTATGTAGCAACTACATTCTGGTAGGGTGAGTCTCCCCTTTTGTTCTTTTTCAAAAATTTCTTAGCTAGTTGTGGGTCTTAAATAGCTCATATTTGGGGCTGGTCCGGTGGTGCAGTGGTTAAGTTCGCACATTCTGCTTCAGCGGCCTGGGGTTTGCCAGTTCAGATCCCAGGTGCGGACCTATGCACTGCTTGGCAAGCCATGCTGTGGCAGGCATCCCACATATAATGTGGAGGAAGATGGGCACGGATGTTAGGTCAGGGCCAGTCTTCCTCAGCAAAAAGAGGAGGATTGGCGGCAGATGTTAGCTCAGGGCTAATCTTCCTCAAAGAAAAAAAAATCTCATATTTATTTTTTTATTATATCATATATTTTGTTTTTTAATAGAAGCAAATGTAGGAGAATATCTTTGAAACTGTACAGTGGAAAATACTTTCTTAATCAGACAAAAATCATTGATGTCTTTGAGTACATCAAAATTAAAGGATTGTTTTTAGAGAAGATTGCCACAGACGAATTATTATTTGTAAGTTGATATCCAGCAATCTTACTTAACTAGGTTATTAGTTCTAATAGTTTGTCTATTGATTCTTTGGAGTATTGTATAGAAATCATCATATTATCTACAAGTAATGCACAGACTTACAGTAGAGTAGCAGCATTATACCAGGGTAACCTAACACTGATACCTGAGCTAGAAAAGAAAAACAAACTATAGACTAGACTCATTTATGAATATACATGAAAAAAATTATAAATCAATATTAGAAAACTGAATCCAGCAGTGCATTAAAAAATAACACATCAATGACTATGTAGGGTTCATCTGAAGATACTGCTACATTGTCAGTTTAAAGAAAAACAAATGACCTGATTGATAGATATCCTATAAGCAGCTGTTAATGTTAAGCAACCATTCTTGGTTAAAACAAACAAGCCACAACTCCGCTACTTTTAGCAAACTAGGAACAAAGTAAAACTCCTTTAACAAACCACACAGCAAATCCCATGCCTCATATTAAATATTAGAAGCAATCCCACTAAGCAACCACAATAAAGTTCATGAAGTTTCTCATTGTCACTGCTACTAGCAAACATTTTACTGAGAGTTGTGTCCATTTCAATAAGACAAGAAAAATACAAAGAGATACAAATATTAGGAGAAAGAGACAAAAGTCTCTTCTGCAAACTATATCACTGTCTCCTTCAAACATACAATAGAATCAACTGAAAAACTATTAGAAGTTATGAGTACTGAGTAAGTTGGCCCTGTAAGAGAGAAGTCTACACAGATCAACAGCCTCCTATACCAACCAACAATAATGATAAGAAAAGACCGAAAAGGAAAAGCATTCACTGCAGGAAGGAAAATTGTTAGATATTTTGGAATAAACCTAACAAAATCTATATAAAGAAATGACTCAATTTTATGTAATGCTATGAGAGAAACTTTATTAAATAGAAAAGCAAACTGTATTCTTGGATGAGAAAACTCAGTATTTAAAAAATATCAATTCACACTAAATTTATCCATAATTTTGGTGTACTCTCAATTAAAATATAACAATTTTTTAAAGAACTCAACAGGTCGATTTCCTATCTTATCATTCAGGGAAAAACCCCACAAGACTTAGGATAAGAAAACAGAGACAAATTTGGCTGTGAAGGGGAGTCACAGAGTGATAGCTGGAGAGGGTTGGTGATCAATAGAATTTTTTTAGACACCTGAGCACGTTTAAATGGTGATGAGGAAAAGCCAGTACATAGAAGGGGAGAGGCTGAAATTGAAAAGATAACAGCACAAGTTTTCTAAATAGCTGAGGAGTATGGTACATTCCCAGTAAAGTTATAACAAAATGAACATTTACGCACCGACTGTTTCAGAATATACAAAACAGAATTTTTGCTCAGGGTGGCATCACGAACATATTAGTTTAACTTCTATTTTCAAATTCTCTTCCCTTCCAAATTCTCATTGAAAGGAACAAAAGGATTTAATGAAGGGGGAAAAAATCAATCAGTGAGGGCACTATGAAAGGTATTTTACTTGTCAGTTACATTGAAAATATATTGAAAAATATAATCGATATGATAGGAAAAAAGAATACCAAACTTTCATTTCCTGCAAGAGACAGAAAAACTTGTCTGGGAATAGGTAGAAAGTAATGCCAAGGTAATTCCTAATTAATCAAAGCTAGTTCCCTTGTTACCTTCACTGCACCTTTCCTTGATGCTGAAAGGAGGGCAGACTGGAGCATTTGCAGGAAAGGAGGCGTATTTAAATCCTACTGGAACCTAAGGGGAAATGACATTGTCCGAAGAAAGAATCCAGTCCCATAGCACAGATTACCAGCTAATTAAGGTGAGGGTCCTGCTGCAGTTATATCTAAAAAAGGCAATCATGCCAATTATAAAAGGAAAAAAGTACAGGCTTAAGGCTATTTGAACCAATCCAATCTGCTCTGGAGGGATTAAAAAAATCACTAATATTTTGAACAAAATATATATCACAAAAATGAATCTTCTTAAACACATCAAAGATCTGCCAAAATAGTAGGCAGTTATCAGGCCAAAATGTGAGTCAAGAAACTTTTGCTAGGAGAACATTTGCCAAATCCTCTGAACTTTAAGAGTAGTTTCCAAGGCTTGCTTTGGCTTGAGAGACAGAAGACCAAATCCAGGGGGCATGTAGGTGAGGATTCTAAAAGGAGAGCCTCCCTCCAGAGAGCTGGACCCTCAGTACACGGGCAAGACAGACATAAAGCTGCCTCCCATACCCCACATCTTCAGGGGATATCCTGCTTTGGTCCTGAGCCAAGCACCACCAAACTGATTGGTAAATGAATATGCGATGAAAGCAAGAGTTGGAAGGAGGTGAAACAGGTATTCACAAACATGACTAGGTGAACTATATATTGAAACCATCACATCTGAAAAGCAGTTTGGCATTATTTAGTACCACTTTAGGTCCAGAGATACCAGGATGTTGAGAGGGACGTTGTTCAAAATTGTCCCAAACTGGAAACGATGCTGATATTTACAACCACAAAATGGCTGAATAAATTATGGTATAGTCATATGATGGAATGTTGCACAGCAATGAAAACTGACAAACTCCTACCTCATTCAAGAACGTGGATAAATCTCACAAATACAACATTGAGTGAAAGAAGAAAGTCACAAAAGAATAGAGTATAATTCCTTTCACATAAAATTATAAAATCCAGCAAACCTGTATCATACTGTTTAAGAATATGGTTAGGTTATTAAAGAAAAGCAAGAACATGATTGTATAAAAGTCAGGAAATTGGTTACATCCAGGGGAAGGAGAGGAGTGACATTTGGGGAGAGGCAAGGGAGACTCCTTGCATGTTGGTTTCATCTTGCTAGCGATTATACACATGCTCACTTTACAATCTTTCTCTAACGTGTACAAATAACTTTCTACTCTTTTTGGCATATACGATATATTTTGCAGTAAACATTAAAAAGGAAACTAAGACAAAAATAAACACAACTAAGAGGAAGAGGAGGATGACAGGAGAGGAAGAGGAAGAAATGGAAGAAAAATGAAGGTAAATACTTCTCTAACTTGAATTGTCAAAATAAACACGGGAATCTACCTTTTAAGCACCAAGACAATGCTCCTTGCGTTGGCTGCTCCTAGATCTACAGTTTTAATTTTCCTTATGGGTTCCTGGATCTCTAAAATGACAACGTAAAATTTGAGAAAATCTAGAATGTCTCCTGTTTGTCGGTGTTTCAAGCATTGGAAAGGAACCAACATGGTCTCTGACAAAAGCCACTCTGCCTCCATACTGCTACATAGAGATATCCCTCAGCAGATATAATGGAAAAGAACAAAGACTACTGGACTATAAAAATACTCAGCAGTGAAAAGAGGGACTAAGTTGACAAATCTGAGCAATGTCCTACCCACTGGCCACCCCAAGTAAACTGACTTATTGCCCCAAAAAGAAAAATCATTAGAAAATCTAGAATTTACACACTCAACAAGATTTGGGGGTACATTATGATTTTTGAAAAGAGAATACAAAATTATGAGAAAAGCACAATATAAGATTAGGAGATACTTTTCAAGGTTTGAAAACCATGATTGCTGAATTTTTTTAATGGAGTCAGCAAAGAGATTTGCCACGAGAAAAAACTGAGATAACAAAGTAAATACATGCTCAAGAAAAACTCTTAAACCTCAAAATAAATGGCCAATTTCTGATGACAGAACTGATGAGAGAAAATATTAGAGATGTGGAGAATAAATTAAGCACATGAAAGCATTCTCAAAAAGACAAATAGGTGGGCCAGCCCAGTGGCCTCATGGTTAAGTGTGTATGCTCCGCTTTGGCGACCCAGGGCTCACAGGTTTGGATCCTGGGCACGGACCTAGCACCGCTTGTCAAGCTGTGCTGTGGTGGCATATAAAATGGAGGAAGACTGGCAATAGATGTTAGCTCAGGTCCTATCTTCCTCACACACAAAAAAAGAGAAATAGATTCATGTTCTATTTTGGGTTTACTAAGAGTTTGTATCAAAAATGGATACTGAATTTTCACTAAAGCTTCAACGGAATCTATGGATATAATCATGTGACTTCTTTCTTTTGGTCTACTAATATAAAAGACTATATTAATATAGGTTTATAAAACCACATTCCTATTTGTTCATGGTGTAGTATTCTTTAAATATATTGTGTAGTTCAAAATCGATGAAAAAAAGAAAGGCATGCCTTGAACTAAAGAACTGCTTGAAGTTTCAGGTTGAAACATTTCACTTTACTCACAAGCAAATACATATAATGAAAAAAAGGTATATCCTCATAAAACTTGCAAATTTTAAGGATTAAAAAATAAATTCAAACTAGCTTTCAAGTAAAGAGATGAACCACACAGGAAAAATAGATTCCTATTGGCTTCAGATTTCTGATCCCTAACAATAAATGCCAGAAAACAATTTAGCATTAGCCACAGAATCTTGAAAACAACAGATACACCAACATTGTCTATCTGGTCTTGTAAGCATTCATTTGAGAATCCACTGAAAGACCTTCCCAACCATATAAAAACTCAGAAAACCTACCAACCACATTTCCATCCTTAAAAGCTATGCCAAATTCTACTTTAGCTGACCACGATATGAATTTAAAAATTTTTTAAATTTAATAAAAGAGAAGATGGTACAAAAAATTGGCAGCAAATATTGAAAACAAAGCTCAGGCTACATAATTTTAAAATATCCTAGTGGAATTGAATGCAATTGCAATGCAATACACTATTTTTGACAGAGTAACTACATAAAACAATAAATTATAAAATTCTAAAATCTCAATGATTTCATTCAACTGCAAATGAAGATGGGAGGGAACTAGGGAGTAGAAACATTCTAATTTTCTCTTTTTGAAAAATGAGGGGGCTCAAAAATACCATTTTGTCCTTGACTTTGAAAATATAGTTCCTTCCTCATTTATAAACAGTTAAATTTAAATAATCACATTATCAACACATAATTATATTTCATCTCCTTCTTTAATTCCTTTTAGTTTGCGTTTTTTTCATATGCTAACATCCTAGACCAATACTGAATAACTGTGATGGTAATATCCCTGTCTTATTTCTTACTTTATTTTTCTGCATACTTTTTTTTTTTTTTTGAGGAAGATTAGCTCTGAGCTGACATCTGCCACCAATCCTCCTCTTTTTGCTGAGGAAGACTGGCCCTGAGCTAACATCCATGCCCATTTTCCTCTATTTTATATGTGGGATGCCTGCCACAGCATGGCTTGCCAAGTGGTGCCATGTCTGCACCTGGGATCCGAACCGTCAAACTCCAGGCTGCCAAAGCAGAACGTGTGGACTTAACCGCTGTGCCACTGGGCTGACCCCTCATTTCTTACTTTAATCAGATTCCTTCTGTTTTACTATTAAGATGCCATCAGCTGATACCTTGAGATAGATACATTTTATCATTTATATTTTTGGTTTACTAAGCATTTGCATCAAATATGGATACTGAATTTTTATTAATGATTCACTGGAATCTTTGGAGATCACCGTGATTTTTTTTTCTTTTGATCTACTGATATAAAAGATTATAGTCATGTGTTGCTTAAGGATGGAGACATTTCTGAGAAATACACCGTTAGTCCATTTCATTGTTGTGCAAACATCACAGAGTGTACTAAAGGGGAACAAAATTGGCCAGCCTAAAATGTGTCTCTTTAACGTGAGGATTATTTTAGGCTGATTATTTTTAAGAAACAAAAGACCCAGAAGGTTTTACTTGTTGCCTCCCCCTTAACTGCCTAAAAGAATTCAGATTTAAAAAACCTGTCTCAGGGAGTGAGCTATTACCTTAGCATAACATGAACTAGGTGGTAGACAGGGAAGAACCTAGAAAAGCCTGTTTATTGGACTCCCCTCTGTTATTCTGTTTCTGTGTGGCCAAACACTTGTTTTCCAAACATTTGCTCCTTTCCCCAGACCTGTGAATTGGCTTCCTTCCTTTTGAAGTCCCTGACTCTCCTCACCCCCAACGTCTTCTTTAGTCTTTAGCCCAGGATGGTATTTAAGGTGAGAACTTCAGCCATTTTGGCGGGTTACTCAGTTTTCCTGTGCTTCTCCCATGTACATCTTGGGGAGGAAGACATTTCCTCTACCCACTCTAGGTCCTTCTGGCTGGGCTATGTATTAAATTGACATGAGACAGAATAACAGGAGAAAATTAAACAAAGCTTTATAACATGTATACATGGGAGAGACTCAGGAAAACTGAGCAACTCACCAAAATGATGGAAGTTCTCATCTTAAATACCATCTTCAGGTAAAAACAAAGGAGGATGTTGGGGGTGGAGGGAGTCAGTTATGGGAGATTACCAGAAAAGCACAGTAACCAAGAATAAGATTATTATGCAGATTTAAGTCCTTGCCTTCCTCACTGATAAGAGTTTCTAGAGATAAAGTCATCCCCTCTTCTTCCTGGTAGAGAGAGGGAGACACCTTTACAGATGGAGATTTCCCTTACAAATGTAAATGTGTCTTACAAAGGATTAAATTCTACTTTTCAGAGCTTTTCTCATTTCTGCAGTTTTTAAAAGTAAACAGCCCCAAATAACCCTCACACCAAAGAGACACATTTCGGGGTGGCCAATTCCCATCCCCCACATATGCAGGCTATAAAACTTTTGTTTTTCTCCTGTTAATTTGTCTCATGTCAATTTAACTCTTAGGCCAGCCAGAAGAACCTAGAAGGGTAGAGGAAAATTTCTTCCTCCCCTACAGTACTTATACAAACCCAGATAGTATAGTCTATTGCACACCTAGGCTATATGGCACTAATCTTATAGGACCACCAAGGTACATACAGTCCATCATTGACTGAAACATCATTATGTAGCACACAACTGTATATTAACAGATTTATACAACTACATTCCTATTTGTTGATGGTGTATTATTCTTTAAATGTTGTGTGGTCCAACTTAGTATTACATTATCCAGAATATATTTTTATTTATATTTATGAGTGAAAGGTAGGTATAATTTTCATATTTTTGTATCTTTGTCAGGTTTTGGTAGAAAGTTTATACTGGCTTATAAAATAAACTTAGACAATGTCTCTCTTTTAACATATTCGTCAATGACTTATATAGCACGGCAATTATTTCTCTCTTTAAAATCTGAATGAAAGAAGTATGCTTCTAGAGTTAATTCTTTCACAGATTTTAAATTGCTTCCATATTTATTATTCTATTCATATATTCTATGTATTCTTGGACCTGTTTATATAATTCATATTTCTCTATTAAAATGTCTCTTTTACTGAGAGCAGGGAGGGGGACCCCAGGCAGAGCCTAGCCTGAACTAAGCAGCCCTTAGTTGAGGATACAGAGACAAGAGTGCAGAGGGAACAAGGCTGCTATCATCCGCAGACCAGAGTACCAGAGAAGAGCAGAGAGAGACAACTCTGAACACCTGCAGAGGGTCCACCTAGAGTATTTAGCCAAGTACTGATCAGCGCATGCGAGGAAACTATGTGAGGCTGGGGAGAACACCATCCAAAAAGATTCCAAAGGAACAGAACCAGGCCTTCACACTGGGCCGGAAGAGTGCTTGTTGCTGTAGCAGTAGATTAGCTAGACTGAGCACTACCTGACTGCTATTCTTCGCTTTGCAGTTATTGTTCTGATTAGCCAGAAATTATACCCTTAAGGAGCTGAGGCCTGATTAACTTCACCTCTCCTGGGTATCATTTTGGGTGTATGAAGCTGGTCATTTAGAAACTTGTATAAAATCAGATGAGTGTTTCAACAAAGCACATCCCTCCCCCAAGGTTCATAAATCTAGCTTTGTTGCTAATCCTCCCCAGAACAAATGAAGCCCAGAGGAGTTAATCCAAACATATTAGCTACATGTGGAGTGTTTACTCCACTGGAAATAATGAAATAAATAAAGCAGTGTTATTATTGAGGCTATAAAATCCATTTGGTGAAAACTAATCTTCTTAGTTTGTTATTTCAGTATATCAAAATGTTCATAATATTTATGACTTCCTTAGATCAGAGAAATAGTGTTTCCTCAAAGCTTCTAGAAAGCAATTTTTCAATTCACTGCTGTGATGTATTTTTGGAGCTCTGCTGTCAAAAATATTTCACTGGACACAAAAGAGGAAACACACAACAGCTTTATCCAGACCCTACTTCACTTCAGCCTTTTATTTAGGTTCATTTTTGGTCTTCAATTTTCCTTCTATTCTAGAGCATAAGCTTGTTTTCTGCTGCTGGTGTGAAGTGTTTTCATTTGTACTCTTATATGTGACTTGGGTTGCAATTTCTAGTTTGTTTTTTTCTTCACCATTGGGCTGAGAAAAATATTCAAAGGTAGAGACCATAATCAGTGTCACATATCTGCATTTCCACCTTTCAGAACCAAGCTTGGCCAGTAGTAAGTGTTGAATTAATATTTACTAACTGAGTGAATGGAAGGCTGAGGACAACACAGCAAGCACGAAGTGGTTCCCTTTCACAAGCCTGTGCCTCTTCACTCTTCTCCAGTGGGCTGGACATTTTCTTGGAAATCACTGAGCATCTGAAAAGTGCAATTGCATTTCCAGGCTGTCTAAATGCCCAGAGTGATTATCATCCCAAGAGCATTTCCCCCTAATTAAATATCAAACAAATGGTTCTTTTTCCCAGGTCTCTAATTTTGGTGGAAACATCCATCACAACATCAACTGTAGAAGGTCTAGAATCTCATCTAAACACATAATGAGGTCTGGAGAAAAAGGCTTATAGCAGATTTCCGGACTAAATGGAAGGCTAAAACCATACACTGCTACATGTGGCCTCAAAATGAAATAAAACACAAATGAAAACAAGAATGTTGTAATGATTGAGTTCTCTGGCACAAATTCAAGACTGAAGATACAATCCTATTACATATCTTGATGTTATTGGAAAAATAAAAGCAGACAGTTGGGGAAATTAAGACATCTATGAGTTTGTAATCTCAAACCAGACAGGAGGCAATGAAAGTTGCTGCCTGATATGGCTGGAGGATTCAGGTGAGGGCATGATTAACTAAGGAATCAAATACTAAGGATTTATCTCAAGTTACATCCAGATAACTGCCACCAGAAAGTGGTCAATATGAAGGTAGTGTGTGCCCCAAAATTCTAACAAAAGCTGAGCTTGACTCTGGATTTGATATCAAAAATCACTATAGATTTTGTGTGTGTGTGAGGAAGATCGGCCATGAGCTAATATCTGTGCCACGCTTCCTCTTTTTGCTTGACGAAGATCGTCCCTGAGCTAACAACTATGCCAATCTTCCTCTATTTCGTATGTGGGACACCACCACAGCATGGCTTGATAGCAGTGTGTAGGTCCCTGCCCAGGATCTGAATGTGTAAACTTAACCACTACACCACCAGGTCGGCTCCACTATAGATCTTTTTAGAACATACATTATCAATTTCAATTCAAGATTCATTGTGACGTTTCTTAGTTTAAAAGAACTGTCATGGTTGAGGGATAAGATGCTAAGTATAAAGAAGTTAACAATACAAGTAATTAGGAAAAGGCAGTAGCCAGCAGAATGCCACAGCAGCCACCCATGTCCTCCTGCCGTATCCATACATCTTTTTCATGGAAGAAGTGTGAAGTGTGAGTTACGTAAGGATATTAACACATTGGGCGAAAATAGGGATTGTGTGGTGCTTTATCTTTAAGTAATCTACACACTAATGTTTAATATATTTCTTCTCATTAAATATTTTCCATAATTCTGAAATAGGAATGCTCATTAAACAGGAGAAGAACATTTCCCATTTACTAATTCTTCCTAGAACTTCAAGGTGAGAAATGAGCCACTTAGATTGACATCATACAGACCTGGGCTCTTAGGTTAGGCCTGCTTGGCACAGGTGACATTTTTTCAGGCAGTGCAATGTCAGGCTCTAGAGGCCACTTAATTGGATTAAAATTAATACGCTGCCAAATTTCTATTTCTGTAGCCTTGGGCAAATTATTTACTTCCTCTAGACTTCAATTTCCTCATCTGTAATATGGGTATAAAAAAGGTATCTACTTAATAAGGTCATTGTGAAGACTAACTGAGGTAAATTACCTCAATGTCTGCTCAGAGGAATCACTCAAAAATAGTTATTTTTGTTAGTATCATTAGAGCCAGAAAGGAAACTTAAAGATCACATAGGTCAAAATTACCCTAACCTCTCTCAACCTCTTATTTTTGAATTTGAAGAATATTAGCCTAAACAGACTGAATGTTTGCATAATTTCCACTAGTATTCTGATAGTTAGCCTAAGTACATAAAACCTCTTATTTTTTTTTTTCTGAGGACGATTAGCCCTGAGCTAACATCTGCTGCCAATCCTGCTCTTTTTCGCTGAGGAAGACTGGCCCTGAGCTAACATCCGTGCCCATCTTCCTCTACTTCATATGCGGGATGCCTACCACAGCATGGCCTGCCAAGTGGTGCCATGTCCGCACCCGGGATCTGAACTGGCAAACCCCGGGCTGCTGAATCGGAATGTGTGAACCCAACTCCTGTGCCACTGGGCCAGCCCCAAACCTCTTTTTTTTTTTTTAACTGTATAGCTTCTTTATAGCAATAAATTCCAATACGAATTTAGACTTTAAATGTATTAAAAAATGAAACACAATTTTACAATCTATACATTACTTAACAAAGCCCCACAAACCCCTATTCTCATCCAATTTTTTAGTATCTTCTTAAAACTCATATTTCATGTTTCCTCCATGTGATAAACATACATGTGGGGGTACACCCTTGATTAGGTTACATTACATGACAAAGGTAATAGGAAGTCATTGCCATGATTATGGAGACGCTACATAGACCTTATATAAAACTAACGTTCTGTTCTGCTCTGTTGCTGTGTAAGAGTCTGCTTTAGCAGAGACTCCCTCTTGCAGGCTTTGAAGAAATGAGCTGCCACGTTATGAAAGGGTTTACGAGAGAGCCACGTGGCAAGGAATTGGGTGTAGCCTCTAGGAGGTGAAAGCAGTTCTTGGCTCACAGCCAGCAAGGAAACTGGGATCTCAGTCTTATAGTCCTCTAACTATATGGACATGAATTCTGCCAAAAGAATGAATATACATACATATGCTAAATTAATAAATGTATTTATTTATTTAGATGGAAGCCAAGTTCTAACCTTTTGCAATCAAATGAACCAATATATAACTTTTGATATCTCCACTGTTGGGTCTAGAAAAATCTTCCCAAACTCAAGACTATATAAAAATACACTTGCAGCTTCTTCTAAGCTTTTTGCAATTTCTAATTTTTACACTTAAAAAGTTAATAGAGGAGCTTCTGAGTCAGTGCACATATGGGTGCTGGGAGAGTGGCACCCCTGGGCAAGGCATGGGAGCTCTGTGCCCTTTCCCTATGCCTTGCCCTATGTATCTCTTCCATCTGGCTATTTCTGAGTTTGTAATAACCTACCATTAATTTTCATAACAAATATATCTGTTTCTAAGTATACAATCATCAACAAGGATAGAAACAAATAGAAAAGTAAATGGAAACAGATACACTTTACCCAACTGTATATTAAATTGTTAATAAAGCACATGAAAAGAAAAGAAAAGTTAATCTTCCATTTAAGATGAAAAGAGTTCTGAGGATGGATAGTGATGAACACAGCACAATAGTGTGAAGTATTTTTAATGCCACAAAACTGTACATTTAAAAATGGTTAAGATAGGGGCCAACCCAGTGGTGTAGTGGTTAAGTTTGCGCACTCCACTTTGGCAGCATGGGGTTCATGGGTTTGGATGCAGGTGCCGATCTACACCACTCACCAAGCCACATTGTGGCGGTGACCCACATATAAAATAGAGGAAGACTGGCACAGATGTTAGCTCAGAGACAATCTTCCACAAGTCAAAAAAAAAAAAAAAGGTTAAGATGGCAAATTTTATGTGTATTTTACTACAATTAAAAAAGGTAGTTTTAGGGGCCAGCCTGTTGGCACAGCAGTTAAGTTCACACATTCTGCTTCGGCAGCCCGGGGTTCGCCAGTTCAGATCCCGGGTGCGGACATGGCACCACTTGGCAAGCCATGCTGTGGTAAGCGTCCTACATATAAAGCAGAGGAAGATGGGCACGGATGTTAGCTCAGGGCCAGTCTTCCTCAGCAAAAGAGGAGGATTAGCAGCAGATGTTAGCTCAGGGCTAATATTCCTCAAACAAAAAAAATTTTTTTAAACTCTTACCTAAAAAAAAGTTAATCCATCTGGAACTTATTTTGGAGTATAAATAAGAGTGTGTGTGTATATATATATATATATATATATTTTTTTTTTTCCAAAGTAGTTAGCCAATTGAGTCAGCATTACTTATTGAATTATTCATCTATCCCTACCAATTTGAATACTTGTATATATTTGCATACACTTCTGGTCTTTCCAATTGCATACAATGCTAAGTATCTGATTAGATGAAGATTTCCGGTTGCCTGTATTTCATTTTCATTATATCCAGAAGGAAGGCACAAGTGCCACTCAGCCGTAAAGCTGCTGGCCCTGAAGCTCAAGTTCTAGTGGCAAGTACAGGGAAGGAAACATGAAACAACAAACCTTAGGATTTTGGCGCCATCAACTGGACTGTTTTCATGGGTTAACCTCTGTTTATCCTCCACCCAGCTGCTTAATCCACTAGAGCAATTTTAAATAGAAAAAACAAGCCTTATCATGTATAGGATGGCCCTCTGCCTCCAGCCTTCCTCTGTGGTCCCTCTTTCAGATGCCAGGGATATAATAGTCAAGTGCATCTCAGATCACCACTCCTGTCTTCCCAAGTTTCAATGGCTTCCAATTGGCAACCGGATAAAGTACATGTCAATTAGCAGAGAGGGAAATAAAATCAACAAAGATGGGGACAATCCTAAAATTAGCTACAAATAGAAGCAAATGGACCTAGCTGTATTTAAAATGGGTAACATATACACACTAAAGAGGAGGTTCTCTGTTTCAGGGAAACCCTTGGAATTCATATCCTCTGGAAAGCCTTCCTCTAATCAGAATTCATTTGTTTCCTTAGCACATTGCCCATGCCTCTCTCATAGCACTTATCTCCCTTTTTTGCATTCTAGGTAGTTTGATGCAGGTCGATCTATCACCCACAGGAGAATGTGAGCGCCTTAAGGATAAAGACAGCACCTGGTTCATCTCAGGTTCAAATAGCCCTGACACCTTCTCTGTGAAGGTGACCCTAAGACTTTAAAGGGGGTATCACCGCATATGCAGTTCATTCCGGGGCATTAATCCAGACAATCCAGGCCTGCTCCCAGTTTCTACATTTTACCTGTTCATTTTTCTCCATTAGACTGACCTCAAACTGATCTCACATTTTCTCCCTTTCTTATTTGTTGATTCACATTTTGGTGTTCCTCATTTCTGCAGTCCTGGTAATCAACTTCAAGGAATGCCTCCTTAAATTAAGACATTAGTGATTCATCTGTGTTCCTTCACCCTTATCTATATAGCTTGAACTTTCAGCAAAAACTATCTTGAAGTCAAAAAAGAACAGCAATAAGAAAACCACAGCCTCTACTTACTGAGAGCTTACTACGTGCTACTTGCTTTAACATACTGCCTCATTTAATTTTCACAGCAATTTAGTTCTTACTCATCCTTCACCTCTTAATTTAATCACTTCCTTAAGATTGCATTCTCTGATGTCCTATACTACACCAAACCTTTATTAACATTATCTCATAGCACTACGCATCTCTTTCATAATGCTTATCAAAGTTAAAATTTTACATTTTTTAACCAAAGTCTATCTTCTCTCTTGAACATTGATCCCTTTGAGGATTAATAATGTCTACTTATGTTCACCACAGTGTCTCCATTGCTAGCTAAGAGATAAGGATTAACTTGTCCAAAACTAATCCCCAGTAGATTGGCCTCCCAGAAAAAGATGGGTCTTATGCAAAGGTCAGTGGAAACTGGTTAAGAATAAGTTTTAAGGCAATCAATCATGGTCAGCCACACAGCTTGGACCACAGTTGCCTCCACAGCTATGAGGTTAGAAAAGGGCTAATGCTTCCTCAATCATGAATGCTGATGTAGCAAATCCTGCCACTAGTTTGCTACGTCACACAGCTTCAATTGCCAAGACATTGTCCCCAGTTCCCCAACACCTTATAAGAGGTGTTATTCACA
The DNA here is from genome assembly GCF_041296265.1 of Equus caballus. Lineage (NCBI taxonomy): Eukaryota > Metazoa > Chordata > Mammalia > Perissodactyla > Equidae > Equus > Equus caballus. The sequence continues at coordinate 78,955,184 of NC_091690.1, read as the reverse complement.
GTAACACTTTCAAACCCCCATTTATAGTCTACCGCCACTCCAGTTCTTGGCAGATGGGCTGGCCAAAAACCTCCACTGGAAGTCTCAGTGTCCCATTTTCAACAAGTCTGAAGTAAGGCAGATAGATTTTATTACCAAGGCCTAACTCCTTTAAAACCCAACCATGAGCACTGAGTGACAAGAGGGTTAGAGCTGAGGTTCTGTCATGGCCTACTGCTATTGTATTCTAATTCCTAATTATTCCAGGGTAGGGGCTGGCACTTCCTGTATATGCAACTCAAAAGCCCCAGAGCCCAAATGTAGGAGTTCCCCCCTGCTCAAAGCTGATGCTGGATCCTGCATCTCTGTGCGTTCCCCTAGAACACACCTGGGCAGCCACCAACTGCTACTGCTCTGTCTCTGTGAATCTTTCTCAATGAACATGAATTCAGCAGCCAAATACATGTGCTGCTTTGCTGTTTGCCTTGTTGGTATGATACTAGCATAGTGCTTGACATACAGTGGGTACTACACAAATATTTGCTCAACATTGGACTAATAAATAGACCGATGGATGGACAAACAACCTTATGAGGTAAGCATACTTGTGTCTATTTTATAGGTAAGGGAAACAAAGCAGAGTGATTAAGTAAGTTGACCAAGATCACACAGCTAGTGAATGGGGCATACAGGATTTGAATTGAGGTCTATCAGATTCCATATCACTTATTCTAGATCACCACACTCTACTGCAACTCAGGGACTTCCCTAGGTGCACCAGATCCTAGGACAATTGTAAATAACAACAATAATAATAGCCACATTTTTAAAAATTCAGGCACTGTACTAGGTACTTTATTCATGGGGTAAAGTGAAGTCTAAGCCAATTATGCCAGAGAGTAATAATTCTAAGCCCTACAAGATTTGAAGGAATCAAGGTCTTGAAAATAAGGTCTATCTACCTCGGTTCAGATTGGTTAGGAATGGGGTACTGAGCCTGCTGGTGGAAATTTTGGGTCACCCTAGCTGTCAAGCAGTAGAGAAGGCAGAGGCAGCAGAATATAAATAGAGGCTGTAAAGACTCAAATATGTCTCCAAGACTTCAAGCTGGGTGAATATAGATTGCATAAACACAATGAAATTCTCAACTTGAACTTTTCCGAAGACTTCTAGTACTTAAGCAATCTTCTGGTCAATGGAAATGATAAATTGCAAAGGAAAGTCTGGCTAGTGCTGTATGTAGAATGCTATGCGACTACCATTTAATGAACTCCATTGCATTTCAGGCACTGTGCTGCGTGTTTTATATGCATTATCTTGTTTTAAACTTGCAAAAATTTTATGAGATATCATCACCGTTTGCACATGAAAACAACTGAAGGTCAAAATTTTTAAGAAATTGCCCATGCCACATAAATAACTGAAAGAGGACTCATACATATGACCAAAAGATTACCTTTCTACTATAACATGCAGCCTCCAAACATTATGGGGAAGTATCACTACTTTTTCCTCAAAAATTTCCTAATAGATCCTCGGATTTTTCATTCTCTTTGAGCATTTTAATAAATACGATAGTGGAATACATTCCATAGGGTCATTACTGCTCTGTAGCTCCTCTGGAGTTGTTTATTTTTTGCACTTCATACCCATGTTCAATGTCACTCACAAAATATTTAGACTTAGAATCATTTTTAAAGAGTTCTTCGATGTGCCACACTGTAAGAGAAATTAGCTTCAGAAAGAATGTCCACTACAAACAGAACATACAGATTCTGAAACGAATTCCCACCACCACTGGATTCCATGTGTGCACAGCAAAAGCAACCCAGTCCGGTCCTGCTTGCTGAGTTCTTGAATATGCCCATAAGAGAATACAATAACTGTCCCCAAAAAGGAAATTTCTGTGGAGGAACAGACAGAAAACCACATCACCTTTAAGGTAAAGGCTAAAAGGGAGGCACATGCACCTCACGTAAAGTCTAAGAAACTTTAGACCGGCAGAAAAGTCTTCCCCATCTTACCTGGCCTAAAGCAAAGGAAAAGGGAAGCTAAGGGAAAAGGAGGAAAGAAGTCTACCTCCAGCATACTAAGTGAGCCCCAGGACCCACAGCAGGATTCAGGTTGCAATCAGAAATGGAAGATGCTCAGGCCTCATCTAACGGGGAAATATTCAGTAATGCTGTCAGTTGCTACATGGACAGTTTGTATACACTTGGAATACTGTTTTGGACAAAAGGAATGTGGAGATGAGTTCTCAGAAACAGGCTGAGACAAGCTCAAGACAGAGAACATTAAGGTTTTGGTTATGAGATGTAGAGTCCTTAAATTATACCCAGTAGATAAGTTCTGCAAAACACCGGACATGCTCTCCCCTAATCATTATAAAAGCGATTACAAACAAGATTTCTTAACTAACTAGTTCTCTTGCGTATTTTCCTACACAGATAGCTTTAAACCATTATTTCGAGTAAAGAAATACAGGGGCTGCTATATATGTACTTGGGAAATCTACAGCTTTTGTTCACTATGATCTCTTGAACTCATTTAAGCTCGGGATTTTCCAAATGTTTACACCTCACTTTTTTTAAAGTCTTAAATAATTTCAATATTCAGGAGATTACCTTTCACGAATAGCTAGTCTGTTAACTGGAAAAAGTCCTTCACGGCGATTATGCTTCAAAAAGAATGTCAAAGTGGAAAACTGCATTTTGCTCTAAGATTTGGTTCTCAGATATGCAAGTTCTACTCCTGAGGTTACCGTGAGCTAGCCATGAGCACAGCCTAGGATAGGAAGGAAGGTCCTATAAACTGAGTCAAATAGAAGAAGGCATCGCCCATGTTGATGACAGAACAAAGCCAGGAGAGAGAATCATTGTTAAGATACGAGCGTTGCAACTGAAAGACAGTTTCAGAACAATAGTTAACATTTTTTGAGTAGCCATTATATGCTGGTGCTGCAGTAAGCTCTACTTTTCAAATTAAAATTTGTATCATGAAATATTTTGAAATCATAGAGTAAGCGATGGCAAGGCACAGACCATAGAAATTTAAGGCGTTAACACGGTCATTTTTGCTTAACATCCATCTTTTTTAAGAAATAAAACAAAACATTACAAATTCAGCCAAAGCCCACTCTTCATATCTCCCTTTCTCCTCACACTAAATATCCTGAGTTTATGTGTATCACTCCAATCCTATTTTGTTCTTTTTTAATTATACCTATATTGATGCAATTTGCCTTTTTCACCAAACAAATGTTTTGATACTTACCTGTGTTGATACATGTGGATGTGGTTGATTCCCATCAGCTTCCACATTGAACTTCATTATAAGAATAAACCTCAGTTGATCCGCTCCAGGTAGGATGTTTCTACTTTTTAAACATTCAAAGAGTGCTGTAAGGCCCAATCTTGTGCATAGCTCTCTGTGTACATGTGCAAGTTTTTCTAGGTCCTCTCCTTGAAGTGCAATTTCTGAGTCATAAGGTATCACCCTCCAACTTTACTAGGCATTGCCAAAATTATTTCCAAAGTGATTGTGCCAATTTATACATCTATCAGAAAAGTATGAGTTCTTTTGCTCATTTTTTCTTGTTTTTTCTTTCTTATTGATTGCTAAGCATTCTTTTGGAAGTTATTTCAATGCAAATAAATTCTTCCAATCTATGTTCTGATATTTCGCTTTAACAGTGTCTTTTATCATAAAAGGTAACAATAATAATGTGCAAAATTACATCAAAATTTCCTTCTAGGTTTGTGCTTTTTATGTCTTAAAAAGGAATTCTCTACCCCAGTGTGACACATTTCTTCCTTATTTTCTTCTAAGTGTTTAAAAATTTTCCTCTTCACATTTATATCTTCAAGCCATCTAGAGCGTATTTTTGTGTATGCTGTGAGTTAGGGAAACTCATTTTGTCTTTTCGCAAAGAGATAGCCATTAAAAAAAAAAAGTCCATCCTTTCAGCAATGACTTTTAAAGCTATCTCTGTCATATATCCTGTTTTCATACACAAATGGGCCTGTTTCAAGGCTCACCATTTTGGTCTACTGGTCTGTCTATCCTTGTCTGCTGATAAGACAGCTTAAATTACTAGGACTTTGTAATAAGTCTTGATACCTGCTAAGGTGAGTCCTTTCTAATTATTGCTTTTCAGAATTGCTTTGGCTCTTCTTGCTCTTTACTCCACCATACAAGTTTTAGGATTAGCTAAATCTCCCATTAGTGTCTTTTTAACACCTGTTTCTTAATAATTTGTTGGTACTGAAGTGAAGCTATTGATTTTTTTCAGTTTTGTGGTTGGCTGGCCAAATCTTTTATTTAGTATTCCATCGTTGATAAATACAAATAAATGGCGTTATTGGGAAAGAGGGGAGGGGAGCTATGTGGAAAAAAAATCATGTAACTTCATTTGAAGTCTACTGATTTTCCAAATTAATTTGGTGAGGTTGAGAATAGCTTGATAAAAAGTCTTCCTAACCATGACATGCTATGAATCTCCATTTATTCAGTCTTCTTTTTAATAAAGATTAACAATTTTTCCATAAAGGTCTTACACATTTTTGCTAGATTAATTCCTGTTTTTTTTTTTTTTTTTTTTTTGAGGTATTCTTGCATTTGTTCTTCTGGGCCACTAATGCAGCCTCTCCTGTAATTCACCTACTTTATTATTTTTTTGAAAAATCATGTTTTTAGAGTTGTGTATATGAGTGCATTACATTCAGATCGCTTTAAGCACATTTTTGTTGTTCAGGTATTCATCTCTTTCCTCCAGCAATTATTACACTGAACATGGGTCCTAATATTTTAACCTGATCCTCTTTTTTTCTGGTTGCTAGAGTCCCTTGACTGTCTAAGTAACTTCTCTTAAATAAATAGAATTCCGAAGGTGCTGAATAGAAAAAGTGTTTCTCGCCCTGAGTTTGGGGTGAAAAGAGGAGACTGTTATATCCCTCCTGAGGCACCCTGGAGGAAGCCTCTCTGATCTTTATCAGCTCAAGCCCTTCCTCCCACTTTAAGAGTATGGAACACTCAACCCATCCCCTTGCCTTTTGTGGACAGAAGACTCAGGTCCCTCATACCAGGTAGAGATCCTCAGATGCTTAAATGCCAAGCTCTCTCAGGGATTTTCTGAGCTTCTGAGCTTTGATGCTGCTCACATTTGATTCTCTACCCCTAGGGGAAGAAGCCCAGTTCTCTCCACAGGAGCCAGGAGTTGCCTCTAGAGCCAAGGGCAAGTAGCCTGGAGTTAGGAATGGAAGCCATTATGATCCCCAAATCCACCATTGGTATATTTTCTACTTGTTTCTTTTTTTCTTTTTCCCTACTTGTTTCTTAATAACTTGGTGGTGGTGAAAATAAAGACTATTAATTGATGTTTTTTGCAGCTTTGTGGTTGGTTGGCCAAATCTTTAATTTAGTATTCCATCGTTGTTCAACGGTATTTTGGGGAGCAAGGGGACAGGAGATTCTGTACATGCCCAGGCTAAAAGCAAAAAGGCAAAAAATGGCCAGCATTATCCATCTGCTTTTTTAGATTTAGAGAGTGAATAGAACTTTCTTTACATAAACATCTCATCTAAGTGGTTTTGGTTGTTGTTGCTGGTCGTTTGTTTCTTAATAGTGGGTACAGTGAGATTCAGTTTGAAGAAACCCCTGAAATCTTGAGAATAGCATACACCAGTCCCTCCCACTCTCTCCCCAAAAATCTGGTTGGTTTGAATGGAGAGAATGATCCATTTCTCCATTTTAGGTGAGCAGATTATTTGTAAAATCTTAGAACTGTTTGCCTCATTTATCAGGAAAATTTAGAAGGGAGGAAGCCTTTAGGAAAATTTTCTACTTGGAAATATAAGAAGACTAGTACGCAGACTCATACTTTTAACATGAGCTTGTTGAAAGAAACGTTAACAATTCTAAAACGAAATTAAACGAGTTTTTAACTTTCTTCCTCCCAAAAGCACAAAAATTACGGAGAGGAAGTAAACAGGAAATTCTTAAAAGGTCAAAACAACTCTTCCTTGTACCAGTCCTTGGGTAGCTTGCAGAGAACAGGTTCTACTTTCCGTTGGTTTCTTTGAAAACGGATTTGGGTCCCAAGTCTGTTCGTTTAGTATCTGCTCCGGCCTCCCCCTCTCTCCGAGCGGCTTCCTAGGCGGCCTCCGCCCCGGGGGGCCCTGCGGCCCGACCGGCAGTAAGAATCGCGCGGCGGGGGGCACCCCCTCTCCATGGACGAGGGCAGCCCGCGATCCACTCTGCCTACCCGGTCGCGGCCCCTCGAGTAGTGGTCGCTCCGGCCACCGCCGTAACCGTCGCGGCCGCCGCCGTAGGCGTCGGGGGAGCAGCCCCGGTACTCGTCGTAGCGGCCTCCGCCGCCGCCGTAAGATGGCGGGGGCCCCCGCGCGGGGCCGGCGCTGCGCGGGTCCCCGTAGCTCTCGAAGGGGTCTCGGTAGGAGCCTCCGCTCGGATGATCCGCGTAGTCGCGGTCGCGAACCCCGTAGCCGTCGCGGTCGCCGTAGCCTCTCGATGGACAGTCGTCCCGGGCGCCGGAGTGGCCGTAGTCGCGGTAGGTGTACTCTCTGGGCGAGGGGGCAAACTCGCGCGGGTCGCGGGCGCTCGGGTAGTCTCGGCTCGAGTAGCCGTCCCTCGGCGAGTAGCCCTCCTCCCGGGGACCCAGGTAGGGGTCCCGGCGCGGGGGCGGCGGCTCCCGGCGCAGCGGGCCCACATAGCCGTCTCGCCCGCGCGCGGCCGCGGCCCGCCCGCGCATTCCACCGGCGCCGCTGCGGGGCGGGCCCGACGGCGCGGCCCTCTTGGGGGGCGGCCCGGCCCTGCGCGGCGGCGGCGGCCCGCGCTTCAGGGGCATAGGGGCCCTGGAGGGCCGCGGGTCGAAATCCCCGGGGTAGCCGCCGTCGTCGGCCGGCCCGCCCCGGGACGGGGGTCGCCGCGGGCCGCCGCCGCCCCCGCGGGTCCCGCGCAGGCCCCGCGGGCGACCGCGGCTGCGGGACAGCGGCGGGCCCCGCCGGCCGCTCTCAAACGCCGGCTTGGTGGCCTGGGCCACCTTGATGGCCTTACCATCCAGGGACTTGCCGTTCATGTCTCTGGCGGCGGCCTTGGCGTCTGCGGGGCTTTCGAAGGTGACGAACGCGAAGCCCCTGGACTTGCTGGTTTCTCGATCTTTCATCAAGAGCACCTCGATGATGCGGCCATACTTGCCAAACTCTGCCTCGAGGGCTTTCTCGTCGGTTTCGGGGTTGAGCCCGCCAATGAAGAGCTTCCCGGGGCGATCCGCTTCCACCATTTCGTCGGTTGAGTGGTCTGAGGCGGTGGGGGCGAAGGGGCGGCGGCGGTCGCGGCCTTCGAGCGCACTCGCCGAGGGCGGCTCCTACCGGTCGGGCGGCGCGTCGTCGCCGAGTCCCCGAACCGCAGTCACCGCCCGCGCTGCGCAGGCGGAACGCTCGGGTTTGTGCCTCTGGAGTCTGGTTCCCGCAGCCCCCGGGCTCGTCTAGCTGTGATTGGTTGGTTTTCCCGGGAGGGCAGTCCCGCCGTCGGGGAAGGTCGGCGGTTTTGTGACTTTCTTTCCAGTCTTTAAACCTCGACTTACTCACCTGTCCCTGCCTTACGTTCTTTACTTCACTCCTGAAAGCCCTGCCCTGAAAGGAAATGCCGTTAGGTTAAAAAAAAAAAAAAAAGTTCCCCATTGCTCCTAAGGAGAAGAATTATAATGCATTCCCATCCAAGATACCCAAACCATTTTCAAACAGAAAAAAGTTAATTGAAAAATGACATAAGTAATAATAGTTTAAAAATACAGTTTGTACGGAAAATGTATTAAGAATAAGATTTTTTGCATTGCCAAAGGGGAAGAGAAGACTTGATAAGTGGAGGCTCGTTGGTAGAACAGGAAGAAGGAGGGAGTCATTATTTGGATGCACCATTTTCTTCAATTTCTCAACCTTCGGAGGGCTCATAGTTATGTGGTATTGTAGCTTCCCTTTAAAATAAAGATATTGCACAGAAAGTCACCTTTAGGACAAAATAAAGGCAAAACGTGAGAGCCCTTGGACGCTTGTTAAAGTTGAACCTGAGCGAGCATAACACACGGAAACCTTCGCCTCTTCCTCTCGACAAGGACACGCCTCAGAAAAACAAAACATTTTGGGTTCATTCGTTCAAGTTATACAATTCAGATTTGCTCCTCATGATATTCTCTGAATGGAAATGTGTGAAGAGTAAATTGGTGAATGTATCTTTGCTTGAGACTGTAATGTCTAAAACCACTTTTCTTTTTAACTATAGTGTTTTTCAAAGAGTGGTAGAAATTTTTCAAAGGCTGCTATGATGAAAAGTTAACTGAATGGTCATGAGAAGTTTCTATGTGTGTCTGTACATATATATGTACACATATGTGTTACATTGGTTTATTGCGATAGCTAATATAATGTTGAAGGAGGTAGTGAAAACAGGCATTTTTATGATGTTTCTGACTAATGTGGATTTTTTAAGGTTTTAAGATTTTTTAGCATACATGAATGGAAGTTAAATGCATCACGTCAGTTTATGTGATGAATTGCAGTAGCATATTTTTGTTAAGTCATTATTCTATTTCTAAGGTAAACCTACCCGTTTGAGATGTACTCCTTTTTAAAAATACTGAGGACTTTTGTTCACTTGTACTTAGAAATTTTACATTTCTGAGCATAAAGGGTATTGGCCTACAATTTTCTTGCCCATACTGAGCTGGGGAGATTTTTGCCTAAATTTCTTTTAGTTTTAAGTCTATTTGGATTTTTAAAAATTTCTTCTTGACTTCGTTTTTGTAGGATATACTTTTCTAAGACTTACTCATATTTGTTTAATTTGAAATTTTATTTTATTGATAGCTGTGTCCTGTTTCCCTTTCTCTTGCCAGAGGTTTTTTTAAATCTTTTCAGAGAACCAGCCTTTTTCTTTGCTGATCCTGTTTTGATTTAATTTCCTATTATTGTCTTTCTTTCCTTCTTTCCACATTCTTTGATTTACAGTTTGTATTATTTTTGTTCTAAATTTTTAGGTAAGACACTTAGTGCATTAAGAGTTTTAAAAAACATTTCTTCTAATTGTTGTATCTAACTTATTCTCTGTGTACTAGTTAACAGCATGTCCTGAGCTGTTGTTCAATTCCTAACATTTTCTCATTTTCATTTTTTCTTTCTTGACTCATGAATTATAAAGTATGTTTTTAAATTTTCGAACATATGGATATTTTCAGTTATTTTTTAACATGCTCTGTATGATAGCCATTCTTTGGGTTTTGTTGAGATTTGCTTTGTGACCTAATGTGTGTCTGTGTGTGTGTGTCTCTAATGTTCTATATATGCTTGAGGAGAAAGTGTATTCTCTAAATATTGAGGTAGAATTTTCCTTATATTGTGATGGTCAGATCTTCCTTATCCTAACTTAGCTTTTATTTGATAGAATTGTCAATCACTGAGAACTGTTTTAAAATTTCCTATAATTGTGTTTGGGCCAGCCCCATGGCCGAGTGGTTAAATTCGCACTCCAGCTTCGGCGGCCCAGGGTTCTACTGGTTTGGATCCTGGGTGCGGACCTAGCACCATCTCATCAGGCCATGCTGAGGTGGCATCCCATATAGCAGAACTAGAAGGACCTACAACTAGAATACACAACTATGTACTCGGGGGCTTTGGGGAGAAGAAAAGAAAATTTCTCATAATCATGGATTTGTCAATTTCTCTGTATTTTTACATCTCATTTTGGTTCGTGTAATTTAAGATTAAATTGTTAGATATATAAAAATTGAGAATTATTATGTATTTCTGGTGAATGTCTTTACTATACAATGATCCTTATTATTCATAATAACATTTTTTACCTTAATCTGTTTTGTGTGATACTCATATAGCTCTATATTTTTCAGGTTTCTTTCTGCCAGCTGATTGCGTGCTGTTAACCGTGCCTTTCTCACCTCTTTTTTTCCATCTTTCTCCCTTCTCTTGTATCACACGATTTGTCTTTATTCCTTTCTTTTTCCTCTAAAAGTATGGAAGAAGTTATGCCTTCTGTTTCTATTCTTTGGATGAATAGACCTCTACCACAATTTATTATTTCCATTTTCCTGTGATGGACCACACCTGAATTTATGCTGAGACGACGCCTAGTGGGGCTCCTAGATAGTTTCAGGATGGGGACTGGTAGCCTGAAGAACAACCCTGTGATTAGAGGGTTAAAACTTTCAGCTCTCCTGCCTACACGAACACAAACACACACACACACGTCCCAGGAGGGAAGAGAGGCTGGAGATTGAGTCATTTCTGGGCTTCCTCTTTCCAGGCAAAGTAAGGGGACTACTGTGTGTCTGAAATTTTTGCTCCCTTTTGTTCCAGGGTTCCTCTCAGGTAAACTAGTTTGGGAATGTCCCAGGAACCCCAAAGAGGCCAATAAAATAGATTCTTTAGTAAAGTTTTGCCAGCAAGGAAGAAAGCGAATAGTACAGTAGTCCCCTCTCATCCTTGAGGGATATATTCCAAGACCCTCAGTGGATGCCTAAAACTGAGGATAGTACCGAGCCCTATATATACTATGCTTTTTCCTATACATACATATTTGAGGTGCAACAGCAAAACAAGCACAGACTTCTTTTTCCTTCATAATTTCATGGGTGGAAGATTCATTCTTACAGTTGATCTTAGCAACCTCAGTATACGATTCTTTTTCTTACTATGCCAAGAACTTTCACATTTTAACTTAAAGGAAGCACTTTATGGCTTCTCTTTGGCATATGTGAATTGCCAGCATCACTACTCTTGTGCTTTGGGGCCATAATTAAGTAAAATAAGGGTTACTTGAATACAAGCAGTGCTATACCATGACAGTCAATCTGATAAGCAAGATGGCTACTAAGTGACTAAAGTACAAGTAGCTTATACAGCATGGATACGCTGGATAAAGGGATGATTCACGTCCTGAGCAAGTGGGATGGCTCGAGATTTCATTATGCTATTCAGAAAAGAGTGCAATTTGAAACTTATGAATTGTTTATTTCTGGAGTTTTCCATTTAATATTTTTAGACCACAGTTGATCATGAGTAACTGAAAGTATAGAAAGCAAAATCATGGATAATGGGGGACTCTGTATTAGGATAGTTGCAAAGCATATAGTCTGCAAGGGTTGGAGAGTGATCGTGTTCAGTCAACTGAGAAGCTCCCATATCCTTAACTAATGGTACCTTATAAACAAAGAGGCCTGGGACTTTATCCCATCCTCCAGAATATACTCAGCATCTTAATCATCAAAATCGGCCTTCACTGTGCTTCTGGAGCACTGGATCCGGAGTCGGACTCACCACCGGTTACCCAAACAAGCACAGACTGGAGACAAAAGTTCTCTATGCTTTCTGAGTCCAGTTGTCGCAGGGTCTGATAGTGGTTCTGATCGAGATCTGAGTAGGGGCACCATAGAACTGTCAGAGGGAAACAGCACTGGATACTTGTTCAAGGTCACAAGATAGACTTAAGTCTAAACTTACAGTGTGTAAACTGAGCTCAACTCCAGCTAAGACAAAGATGACAGATTTTTAAAGGGAGAACAGAGAGGGAACAAAAAGGGGTAATGAGGAAGTAAAAAAATGGGAACAAATTAAGGGACCAAGGAGGTATAGGGAAACAGAAAAATTACAGAAGGAGGTTAAGTGGAAAATTACTGAAAATGGTTTGGGAACAGTGTTAGGACAAAATACATTTTTCAGTTTGGCAGCATTGCATGTTCTTGTACAAAAGAGTCAGCACAGGGGCTGGGGTCACCTTTAGGGACACGGCCTAGTGCAGGTGGAAACCAGGTTAAAGTTTGGTCAAGTCTCTTAGCACAGTGTTCAGGAAAGTCCCTTGTGTCACATGGAAGTTCACAGTTCACAGAGTGACTAAATTAGGGTGGTATCTTTGGTTTTGAATGTTGTAGAGTGGAAGAGCAGTTTGGGTTGGTACAGGACCCACAGCTTACTACTGAACAATCACAGATGTTCATGATCCAGACAAACAGCAGGTTATCCTTGAGGAAACGGCCAGCCTGCTGGATTGGATAACACTGTAAAGTTTGTTTACCCACAGGGGGACAGTCCAACTCCCCCATAAATGCCAAGTGGAACATTCCACATGAAGCAGCTGATATGCTTCGTATGCAAGCTATGTGGGACTGGCTTTATGATAATCAAGATTATTATCACCCACAAGGTATGCCTGTTACCCGAGAGCTCGTTGTAAATGCTGTGGTTAAGGGGGCCCTTTTGTGTGGGATCCCATGCTACAAAATTGAGCAACAGTCTGAATAGCCTTATAGAATTTGTTGTCTCAGCTTCTCCCCAGGGGTCTTACAGGTGCTAATACAAATATTAAATCAATGAATAATAAAATGAGGAAAAGTAGAGGGGGAGTCAAGGTCATTGTCCCAGCAAGGTAGAAATCTTTAGATGGTTATTAAGAAATGGGATGAATAAATTAGATGGAGTTGTAACAAAGGTCTTAATACAGCACTATCAAAGGTTGGGTGGACCAAAGGAACCCCCTGCTAGTCTCTCCATATTAAAGAGTTTCAAACAAGTCTACTCTATTTACCCCAGTTTGGAAGGATTTTAAAAGCCCAAAGGCAGAGATTACAATGAAACACCTGACCTGGGATCCCCTGAGGCAATAGTCAGATTAATCAAGATGAAGACTGACAAAAGGGCCTAGGTCTCTTGGCTGGACACCAGCTGAGGACACAAGGTGTTATGCATGGAATGAGTGGGCAGAATGGCCAGGGAGTGGAAAAGAGAAGTTTCTGGGACTCCTTGACAAGTGACCCTCATACACTGTGGGCATCAAAACCCACTGGTGAGGCCCTAAAGGGAGCGGCAATTAGACTGAGAGAATATAGAAGTATAAGGGTTGATGGGATTAGAGTGGAGGTTAGGATGACAAATGGAATGTTTAAACAGGCTCTACGTGAAATGATTGTGTCTCTTTGTCTCATTTACCTGAATGTATTATGTGGATGGACATTGTGTCTGACTGGGAAATGTTTCCTCTGCCTAGTACAAATCTTCCTCAACTTACAATGGGGTTATGTCCTGATAAACCCATCGTAAATTGAAAATATCATAAGTCAAAAATGCATTTAATACACCTAACCTACTAAACATCATAGCTTAGTCTAGCCTACCTTAATGGTGCTCAGGACACTTATAATAGCCTACAGTTGGGCAAAATCATCTAACACAAATCCTATTTTATAATAAAATGTTGACTATCTCATGTATTTTATTGAATACTATACTGAAAGTGAAAAACAGATGGTTGGATGGGTACAGAATGGTTCTAAGTGTATGGGTCCTTTACCCTCATGATCACGTGGCTGACTGGGAGTCGCACTTGCTGCAGCTCCGTAGCGTCACAAGAGAGTATCATACCGTATATTGCTAGCCCAGGAAAAGATAAAAATTCAAAACTCAAAGTTTGGTTTCTATTGAAAGTGTATTGCTCTCACACCATCATAAAGTCAAAACATCCTAAATCAAAACATCGTAAGTCAGGGACCTTCTGTATTGTGAAACACAAGGCATGTAAATCCACCCTTCAAATAATATTAATTGTACATGCTAAATGGGAACAAATGAGATTGCCTGAGCCTACACAGTACAGAATAAAACCTGGAGTGCTGGTATGGGTGAATTCTCTGTACCGCAGACCTAGGTGAAGCATAAACTGGGGCTTATGGCAAAAACCCGTGAACACCTCCCAGTAATAACTACTGGGACTTTGAACTACAGAATTTCCGTTTGAAGAGCAATTGCTAGCTTGCTATAGGACATTAATTGAAACTGCCCCTATGATGGAAGGACATAAAATAATCTTATCACCTCACACCCATCAGGATGGTTTCTATTAAAAAACAAAAGAAAACAAAACAGAAAATAACAAACATTGGCAAGGATGTGGAGCAATCAGAACACTGCACTATTGGTAGGAATGTAAAATGGTACAGCCACTAGGAAAAATAATACAGTGGTTCTTCAAAAAATTAAAAATAGAATTACCATAAGACCCATGTTAAGTTAATTAAACAAGAAGGCCATTAGACTGGGATGGCTCTAATGCCTGGGCGGCCTGTGTAAGCAAACCAAAACCTAAGCTTGTAAATACCTCATGGTTAAAAGATCAAGACCCAAAGACTGCCTTAGGCCGGCGAAATGGGTGAAGTAGTCAAAAGGTACAAACTTCCAGTTATAAGTCAAGTCCTTGGGATGAAATGTACAGTATAGTGACTATAGTTAATACTGTATTGTATATTTGAAAGTTGCTAAGAGAGTAGATCTTAAAAGTTCTTATTGCAAGAAAGAAAATTGTTGAACTATGTGAGGTGATGAATGTTAACCTATTGTAGTAATCACTTCACAATTATATACATGTATCAAATCATTATGATGTACAGCTAGAACTAATACAATGTCATATGTCAATTATATGTCAATAAAACTGGGGGGGAAAAAACAAAAACCTAAGGACAACCAATCACAAACAGCCAAATAGGTTTTCCCAAATAAGGCAAATGCTTAAGCTATAGCCAGTCAAATAAGTTCCTTACTTTGCTTCTGTGTATAAAAGTCTTTCCTCGAGGCCAGCCCAGTGGCTCAGTGGTTAAGTTTTCATGTTCCACTTTGGCAGCCCAGGGTTCACTGGTTCCGTCCTCAGTGTGGACCTATGCACTGCTTATCAAGCCATGCTGTGGTAGGTGTCCCACATATAAAGTAGGGGAAGATGGGCATGGATTTTAGCTCAGGGCCGATCTTCCTCAGCAAAAAGAGGAAGATTGGCAGCAGCTGTTAGCTCAGGGCTAATCTTCCTCAAAAAAATAAAAAATAAAAGACTTTCCTCTAGCTTCTGTAGGTGGAGCACTCCCAACCACTTCAGGTTTGGTGCTGCCTGAATCAGATTGATTTTTGCTCAAACTCTTAAAATTTTTAATATGCCTCAGTTCATCTTTTAACATCCAGCAATCCACTTCTGGGTATATATCCAAAAGAACTGAAGGCAGAGTCTCAGATATTTATACACTCATGTTCCTAGCAGCATTGTGCACAACTGCCAAGAGGTGGAAGCAACTCAAGTGTTCACTGACATCAATAAACAAAATGTATTACATTGTACAATGGAACATTATTCCACCTTAAAAAGAAAGGAAATTCTGACATATGCTACAACATGGATGAACTTTGAAGACATTATGCTAAGTGAAATAAGCTAGTCACAAAAAAGACAAACATTGTATGATGGTTCCAGTTATATGAGGTATCTAGAATCATCAAGTTCATAGAAACAAAAAATAGAGTAGTGGTTGCCAGGGGCTAGAGGGAGGGAGAAATGAAGAGCTGTTGTTTAATTGGTATAGTTTCAGTTCTGCAAGATGAAAAAGCCCCAGGGATTGGCTGCACAATAGTATAAATGTATCTAACACTACTGAAATTTACACTTAAAAATGGCTCAGATGATAAACTTCAGGTTATGTGTATTTGAGCACAATTACATTTAAAAAAAATAGTACATCTTAAAACCTGAAATACCTGTAACATCTTGGATGAGGTCAGAGAAACACGCCAATGGGGAGAGCAGTGCCCAGAAGAATTCCATACTAAAATGGAAATGGGTTCCATAGGAATACGCTATCAGAGGGATGCAGAGAGTTATTCAGTGGATTCACAAGTAGGTAGGCTCTCTTCCCCTAGGAATGACTTTGGAACTGCGTGAGGAGTACTAGATTGTATTCTACAGACAGTGCCTATAAACAGTCTCTCAGGTGACCAACAAAAAACTGCTTGGTTTATGAATGGCGGTTCCAAGGTGAATGGTCAGCATCCTGTTTGGAAGGCTGCCACTGTTATTTGAAGAAGGTAAAAATAAATCACCTTGGTGGGCTGAATTACATGCTATTTTCCTAGCAGCGATTGAAGAATTGAACAATGATAAAAGCCCCTATTTTTGAGCTTTTACTGACTTATGGGTGGTGTCCAATAGCCTGGCCATATGGTTGGGCAGAAGGGCAATGGAAAACTGGCCTATTAAAGGGATGCCCACATGAGGCATGGCCCTATTGAAATCACTATGAGAATTTCAGGGATGCATTATAGTAACACATGATGTTCATAAAGAAAAAGCAACTTGGAGGTTCACAGGTGATTGGAATTGACCAGTGGATACTCTGGTGCACTCGTTTGAGGAGGTCCCCTGGGTGCATAAAATGAGTGTAGATTGGAGGACAACAGCAACACAGAAATGGACTGAATCTAGACATACTCCTTTTGTACCTCTGTAGCACAGAATGCCACTAAGAACTGTCTGTCTGCCAAGAAAGGAGAGAGACTGCAGATATCTATGTGGTACATTCTCCGAGGGAAAGACCCTGAACATAGCTGGCAAGTGAGACTGAAGTGGATAGCCAGTTGGTCTTCATAAGAATAGATACTGAATCTGGAGTAAACTTTGCTTACCTAGTGATAAATACGAATGCTCAGAGCACTATAAAAGAACCATAACAGAAGATATTGCACCAATTAGGATCACCAAGTCACATTTCTTCAGACCGAGGAACATACTTTATGGCTCATAATGTCCAACAATGGGCAGAGAGATAGCCTCCTCAGGGTAGTAATTTGATAGAGAATTGGAATGGGCAATTAAAACATTGGTTGTCGGAGCCAGCCCAGTAGCATAGTGGTTAAGTTCCTGCACTCCACTTCAGTGGCCCTGGGCTCGCCAGTTCAGATCCTGGGCTGAGACCTACACACTTCTCATCAAGCCATGCTGTGGTGGCATCCCACATACAAAATAGAGGAAGACCGGCATGGATGTTAGCTCAGGGACAATCTTCCTCAAGCAAAAAGAGGAAGATTGGCAACAGATGTTAGCTCAGGGCCAATCTTCCTTGCCAAAAAAACCCCAAAAAACATTGGCTGTCTAAAACAGGGAGAGATATAGCCATGAAGGGCTGGCTTACATACTTTCATGACTGCGTGCTCACACTCAGCATGAGGGGGGCTAAGGGCATGTCCTAACTAAATTTATTTCTGGTAGATCTGGGGAAAAGGGGTGGAGGAGGATGCTACTTTGTCTATGCAATTCTTGCCATGGGGAAGATGTCTGATGAGTATAATTTTTTCTGTCTTCCCCACATCAACTTTCTTTTTCTTACCTAATGGTCACAGGACCGGGGTTACAACTACAAATCCCAGAAGCAGGGATGATTCCTAAGCAAGAAACTATATTTTAAACCTTTATGTCAGAATTTTGTTTCAATGAAAACATTTACATTACATTTCTTTACAGGTAGTTTTAAATACATTCACATTGTTGTGAAGCAATCTCAAGAAGTCTTTTCATCTTGCAAAACTGAAACTATACCCATTAAACACCTCTCCATTCCCTCCAACCCCTTGCAACCACCATTATACGTTCTGTGTCTATGAATCTGATTACCTGTACCCCGGCATTTATTCAAACAATATTATGAACCAAAAGACTTTTGTCTGTTAACGTTCCTCTTATTCACACATATTTATATCACTTCAGTGAGTTTATATTAATTCAGTGAATTTTAGTGAAGTCCACTTTTGGGGAATTGGTTTCTGCCTGTATTTAGGAAAGTGGTTTTACAGATTAGGACCTCGGCTCCCTTATGAGTGGCGAAACTGCAAAGCTGGAAAAGTTCTGGGGTAATGCAAGGGGTTGCTGCCTCTAAGCGCTGTCCAGGGTCCTGATTTCTGTAGTTATGGAGGCCAGGGGTGGGGGCGCGTCCTTTCCAGGCATGTCGACGCCCCTACCAGGGGCCTCATGCCAAGTTCTGAGGGCGCCTGGCTTAAGGACACAGAATACCGGCCCCTGCTCCCCGCCAGTCAAAGGTCAGGCTCGCAAGCGGCGCCGCGCACCGGGCACACTTGCGGAGGCCGTTGAGCTCGTTTTCTCCCCTCCTACCATGGCAGAACTGCAGACGCCCCGACTCTCCCGACACCCGCCTCCCTTCAGGCTTCATCCAAGGACCTGAGGCCAGATTCGCCACACTTAAAGTAATAATTTTCACAAGCCAACTAGAAATGCAGCACGCGCGCTTGCCCCAAGAATAGAATCCAGGGGCTGCCGCTGTATGCGGAGGCTGCGATTTCAGAAGCCTCCGAGAGCTGGGCGTTCCCAGCGCAGTGTGTTCCCAAGCTGTGAGAGTCACCAGGTTTTCCCATGATAACAAGACACCTACTTCATGGAGTTGTTAGGAAGATGGAAAGTAATACAGAGGTTCCTAGGAAGAGTAGGATATTTTTGCTTTCATTCATTTATTCATTGAGAAACCACAACATGCAATACGCTGTGCTGTGAGCTGGAAATAGAACAATGAAGGAAAGAGCCATGGTCCCTGTTCTCACTGTGCTTACACTGTGGTGAGGGAGATAGACGATTAGGAAATAAAATAAGTAAATCTTTGTGATAAAAGAAAGAAAAAGGATGCTTTGTTAGGAAAAGGGGGAGGGTAGTACTTAAGACAGAGCGCTCAACCTCTGGAAGGAGGTGACATTTAGGCTGCAGTCTAAAGGATGGTCCAGAGCCAGCTCTGTGAAGACTGGAAGAGCAAAGTGGACAGAGAGGATCACCTATGCAACGCATCTGTGGCGAAAAACCTGGAGCACTCAAGGAATTGAGAAGAAATCATTGTGTTGTTTAGTGATAGGGGAGAATGACGTATTGTAAAGGGGAACCAAATTATGCAGCCTTCTGAATAAGGAGAATTTTCACTTACTCTTTCATTCACTCAACAAATATTTATTGAGCATCTATTACATGGGAGGCACTATAGTAAATGTTGGAGATTATAAGGTGAAAACAGGAAAGGGGGCTGTTTTATAAATAAACAATTACATCTGAAAGAGACAAAAATTCTAACAATGTGTGAGTGCATAGTCTTTCTCCTTCCTCCTGTTGCTATAAAGGAACCTGCTAGTTTTCACCCTTTTCTCTAGTCTTAAAAAAGTTTACTTATTTGCTGGGAGAGGGTCTATGATAATCTAAAAAATAAAGGAATGAAGACTAAAGAAGGAAGAAAAAAACATTACAGACAGAACAATATGTTCAAAGGAAAATGGACAAAATGTCAAGCTGAAGACAGTGTTATTCTGTTTGAAAGTAATGTTAATTGTCAATGGTTTACACGGTGTTTTGGGGTCAAGAGGTGGAGCTGAATGTAAGAATTAGAAATGAATAACAGAAATACCACCCTATTTGAGTCTTTGACTATCCTGTTTGACTTAACTACACTAT
Source organism: Equus caballus (assembly GCF_041296265.1). Classification (NCBI taxonomy): domain Eukaryota; kingdom Metazoa; phylum Chordata; class Mammalia; order Perissodactyla; family Equidae; genus Equus; species Equus caballus. Next base: position 78,935,879 of record NC_091690.1, on the reverse strand, counting down.
TTGAAATTGCAATCCCTTCCCAACCCAAGGCTGGGTTTAGGGTGAGGTTGGTGATTTGCCTGATGCATAAAATTTAAGGAGATGCCAAAAAACTCAGTAGTCAAGATGAGTAATATTTTAGAGGAATATTTTTAAAAATCAAAATTAATGCAAAAATATCCATGATAACCAAAAATCAAAAAATTAGCATCCAACCCTACACTAGCACAACCCCTGGAATAAGTACCTCACTGGCCGCACCTTAATTCTGGCCCATGGATTATCTGATAGTAGTGATAGCAGGCATGTTTTCAAAATTTAAATGGCATTGCTTCTAGTATTGATAGAGTTTATGGTGGACTAAGCAAGGCCACAAATTCTTTGACACTGCTCCCATCAAGAAGTGACTGATCTTGAATCTGGGCTGACCTGAACTGTTTTGACCAATGGAGGATGACAGAAGTGATTTTATGCCAGTTCTGGGCCAGCTTTTAAGAGAAATGGCAACTTCCATTTAGCCTCCTCAAGTCCTAAACCCCCACTGAAGAACTCCATCTTCCCAGCTGGAGAGAGCACGTGGAGAGGCCCTAAGACTAGAGGGAGGAGGGGCCCAGCTCAACCCAGCCTTCCAGCCTTCCTTGCCAAGGCACCAGGCATGTGAGTAAAATCATTTGGAGCCTCCAGAGCAACTTGGCTGCCAGCTGAATACCATCAAGGGACTCCAAGTGATGTCATGTAGGGCATAAGAAATGCTTAGCTGAGCCTTTTCTGAATTGTAATCTACCAAGTCATAAGACATAACAAAGTGGTTGTTGTTTTAAGCCACTAAATTTTGGGATGGTTTGTTATATAGCAATAAATAAAACAATCTCACAGAAAATGTTGTGTCATGTGTCCGTGTCATGTGTCCGTCAAATGGAGGAAGCTTTTTTCAGTTCTAATCTCAATAATCTTATATTTCATTTCTTCATAATAAGCTACAGAAAATGTTCACTGCAGAAGTGGACTCCCATTTCTGTTGAGACTAGGGATTCTCAAATATTAATATACCTAAGAATTGCCTGGGAAATTATTAAAAATACCAGTTCCTAGTACCCTCACCCAGATATTCTGATTCAGTAAGTCTGATATGCGGCTCAGGAATCTTGTTTTTTTTTGGGGGGGAAGATTAGCCCTGAGCTAACCTCGGCTGCCAATCCTCCTCTTTTTGCTGAGGAAGACTTGCCCTGAGCTAACATCCATGCCCATCTTCCTCTACTTTATATGTGGGACGCCTGTCACAGCATGGCTTGCCAAGCGGTGCGTAGGTCTGTACCCGGGATTCGAACCCGCGAACCCCGGGCCGCTGAAGCAGAACATGCAAAGTTAACCGCTGTGCCACCAGGCTGGTCCCAGGAATCTTCATTTTAAGAAATACCCAATAATTTCTACACTAGTGGTCCCAAGAGCAGACACAAAGAAGCATTCAATAAAACATACCAGAGATGGCGAGGCTGTGAACCACGCCATGGCAGTGGGAGTGGAGAGAGAGGAAAACAAGGTGCTTTACATAATCTTCCCTAGCCCCATCCCCTCGTCTCGTTTCTAGGCTTCTCACATCAGAATTCTTAAGCTCTGCATTCAATTAAAAAATATCATCTTACACTATTCAGAGAGCTTTATGTTTTTCATTTTATTTTAGCCTCTAAACTCCCTTGTGAAATAGAAGAGACATTTTAAAGAGAAGTGACTAACCTATATCTAACAGACATCGAATGAAACAAGTGTGGGCACAGAATATCTAAAGCTAAGAGCCCCAGGCCTTGTCACTCTGAAGTCTTTTATTTTACTTTTTTAAAGACTATCAGAGGTTCTTCAAATCAGAAACACCGCCACCAGGAATCATCTTCTTCATTATGATCGTTACAATCGTGCTTAATGACTAGGTGTGGATTGCTAACTCCCACAGCTTCCAGCAGCTTCTGGGCTTCCTCATCAAGTGCCTCTTTGCATAACCTGAGGAAACAAAGGAACATCTCTGCTTGCACTCAATTTTCCCACAGCCCTAATACTTTATCCAGAGAATTTATTTCTGTTCTGTTAAAGTAGAGAGACAATGTTATTAACATGGCTGGGGAGTGGGAAAGCAAAGTATGGGGGATACACTGAGGGAGATATAGCAGTTGAAGGAAAATGGAATATAGAAGAGAAAGAGAGAAATGGATTAGAATTTAAAAGGGATCCTCTAAGAGCCTTTATCTATTCAAGCAAAATAGTACTGCTAATGATGATGATGATGAAAATAGCTAACACATACATTGTTTATTATATTCTAGGCACTGTTCTAAATACTGCCTATATTAACTCAGGTGATCGATCCTCACAATAAGACTATGGGTAGATATTATCATTTCACCCATTTTACAAATAAGGAAGCTGAAACACAGCCTGGGGACTAGTGCAAGTTCAAATATCCAGTAAGTGGCAGGGCCAGAATTCAAACTTAGCTAGTCTGGCTCTAGGGTTCTCAGCTCTTAACCACTATGCTACATTATGTCTCCCAAAATTCAGTGTTCTCTGGGAGAAAAATCAAATAAGGGCCTTGAAAATACCCAAGAATCCACAGTCAGGTTGATCCTAAGGCCTGCAATAAATGAGTGCTCCCCAAGTCCCTCATTACAGGGAGCTTTACCCTGAGAAGACGATGAAGACTTACCCTAGAACCTGTAGTTTACATTCAGGAGACTTCAAGACTTCACATAACTTCATAATTCCTTCACACCCTAAGGTATTCTGTGTCAAGTTTATTTTTATCAGTCTTTGGTTGCTGCTCAGAGTAGAGGAAAGATCCTGGCAACAGAGAGAGGTCAGACCACAGTATTCCAACCTGCAAGGAGGAGAGACTCAAGATAAAATTAACTCTATCCCATGACAGAGAGCAAGCACACAAGAGATCTGTGAGCTAGGAGTACAGGATAACTCCAGAAGCTTAAAAAAATGAGCACAATTAGGGTAAATTCAAGGAATATAAGTACTTATAATATTCATTACTAGATATTTCTAGGCTAATATACCCCTTCCTATATTATGTATTACAAATTCATAATTATATTTCATGGAATAAATAAAATAAGAAAGCACATTAAGGAAAACTATGAAAACAGCTGAATACTTAAACAGCATTAAAAATATAGCAACAATATGTAGACTTTAGAAATATGGCATTGAGTGTTTAAAAAGCAAGGTATATAATGAGGTCTCTAACTCATGCCATTTATGCAAATAAAAATTCATATACCAAAAAAACATTACATCTTTTACAAGAACACTCACAATTCTATGGCATATTTCAAACACATTAGGTCAGTTGCCCATAAGTGGGAAGGAGAATAGCTAATGGAGATAAATTAACCAACTAACCAACCAACCAAGAGTCAATCAAGGGCCCTTGCATAAACCAATGATAATATAATACCATGAGCTGAGGAAGTATATTACACTCAACCTTCTACACCAGATGACCCCCCAATCAACTAATTTTAACTTAAGTTTCACCTTATGTTTACCTAGTCATTCAACAATTGAGTGCCTACACAGGTGCTGAGTATACAAAACGTTTTTAAGCTGCTGCCCACATGGAACTCACATGTTGTGATGGAGCAATAATCCCACTAATATGACACAAGGTAAACAAATATCACACAAAATAAACCTTAGGGTAAAAAGAATTATAAGACATAAAAGGTTATCAAGAATTCATCAGGAAACATAATCTTTCTAAATTTGCAGTCACTAATTGCAGCCTCAGAATATAGAAAACAAAAACAGAACTATACAGTGAAAGACAAAAATCCAATTATAATGGAGATTTTAATGTATTTTTCACACTAGTTGACTGAATTATCTGGGAAAAAAACTATAAAAATATAGAGGATTTGAACAACAGAATTAACAATCTTAACTGTTATACTACAACCAACAACACTTGATACTCTTTTCAAGTGCAATATGGAACACACATCAAAACTGACCTTATACTGGACCATGAAGCAAATGTCAACAAATTTCAAAGAATTAAAATCATGTACAGTATGTTCTCAGACCACAATGCTACAGATTAAATATAAAAAGATAAGAAATTCCTCTTATGTTTGAAAATTAAGGAGTACACTTTAAAATAACCCATGAGTTGAAGAAAAAAATCATAAGGGAAGTAAAATATTTTAGACTGAAAAATAACAAGAACACAGCATATAATATCAAAACTTGTAGGATGAAGTTAATGCAGTGATTTGAAGGAAAATCAACCTTAAGTCTGTGTTGGAAAAGAAGAAAGGCAATATTTATGAGCTAAGCATCCAACTCAAGAACTTAGAAAAAGAATGGTAAACTCAATGAAAGTAGAAGAAAAGAAATAAGATAAAAACAATAATTACTGAAAAATCACTAGATATCTAAATCACTAGAGATGATTTAGAAATTAAGCAGATAATAAAATATTAGACACCTGCCAATAAGTTTTAAAATTTAGATGAAATGGATAAAATCATAGGAATAATCTTACTTACCAAAAATTATTCAATAAGAGAAACCTACATAAATGCATAATTATTTTAAAAATTGAATAAGAAGTCAAAAGTCTTACACAAAGGAAACTCTAGATCATATAGCTTCACCAGAAATTTCTATGAAGTTCAAGGGAGAAATAATTCCAATCTTACACAATCATATGCCAAAACACACGCATGATTGGCTAAAATTTTAAAAATTAAGTCTGACAAAATTGGCAAGAATAGAGAGCACTAGGAACTCTTACACGCTGCCAGTGGTAGAATAAATTGGTACAATCCTTTTTGACAATGTCTGGTAAATTTGAAGACATATTCCCCATGATATAACAATTTCACTCGTAATTATTTAGCCTAGATAAATGTATATAGATGTGCCTCAGAATTCATGTATTAAAATATTCATAGCAGCACTAGACATAAAAGAAAAGAAACGAAAACAACGCAAAAGTCCACCTACAATAGAATGGTTATATAGTTTGTGGCATGGTCATTTGTTGAAACTTTTCACAGCAATAAAAATGAATTAACTACAGCCACATGAAACAACTGGGTGATTGTTACAATCATAACATTAAGCAAAAAAGTCATAACAGAAGAATACATAAGGTATGATTCCCTGTATATAAAGTTCAAAGTCAGGCAAAATTCAACTATATTGTTTAGGATTACATACACTCATGATTCACTGTACCAGAAAACAAATAAATAACTGCCATAAAGATCAGGATAATGGTTATTTCTTGGGGAGGAATAAAGAAATTTTGATTTGGAAGAGATGTTTGAGGGTAATTTAGTTTATGGGGAAATGCGATTTCCTGACCCAGGTGTGGTTACAGACATGTTTGGTTTTTAAAATATTCACTTTTCTGTATATATTTTATATTTCATAATGAAACTGTTTAAAATATGATTTGGCAGAGCTTAAAAATAACAGAAGAGAAAAATAAAAATTATAAAATGAAGGTCACATTAGAAGAAGCAAAAAGGAGATCATAGCTGCTGAAAATACACTCAGGAATAGGTAGGATGGGTTAGGAAAAAAATCAAGAAAAAGAATAAGTCTTAAAAGATTAACGAAAATTACAGATAAGAAAGACAGACAAAAGAGATCCAACCTAAACAAAATTAGTGACCCTGAAAAAAAATTCAACAAATAGATGAGCAGAAATTAAAGAAAAGAAACCTTACCAAAAAAGAGAACAATTACAGATTAAATGGCACACCATTTCTCCAGAAAAATATTAATAAAGAAAATTCAACACAGGACAAATTCTTGGGCCTCAGGACCAAGTGTATGGACATCCAGCACCGCCCCCACCCCCGCCCCGCAAAAATGAAAGGAATTTTTAACCAATAAGGACATTAAGGGGGAAGAATCAGCTGGTTTCAGACTTTTCTACTAGATTCAATGCTAGCAGGCAATGGACTCTCTCTGTCGAACTCTCAGAGGAAGAATGACCAAAATATTATGAACACAGCCAACCTGTCATTCACATTCTTAGAAAACTAGGACATTTGCAGATACGCAAAACATCAAGGAATAGTATAGCACCCATGTCTTCCATTTTGAAGAAACAATGAAAGTCAAAGTATTCAATGAACATTCCACAGTTCCTAGCATCCACAGGCATCTGGTATTGCTGAGCTCTGGAGTGGCTCCTCAAAATTAAATCAAAAGGATTTCTGACTCTCTTCTTCACCAGCTCCTGGTCTACATACTTTTAGTAGGGCAATTTGATCACTAAATGTGGCTATCCCCTGAAATGGTTCATCTGGTTTTGGCCACCTCCTGGGTAATGGGGGTGGAGAGTAGCAACACCAATACTTGGGAAAAGAACACTTCAGAACCTGGGAGGTACATGGAGTGGGGAGAACAATTAAGCCTCTCTTTTTTACCCCTAATCCAACACTGCTGCCTGACAAAATAATGATGTGTTCTTCTTGAGTCAAGCAGCAGCTGCAGCTGGCAATCTGACTCTCAGCCCAGTTGTTACCTCTCCAAATGCTATGAAAACAGAAAATCTCATGTGGACAGGGCAGGCTCGGAACTATTCCGCTGTGCCTGAGGCCATCAATGGCAGCCCCCAAAAGTTGACCCCCTCACATGTATACAAACATAACAACTGGTACAACCTTGTTTCAGTCTGACTGATACAAATTCATAAGCTTCTCTTGATGCTGGAACAGCCTTGGGTTATGCCATATGTGGCAAACAAGGCAGCTGTAACTACTCAGTGACACTTCCCACCCCACTTAACAAAACTGCTGTAATGGTGACCCAAATGAAACATAACAACAAATCCCACACTGGAGTGATCTGTGCTCCTTTGGGTTATATGTTTGTATGTGGGCAAGTGTGGACCATTGAATGTCTCTTTATTGGGGAAGGGGTTAGTTCGGCTGATTTTTTACCCCCTGTATTTATTATCAGTGACACCAAGATCAGCAGGTCATTCTAAATTCCCTTTCATGAGTTGTAACGGATAACATGACCTATTGGTCCCTGAGTCTTTCTCAGTTGACTTGAGCCCAGGACCCTGGGGCATAGTTGAAATCAGTACTGCATTCTGACCTCATCCTGTGCTTACAGTCTTGTTGATGGTGGCCTTAATTAAATGATGTATGAGAAAAACTGAGAAGATTTGGTCCCAGCCTCTGCTGGTCAGATTGATCGGAGTGGCATATAGATGTGAAAATTCACCAGAAGACATAAGTGTAGGGTGTAGCAAAAAGGGGTGGATATTGTTGGGAGACATCCTTCCATGGGTCTTTTGCTCTTCGATATGTTTTGCTGACAAAAATGCAAGGTCCTGACAACTCTTTACCTGGGGCATTTCCTAGGGTGTGTATGCAGTGAGCAACCTTGAGGGATGAGGTGGTCTCCCTCCAGGACAAAGTGCAGGCTTGTTCACTGCTAGTTATAAAATGGTGTGTCCCTCAAGCTCAATGTTCCTCTCCTGGGATGCAACTCACTGTATGTGTAGACATCCATCTGGGCCCTTCACACTGACCCTGTGGGATTTGGGGGACAAGGGAAACTGACACAAACATGCTAATGCTTATGCTGCTATGCTATGAATAATAAAGTCCTCTGTCCTGATAGGACTCTGTGTCTCCTGTCAGCATCCGTGAAACAGTAATAGGCTAACTTACTAGGTTATAAGCAGGATAAAATGAAATTTCAGATCCAACAGTTACAACATCATCATTGTTGTGATAAAAATAATAAACAGTCGATGGAAACATAGGAAAAGCAGCACCTTCTTGGAAGAGTCTTGGAGACTGTTAAATTTCTAAAGGATGAGACATATCATAGTGTCTGGGATTCCCACATGTAGGGCAAAATTTTTGACCCAGAGGTCGATAATACATACTATATAAGTAAAAATGTCCTAGCCAATATCAGGTCAAGATTTAAAAAGAAAATAGAAATCTAAACAATAGATTATTCAACATAAAAAGTACTCAGAATATAGGATAAGATTTCATTAGATTACAAACTCCTTGAGGGCATAAATATCATTTTTCCATATAGAGGATTATTAGTAAAATATTTGATTTAATAAGAAAAAATCATTCAAGGATAGAGGGAATATCTGAAGGAGAGAACATGGAAGAACTAAATCAAGTACCATTTACTTAATACATACCCTGTCCAAGGCACTAAGAAGGACACAAAGAAATGTGAAATATGGCTTCTATATTAATAACATGCAATACATTGACCCATATATTCGAGATTCAGATTCTTAATTCTGAGAGTAACTCACCTTTTAGCCCCATTTATTTTTCATCCTCTCTCCATATACTAAATTTCTTCTAGCTATACTAGTCATCAAATAGGTATCATTTTCCTAATGGAAACTGAACTCACCTAAGCCTCTGTATGTTACAGTTTGGATGTCTCAAAGCTTCAAACAGAATTTTTACTCCATCATCCTGCAAATCATTATTCCCAAGGTAGAGGCTTCTTAAATTTGGGTTGTTCAAAATAGCAGAAGACAGATCCAGACAACATGCACTAGTGAGAACACAGCCCATCAATCTGGAAGAAATACAAATGAGAAGCGAGGCCTTCAGTTGCGAAGCTTAGTTTCTTCCTAGGACAGATGCCCAGATATTTGAGCCTTTTTTCTGACCTCTTCTTGTCTACAATCCAGGATGCACACGGGAAAGTCTAACATCACCAGTAGAAACAGATGGGGTTTCTTAATGAGCCAAAAAAACCAAAGGGTGAAACTGCTTTCTCCCATAAACAGGTTGGTATCTACCAAGCTTCCCAAATCAAGAGCATGAACACTTATTTCTACCAATACTGAAAAAACAGGTCTAAGTTTTCCCAAGGAACCCACAGATCTCTATGTTTTCTGTTTCTAATATATTTTGAAATAAAAATGTTTTCCAGGAATCTATCTTAAAGCATTATCTCGAAAGAAGAAAGAAACCAGCTACATATAAAATGAGAATTTTTACAGGTCCCTTAAAGGGAATTCAAGAGCATTCACAATCTAGCTTCAAGGGCTTTCTTTCCATACTTTGTCCTCACCCTATTCTCCAACTACACAGATCCATTTTTCCCCAAATATACCACATCTATCCTCATTCCCCTTCTTTTCTCTCTTCTTTCCTTCTGCCTAGGGTATCTGTACATAACAAAGTCCTCTTCATCTTTCAAACCCAAAGTAACTCAGTCTCCTTTGTCCCACTCCTTCCTCCTTGGGCCTTCTGTCATATCCTTATAACAACATATGGAATATATTATAGTTGGCTTTCTGTTTATTTCCCTGCCTTGTGAGTTACCTAGGACAAGGGTGTCACCTTAGTCATAACCTTTAGTCTCCTCAGCATCTAGCTCCTCAGCATCCAGCAATCTAGCTCATATTTGTTGTGATTCTGGTTGAGAGAACTGGCATGGCCTGCATAGAGGCAATGAGGTAGCTAAGACAGCACAAATGTGTCTACATGTTTACAGCAATGCTAAGCAGAGAAAGTGGGATAAGCAAACATCTTGTGTGTGTGTAGGTTGCTTAGAAATTATATCTCTGTCGCTGAAATGAAGGCATTGGATTTGATGATAATTTCCATTAAGTAAAATTTTGTCTTCTGCAATTTAACAATCAAGGAAACTTTAGAGAATCACATTGTAACCCATGTTTTCTTAAAGGAAGTACAGGTGCTTATTGGATTCAAAAGTTCAATCACCTTAGTTTTTACAGATGTGACAATCAACTATTAAACTCATTTGGAAATTTGGTTATTATGAGTCAGTCCACTCAAGCCAAACACTTCTGGGTAGACCAATGATCTTGAGTTTATAGTTATAAAAAAACAATGCTGGCATTAGACCTTAATGACTCACCCCGCCTACTAGTCCCATGGGAGGCCCTCGTGGGAAAGTGAGATGAGATTGCAAAGTGACACCTCTATCTTGCTTCATTCTAGCCCAAATATTTATATGATGAACTGTTAACTATCATGCAGCCATTAAAATAATCAATAAGATGATTATATGTAAGTATTTGAATGTGTTTCTGAAATACTGTTGTGTGAAAAGGAAACCTCAAAGTCATGTCTATACAGTAATCACAATTATATATCACATATCATGCCTGCGTATGTATACCCACCCACACATAGAGTAAGAGAGAACATAATAGGAATAAAAACGGTTGCTGTTTAAGAATGACTGGATTGTAGGATGTTTTTAAAAATTCCCTTCTTAGTTTCTTTAAAGTTGACCAAATTGTGAGCCCGAATTTAAGAAAAAAAAACTAGTAGAGCACAATTTCAACTTCATGGATGTAAGGTGGAGGACACACAGTAGCCTCAGGGGGGCACAATCAAGGAAAAACAAAATGGCTACTGTTCAGTCAGATGTCTCTGGTCCTCCTTCCATGAGGGAAGTTGACTGTAGTTACTGTAGTAATTGTTTAAGAAAAATCTGATGAGCAGACTTCCCTAGCTTGTCTCAGGCAGAATGAGAGAGAGGAAATCAGCCGCATATTTTTTCTGACAGATACTCAGCTCTCAGCCTTTCTTTCCATATCTCCTTGCCCTCAAAGTAGTTAAAAGTACAGAAAAATAGGGTCACAGAAAACCTACTCCAGGTCCTGAAGATTACAGCTTGGATGTCGAAAGACATCACATAGAAGCTTTACTCCATCATCTTGTAGTTGGTTTGAGCCCAGATCCAGATGCGTCAAGCTCTTGTTGTGTAGGAGAGAAGATGACAGATGTTCACTGCTAAGTGCAGTGAAATGGCAACGCCTCAGCCTATAGGAAGGACAATGAAAGGAAAGATGGAATCATTGCTCTACTGCCAGAGATTTACATCTTTAAAAAGGTTTCATGTTATGATCCCGTCTACTTGCCAACTCTCCATCTCAGGTGAAACACCCACTTCCCTCCTTGCCTCTTTGGCTCTCTCATCTGGGATACTTAGGTTTGTACTAAATTGGGCTACAAACTGGATACTTGTTCATCAGAATTTTACTTACTACAGTCATGCTCTACATAACAATATTTCAGTCAATGATGGACTGCATATACAATGGTGATTCCATAGATTAGTACCATATAGCCTAGGTGTGTAGTTGGATATACCATTTAGGTTTGTGTAAGTACACTCTACAATGTTTGCACAACAAGAAAATTGCCTAGCAACTCATTTCTCAGAATGTATCCCTGTTGTTAGGCAGGCATTTATAAATAAAATGCTAACCTCTTTACATTGTACATAGATATATTACTCTATTGCAGAAGTAGCTACATGGAGCAGAGGAGCACGCAGATGGAGTAGAATGGTAGTAATCATAATCAAGTAAGTACTTTTTGTACATAATAAAAGTGGCATTTCTGATCAGTAGGGAAAAGACATGCCATAAATGATTCTGGGACAACAGACCTGACATATGGGGAAAATAAGTTTAAGCCTTATAACAAAATTAATTTGGAATAATTTAACATTTAAATGTTAAAAATTAAACCATAGAGAGTATGAAAAAGATGACATAAGTGGATTTTTTTAAAAGAAAAGTATTTCCAATTATGACAAAACTTCTAGAAGTCATGAAGGGGAAGATAATTTGATTTCACAAAAATTTTAAACTTCTATATTCTAAAAATGAGCATAAAGAAAGAAATACAGAAACATGCTAGGTAAATTATTTACAATATATAAAAATAATAGTAATAATATATATGTAATATTAGTAACCATAATATATAACATATATAATAGAAAACATTCAGAGGAAAGCTGAGCCTGTGAAGAGGCAATTCTTGGAATATTAAAGGCCGAAAACATTTGAAAACATGCTCAACATCAAATCATTTTTAAAGTTATTTTCAACTACCTAATTAATATTGATCAAAACGATTATATTCAGTGAGGGTATTAAAATGCAGGCCTCTAGACTGCTGAGGGAATATAAACAATCTATTTGGAGGAAACTTAACCATATCCAACAAAATAAAAATTTTGGCTCATCAATTCCACATTTAGGAAATTATCTAACAGCAATGAACAGAATAATCACACTGTGATCCAGCCATACTATGGAATTCTGTATTTCCGTTTAATGATATTCATATGTATTTACCTGTTCTGAACTCAGAATATGGAATTGGATAGGCAGAATTTAGTCCTGAATCCATCATTATTTTGTGAACACCAGGCGAGTTGCATAATCTTTCTAAATCTCACATTCCTGACCTGTACAATGAGGCACTTAGAACACAGGTGGCCAATTTGACACCAACAGGTACTTTTGTGCAGATTAAATAAATTTAGCACAGGGCCCAGTACAGAGTAAAGACACAATAAATGGCAATTATCAATACCATCATCTTCATCATCTTTACTATCAGTAAGGATAACAGCAGGGAAAAAGAAAGGGACAGACTATGTTCATAATATTTTTCCATTTTAAATATATTTCAAAATGTATATTATATTAGAAGGCTGAAAACAAGGAGACACTTACACAAGGCTCTGTAGAGTGCACTGTGGATGTTTCAAGGCATCACTCATAAGCTTTACTCCACCATCTCCTAAGTTGTTGTCTGCCAAGCACAGATGTGTCAGCCTTTTATTGCTGATGAGAGCTGAAGAAAGATCCTCACAGCCAGCTACTGTGAGGCCACAGCTTTCTAAGCTGAAGGAGGAACAGATGGGAAGGCTCAGTCAAATCCCAAAGTTCATGCTTCTCTTCTCCTTCCCAGGAAAGTTGGCTGGTACTTACAACTCCTACATTTCTACTATAGAATCAACCTCACCAAAACCTACTTAAATTATAAATTCCACTGCAGCTATGTACAGGGTATGATGAAACAAAACATAGAAGGGGAGAGGAGCTGTGAGAAGAATGAAAAGAAGCCAGTCGTGAAGAAAGGAAGTGTCTAAAAGTCAAGAAAAGAGGAAGGGCAGTAGAGGAAGAAAAGGAGGAGCTCACCTAGGATTGACAAATGAACCAGTTGGGGTCAAAACCCAAGCAGTTTCTCCATTCAGATAATAATTAACCTACATAAGACTGAACAAAATGACTCTATGGAAGACAAAACAAAGACTCACGACAGTCTCTCTAGGTAACACTTTGGATGTCTTAAGGCTTCGCACAACAGCTTTACTCCATCATCCAAAAGATTATTGGTCGACAGATTCAGAAATATCAGGCTCTGGCTTCTGACGAGAGCCTTAGAGATATCCAGACAACAAACTGTAGTTAGATCACAGGATTCCAAGCTGGAAAATACAGAAAAATAAAAATGACCACTCCTCAGAGAACAATTATAACCAACACTCAGGTGGCCAGAGGATGTGGTCTCCCATTCTTTGGGACCTGTTCTGAAAATCCACCTTCTCTACATAGAATGTGAGTTATTTAACTAAAGCACAGGCTCTGATAGAGAGTTAGGAAGGGGAAGGTGGGGAGCTTGTCTCTTCCATCCCCACATCCCCAGTTCCCTAAGAAAATGTGTATGAAAACATTCAAAAATATTTTTAAATAATAACCTTTTTTTAATCTGGGAAGAATTTCCTTTAACTACAACATGGAAGAAGGTGGATTGAAGGATGCCTATATCCTTGCTCTGACTTCTGAAACAGATGGCAGGAAATCAGGGGCAACACCTGTGACTCCCACAACTGTCTTGCCAAGAGCTCATTTATTCATAAGAGTCAACGCATGTTTTCTGAGGAACCCAGTCCTTAAGAGTGAAAACAGGAAGTAAATCATAAATAAAATGGTTTCTAAAAGTAAAGTAAAAGAGGAAGGGAAGCAGCAGAAGAAAAGAAGTGCATTTAGCGCCCATATTTTTAGAGACTCATATTTAGAGACAACTTGTGCTTTGGACATGGCTGAGCCTGATGCCAGCTGTGTAAGACAAGTCATAGAGCAGCCGCATTCCTAGAACCTGGAGTTGTTTTAGTTATTCCTTTTAATCAAGGACTTAGCAACTCAAGTTCCTTAGAAATTGGCTCTCTTCGTCAAAATCAGGGTATATAGAGGTAGGAACAGGAGAAGCTTCCTCCTTAGTCCAGAATTAGACCTAAGTGGATGACCTAGAATATAGCCTATGGCTGAAAACATCAACTTGCCCTGAAAAGGTGTTATGGACTGAACTGTGTTCCCTAAAATTCATATGTTGAAGCCCTAACTCCCAATGTGACTGTATTTGGAGACAGGGCCTTTAAGGAGGTAAGTAAGATTAAATGAAGTCAAGAGCAGACCCCTAATGCAACAGGACTGGTATCCTTGTAAGAAGAGGAAGAGACATGAGGAATACATGCACACACAATAGAGGTCATGTGAGGACACAGTGACAAGGTGGCCGTCCACAAGCCAAGGAGAAAAGCCTCACCAAAAACCAACTCGGCCAGCACCCTGATCTTGAACTGCCAGTTTCCAGAACTGTGAAAAATAAACTTCTGTTTTGTTTTTTTTTTCTGCTTTATCTCCCCAACCCACCCCGTACACAGTTGTATATCTTAGTTGTAGGTCCTTCTAGTTGTGGGATGTGGGATGCCGCCTCAACGTGGCCTGATGAGCGGTGCCATGTCTGAGCCCAGGATCCGAACCCTGGGCCACCGCAGCGGAGTGCACGTCCTTAACCACTCGGCCACGGAGCCGGCCCCAACTTCTGTTGTTTTAAGCTACCCAATCTGTGATATTTTGTTATGGCAGCCCTGACAGTTAGGGAAACAAGGAAAATCTTATATATTGTGTTTGGATAGAGGTCTTCTAAACAAAAAAAGATTCCAATATTAAAAGACCTGTGGATAAAATATTAAAGTTTACGAGAAAGAGAACATTACACCAAGGGACAGAAAATAAGCACATGTATAAAAAAGGAAAACTAGGAAACAAAAGAAAATGTTTAGGAAGCTTGCTTTACATTTTAAAAGTACATATAGAAAGGTGCAGACTATGAAACAAAAATAGCATGTCATAAGTGGAGATCAGATTGAGAAAGGGAGCAGGTTTAAGATAAAAGAGTGCAATGAAATTAAAAACAGTAGAAAACTGAAATCTGCATTTGAAGGAATAAAGAGCAAAACCAATGAGAATAAATTTAAGAAACTCCCCAAGAAGTAAGGGGGAAAAAAGATTAAAATGACAAAAAATAAGTGTTATGTAGGAAAACAGCTACAACCAATGACTATTAGATGCTCTTGAAAAAGAGAGAGAGAAAAAGCGAGAGAGTGAGCCCTGAAACCATTTTAAAAATCCAATTTAAAGAAATGATTTCTGAGCAGAAAAGAAAAAAAGATTGCCAGCAGATAAAAAATAATACAATGCAAAAGTAATAAAAAAAAAATCCTGACAACACTAATGAGAAAAAGGGACCCACAAACTGAGAAGGTGAGCGGGAGTTAAGGGGCTGAAGTGTCAGGTTGTCCTCAGACTTCTCTTTAGAACACTACAAGTTAAAAAGTAATACAGCAAAGTCGAAGAGCTAAGAACAAAGTGGGGGCCTAAGACCCAGATAGTTGTCATTCATCTATGAATGCAATTGAAGGATATAAAGGAAGTTATAAAACATAGCATTCACATACATTTCATGAAAACGTTAGTTTAAAATTGTACCAACCGATAATGCAATGAATCAGAATTAAGATTTTGTAAGTGGGAAAAGCGAGTTTAAGAAAACAAAAGCTAGCACTATATATTGATAAATATTAACTATATAGAATTAAGTCTAAATAATTGTATTCGTATTCCTTGCCATGATAAAAAGTCAGAAAAGTTTTGAAAGAGTTTGAAGTGTAAAATATCTGGTCCCTGTAATCCTAGATTAAATTAACATACTGGACATCATATGATAGAAATATACTAAATATGTTGATTTACATAAGGGTACTTTAAATGTTTTAATCCTTTTGAATTTGATTAAGCGTATATTTGAGTGAAAAAAACCTGAAGAGTAAAACTAATAATCACCAATTAAATTAAAAACAGGCAATATAACTTGAAAATTTCTAGATATATGTGTACATAAAACAAAAATGAAACAAAATGTAGCTCATTTGTGAAGCAAAAAAGAGAAATGTTACTGAAAATATTTAAAACATGTTTTTAACTGGAGATATAAATATTACATGCCCTAAAGTCCTTTTGTTCACAATCTGTTTTGCTCTTATCCTCTCCATATTATAAATTTGAGTTTCTCAGGCTTTCCTCTTTTTTTTTTTTAGTGCTAATTAATAGAATTTCAGCTATGGACCTCCTAATTCTTGATGAATGAAATCTCAGCCTCATAAAATATTTCCGCTTTTCCTTGCAGCTGCAAAGAAAAGCAGATGATATTACAAATCAGAAAATATTTTATAAGAATAGTTTTGCTTTGTTTTACTTTTGTTTTATCATAACAAGGGGATCTTATAAGATACCTGGACTTTAGAAATTATCACCATGTCTTGTGAAAACAATCCTTAAGTACTATTAAGTCTGTAATTTTGATCAAATGTCTTATTTAATAATGTGTCACTCTTGTAATAGTCAAATGGATATTTCTGAATTCTTAAATGTTACAAATATTGAAAATATTTTGTCAAATCTGAAAAAGGATCATTAGCACTCTCCTCTCCTCTCACATGCATAAAGTAATAAAAAATATAACTCTGTTTCTTGTGTTTCTAGAGTCCGAAGGTTTTGTCTTGTTTATATTAATGTATAACATCAATCACTGGTGATTCACTCAAAAGGGAAGCTGAGAGCTGAGGTTTGTGGCTTCAAACTGACCCCTAGAAATATAAGCCAGCAAAATGGAGGAGACAGACTAACTTACATTTGGGTCCTGCTGAGGAACTGGCCCAACTATCTCTCAACCGTGTCAGTAAAATGAGGCCCTTGACTGAAAATTTCCAAAGCCTCTTAAAAGTAAGCAAATTATAATTTTGTTGTTGTTCTTATTAATTGCTATCTGTGGCTCTGACCAGCTGTCATTGGGTATATAAGGCGGTCCTCGATGCAGTTGACTCAGAGGAAGCAATCCACGTTCCTAGAATAAGCATCTCTTGGTTTGAGAGTTGGTCAGGGTAGAACTTCATCTGATGCAAGATGCCAGAGCTTTCTTTATGAGTCGAGGCCCAGTGGAGTAAGCTTTCCTGTGCTGCTAGCAGGCAAGGATCAGAAAACTGCTGCTCAAAAGCCACCCCCTGAGAAAGCTGCCACTCCTCAGTCGGGAGGAACTGCGGTCCCGGAGGAGGAGCTCTGCAAGAGCTCAGAACAGCTGTGAATGTATTTTTCTTTTCTGAAAATGTCTGCTGTGTAATTTCCAGGTGGCCCAAGAATTTTGTAATTTTTTGTTGTTGTTATTTGAGCGTGAGATTGTTTTTCTGATATGAATTAGAAATTGAGAAATGGCAAGAGAGTTCTTGCTAGAGCAATAATGTTGCAGAAGTTGTCTGTTCTTTGCATAGTCTAACGAAGGTACCACAGGTGACAGATGAATGGCACTCACAAGAGCCTTTGGATTAATGGGACAGGCTTCATGGGCCTAAATCAAGGTAAATCATTAGATAATTTAATTTGTTCTGCAACTTGAGGCTTAAAAGATGGCTAGGGGACTTGTTCCTGATTTTACTACAATGAGAAATCAAAATGCAAACATGGTTTTTTAGCTCACATAAGGCTTTGTATTTCTTTAATAAGAAGTCTAAATTAAAGAATTTCCTAAATCTCAAATGATTATTATTTCTATTAATATTGAAAAGCATATAATACTGGGCATATAATTAAAAT
Organism: Equus caballus; assembly: GCF_041296265.1. Classification (NCBI taxonomy): domain Eukaryota; kingdom Metazoa; phylum Chordata; class Mammalia; order Perissodactyla; family Equidae; genus Equus; species Equus caballus. Next base: position 78,918,106 of record NC_091690.1, on the reverse strand, counting down.
GAGTTAAATAAATGATCAACATCCTTATAAATTGGAATCTTGTAAATGTTGGAATCAGACAATATTGCAAATATTATACTATCTGGGTGAAGTTTTGAGGTTTCTTACTGTTTTGCTATATTCTTAGTTATTAAGAGTGGTTATACTATCCATAACGTTAACTTAAAATAGTTTCCAAACTTACTGATTTTGGAACCTTGTAGTAATATTTTAAAAATTAGTAATTTGTATTTAAAGATTTCTAAAGAAGTTAAACTTCAAAGAGAGAGAAAACAAATCACATTCTTCCCACACAATTTATTACCATTTGTTATTCATACTATTTAAATTAAGATGGCCAAATCAATATATTGTCTTATATTTCATATTATTTATGTTTAAAAACTTAGGGCAACCTTTAAATGATATTTCATTTAAACCTTATTTGGTTTAAATGAATTGTGGATAGATACATATCAAAGTTTATTAACATTAATGAATAAAAGAGACAGTTTTGTAATAGAGAAGAGAGGACTGATATTTCCATTTTAACAACTCTCTGCCTGTGAGTAATCTATGCAGGTGGCAGAACTTCTGATTTCAGAGTGTGTACCCACACTTTTCCAAAGTTATTCATATTTTGATGACTTCTTATGCTTGAGCCCTTCATGATTGTAAACAATTGTAATAAACCACAAGGGTTCCTCACTCCTGGAAGAGCAAAAATTTCTACTGGTCCGTATGCTATCTGTTGTATACTTTTTTATTATTGTTAATAATACAGCCAAGGCTGAGGATATCTGTCATTCTCAGGTACCTTCTTCTTATCTTTACAACTAATCAGTTTCTTCTGGCAACTATTTTAGATGCTCCCTTCTGGGATATTAGTCATCTAACTCAAAATCTTTGATGCTGTAGGGAGTGTTTTGCATTTACACCATTTCGGCACTCTTCAGGTGGCTGTTTGGTGGAACCAACGATTGTTCCCTCACCTTGCCTGTAATCCCCGATGACAATAGGCAAACTAAGAAAAGATTCTGGGTATAATGAGGCATTCCTAGTATGCCCAAGGTTTTTGTTTTGTTTTCCCCCCCATTTGCTCAACATATTTCAAGAGCTACCTTATTAACAGGCTGACAATGTGGAAAAAGTTATCAAGACAAGGAGAGTAGATCTTTTTTCCTTCTTGAGGGAGCCTTTAGTAAATATTATAGTGAAATATTCACATGAAAATTAGTGATTGTGTATACCTTTCCAGTATGCTCATGTGCAAAGGCTGATGGGAATTTCTCAGCAATTTAAAGGTTTCTTAAAAAAGATATTTTATTTCTAAACTTGCAAAGTTCCTACACTACCTGGGGATCATATTTTGCAAGAGAGATGGGCAAAGACCTACTAATTTATCAACACTTTCATTGCCCACATCGTCTAGAATCAGTAGGGAGAGTAAGACATCAAAACGCAATTCAACAGTGTTAAGCTCAGCATGATCTAAGCACACACCAGACTAACATGGGCAGTCAGCTGTTCATAGCTCTTATAACATGAGGTCTAAAGCAAACATAAACCTGGAACTTTCTACATGAAAGATTAATAAGAGGCCTACAAGACTATTGATTACTCCCCAGTGGCTACCCACCTTGGGAGAACATCCAGTCCTGCATAATGTAGTCTTAGATTATTATAAAGCTCTGATGACTTCTGCCATCAAAACATTCTATTTACTGGTGCAAGGAGCCCTACTAGTTGACCCAGAAAGATGATTTTCTATTTGAAAGCCTAGTAACTTGGAGCTACATCAAAGTTCATCAGTGGAAGACATTGTTCAAACCTCAACTCGTGACAAGGATCTTATCAAGTCCTGCTGACCTGTCAAGTGGTAAGGCACTTTGTCTTGGATTCACGGCTCCCACTGTAAGCATCTTTCCCTCCATTTAACAGCTTTTTGCTACTAATACTTTTTATTATTAGATAGAGAAACCAATGACCTATTTCTCACCTGGGTTCCAGACCAGAGAGAGGCTGCAGGTTACAGAAAATTTCTCAAAATATCCTAAAACTACTTCATAAACTGGTAAAACCAATACTTCAAACTCGCCTGCTAACCACTGAACTCAACACACGTTCAAGAATTATCCAACGACTTTCAAGATGTACCGTAAGTGAATTTTATCGTATAAAAGCAAGTGAGAGAGGGGCTGGCCCCGTGGCCGAGTGGTTACGTTCGCGCGCTCCGCTGCAGGCGGCCCAGTGTTTCGTCGGTTCGAATCCTGGGCGCGGACATGGCACTGCTCGTCAGACCACGCTGAGGCAGCGTCCCACATGCCACAACTAGAGGAACCCACAACGAAGAATACACAACTATGTACCGGGGGGCTTTGGGGAGAAAAAGGAAAAAATAAAATCTTTAAAAAAAAAAAAAAAAAAGCAAGTGAGAGAAAAAAATCCCAATGATAACAAAACTGACCTGCCTATTGGAGAAAAGGTGGTCTTGTTTCAGATTTTGTTTTTTCTACATACAGATTATAATTTGGTTCCCACAAATACAGACCCACCTTGACCTTTCATGCGTCAAGGTTCAGTCTTGCCCACCCCCACCCCACTGCCAATTGAGTTCAAGGATAACAAAAACTTCTAAGGCACAACTTACTACAGTAATTTTTTTGTTTTGCTTTTGTTTGATTTTTGTTTGATTTTGTCAGAAACTGAATTAAATATCTTTCATTGGAAAAATAAGATCTTTCTTAAAACCCATCACACAATGTGGAGAAGAAGTATGACTGCTGATCCTGTCACTTTTGCAGGGAAAGAGAATCAGGCCCACCACTCGGGTCAACAGTGCGGGACAGCGAGCGAGCACCCTGACAGTCGACAGTTGCTACACTGTTCTTCAACTTTCTGTACTGGTCACTGAGTTGCTATTATAGGCTGAGGGGGATTCACTATCAAAAATTAAGTAAAAGTGAGCTTGCCTCCGCACTGCCCCCAGTTACTATTAGTGCCTTCTTTTCTATGAGTTCAAAGATACAATGAATATACATAGTCCTGCATTGAAAAATGAAAATTTTTAAATATTTATAAATTGTGGGTCTACTCTTTTTTTTTTTTTTCAGATTTAGGAGATGGAGACACATAGAACAGTACAATGAGGTGTCTTCAGTGGGGGAAGGGGAAGAGTTAGAAGTCCTGTCAGCAGGAAATAAGCCTGAATCTTCTGATCCCTGCTGTTCCATACCATGAAAATAGAGCTGGCCCGATGAACAGCAAGTCGACGCTGTAAGGGAATACTTAGGCAAATGAAAGTCCCAATTATAATAAAAAACTCATGACTTACGTCAGATTCTGTAGTTTACACTCTGGGCGTTTCAAGGCTTCACACAATGACTTTACTCCATTATCCCCTATATCACTCCCTTTCAGGTTCAGTTGCATCAGATTCTGATTGTGAGTCAAAGAACGAGAGATATCTTGACAACCATCAGGGAAAGAAAGAAACCTCAACCTTCACAAGAAAAATATGCAGGAGAAGTTACAAAATCATCTCTGTCCCTGGTTACTGCATCCCTTTCTTTTCAAAACCAACTCTTAGATATTATCTAAATACTCCTGCCATCTCTTCTCTTACTCTGGGTATCTCATATTCCAGGTCAGGTCATAAATTCAAGTTTCAAGATGTGGCTTAGGAAAACAACTGGGTTACAACTTAGATGTCCCTTATATCCTGATAACTGATACTCTCAACTTTTTTTGACCTTGAAGGAAAAGAATAACATCAGGAAAAGCAGAAGAGAGTTTGTGAACTCTTAATCCCAGGAATGACTACCAAAAATTATTGGGGCTGTTCCAAATACTGCAATTACACCATCAATTCACAAGATTTAGTCCTTTAAATAACCCAAGGTGAATTCATAGTTAATATCAACTATTCGATGTGCATCATTAGCAAAACTCATTATTGCAAACTACGCCCTGTCATCTCATGGACTTTGTTAGGTGTACGGAGACCACCCAAAGCAAAATATGAAGTTAAATATGCCCATTTTTCTTCCTATTTTCCATCTCCTAACTCAGTCACTGTTAGCTATATCTGATTCTTCTGTAGTGCCTCTGCTAGTCCCAAATGCCCTATGTTCACACTGCTCATGAACTGTTCAAAACCTCCCTCTGTAATATTACCTCTCCTCCCTTTTGCCACCACCCACCCTTCACCCTCACCCCACTTCCAGCCAAGCACATTCAAGAAAATTAAACTTTTACCCATTTAGAATGCTAACCATCATCATCTAGTAAAAGTGCCTAATGCTCTCAGTAAATATAAATTGAAAGTACGATCTCACTTGTTAGGGAAAAGGGACCTGAGTAAGACCACGCTAAGGTGGGAAAGACTGAGAGCTATCTTCATGGTGTCATCCCTCCAAGGGACCCTTGCATTCTAAAAGAGGAAGCCATTTAACTCAAAAGAAGGCATTAACTATTGTTAGGATTTGGACTGGTGACATTCAGTGGAGGGACAATGTGGGGGAGATGTTTGGGGGTGAGCAAAAAGGACTTCCAGGAACCCTTAATCATAACAAATGCAATTGCTTACCACATCTATATGCAAGAGCCTATCTACTTACTTGAAATCTAAGGCCAGATCTCACTAAAAACACTGAGATTCTACAGGAAATATTTAGAGGGAAGCCTGCTCCCCCCAAAAAAGAACATTAATCTTCAGTGTTAATGCAAAAAAGTACCTATCATTTGTTCAGTATTCAGTACATATTACTGAGCACCAATTAGGCCTTGGGCACACTGATGAGCCCTGAATACAGAAGAAAATAGGATTAGTCCCAGCTCCTAGTAGGGCCAATACACAAGAGGGAGAGAGACATGTAAAAAGGCAAATGTAAAAGTGATAGGGTACCTGGAATCAAATTAAGAAATAATAAAATAATAAAACAAAAAAAAATAGCAAATGTTGGCAAGGATGATGAGCAGCTGGAACTTTCATATATTGCTGGTGGGACTATAAAATGGTACAACCACTCCGAAGAACTGGTTGGCAGTTTCTTTAAAAGTTAAACATATATCTATGAACTAGCTATTCCATTCCTAGGTATTAGCCCAAGACATGAAGACATATATCACAAAAAAGATTTGTACAAGAATATTCACAGCAGCCTTATTAATAATACCCTCAAATTGGAACCAACCCAGAGGTCTATTAACAAGAGAATGAACAAACAAATTGTAGGATATCATACAGTGGAATGCTAATCAGCAGTAAAAAGAAAGTATTGAAACATGCAACATGGGTAAATTTTTAAAAACATTTGTTGAGCAAAAGAAGATGGACACAAAAAATACATACTGTATGAATCAATATAAATGGTTTCCAAGAAAAGACAAAGCTAATCTACAGTGAGAGAGGTTAGAAAGTGACTGGCCTTGGGAGTGGATGGGGTGAGAGGACTGAATATAAAGGGGTACGAGGAAACTTTCTGAGGTGATGGAGTTATTTTCTATCTTGTTTTGGGTATTGGCAATTGTCAAAACTCAACAAACTGAATATTAGTATGTGTGCATTTTACTTAATGTAAATTATTCCTCAAGGAGAAGAAAAAATAGTATGTTCCAGAACATGTCTTTGAAAATGCTTTGCTGACCTTCCTAGAATGCCTTAGTTCTGTGTTCTTCATTTGGAAAATTCCTAATCAAGCCTCAAAAACCCATGTCAACAGCTTCTATGCTCTGTGCAACCTCTCCCAGAACAAGTTAGCTATCCTCCCACGTACCCAGGTTTCCACAGTGCGTGTTCTTAGAGTATTTCACACAGTGGATTTTAAGTATTTGTTTACTATTGGTTACCCCCAATAAGTAGGAGTAGGAGGTGGGATCAGGAAAGAAATTGGAATAACTCCATTAAATTTTCTTATGCCAGACTTACCGTAGTTTTTGTAGTTTACAGTTTGGGTGCCTTAGTTCTTGATAAAAAGTCTTCATTGCTAACTTATCAAGGTTGCTATGACACAGGTCCAATTCTCTCAACTGTTCATTTGTATGAAGCACAGAACAGAGATCTTGCCAATAATGAGTAATGCGACCAAAATCCCTTTGCCTAAATAATTGGAAAAAGAAAAGACCAGTCAATGTATTTCAGCCCAGGCAACTCTCAGAAGATGGTACAGGCTGAAAATAAGTGTACTTTGGAAATGGCGAGAACATCCAGTGCAGCTCTGGCTTGGCTGGGCACAGTCCACCGGGAAGCCTTTCTCTTGGCACTCCAGAGGTTTCATTTGCCCTGTAGCTCCCCCGCCCCCTCAATACACACAAAATAAATCACACAAAAACAATAAAAGCTAGAAAGAATTCACTTTGGAGGAAGAGACTCAGGAAGGACAAGAGACGAGTCTTCAAATACCTAAAGAGCCAATATCAAGAAGAAAAATAATATATGACCACAAGGAGTAAGATTAGGAATAGTGGGTAGACATTAGGGAACTGTGGTGTAGATTGAGAACCATAGGCCCTGAGCCCCAGGTCTATCACTTACCTGCTATGTTACTTTAAGCAAGTCACATCAGTTCCATGCGCCATGTTTTCTTTATGTATAAAGTGGAAACGCTGTCTCCCTTCACAGGGTTGGGAGGATTTAATAGTCAATTTTGGTGGGTATACAAAAGCACTTTGTAAATTTTAAAATGCTGTATATTTTAATTATCAGGCATATTATCAATGGACTCATTATAAACAAATAAAAGGTAATAATGAATGAAACAGAGGTTAGCCTAGTGATTATTAGCATAAATTCTAGAATGGAACGGTCCTGAGTCCCAACTCTGCCATTCGCTAAACTGGGTGATTCTGGCACTGTTACTAACCTATGTGAGTCTCAGCTTCTTCATCTTAAAAAATTGAGATATGAGTAACTATTTCTTAGGATTACTATGAAGATTCAGTAGGACAATCTATAGAAAATGCTCAGCAAATGTTTCACATTGTAAATGCTCCTAGCAATTGGTAGCTGATATTATCTATATTAAAATATATAAAAGTCTAGCTTGTTGCCTTATACATAATAGCTACTATAGGTGAGAAAAAAATATCTTTTTCTGTCTGCTCTCCTAGTTTCTCTGGCTGTGACCCTATAAATTAGACTGACAAAAGGCAGATTAACAAGAGAAAAGGATACAAATTTTATTAGCATGTGCATGATGGCTACATATGGGAGAAACTCAGTTATGAGTAACTCAAAGGAGTGGTTAGAATTTGGGGTCTATATACCTAAATTAGTAGGGGAAAGGCAAGAGAAGAAAGGGCACTTAGGGAAAAACAAGTGACTTTTTGGAAAGATAAATGGGCCCCTACAAGAACAGATGAGAGATATGAGAGTTTGTGACAATGTCTGTCTGGGTGTGGTGCTAATTTCTGTCTCCAAGAAGAGAAGATTAGAGTTGCTCCCAGGGAGGGGATTTATGAGAGTTGAGTTCTTTTGGGAGGCTCTGCTTTCAGGCAGATAAGAGGTTTCAGGAACTCAAATGCCTTCAGCTAAAAGTAGTTTTTATATAAAAGCTGCATATTTTGGAGTGGCATATCCTGATCCCCTTCACTACTCAAATATTAGTTTCCCCATACCTTACACTTAAATTGGAATTAGTAACATTGCAGAGTGATGGTCTACATCACTTGTGGTCTTAAATTTGAGAAAGCTAGGTCATAAATCATTCAAACATTACTATATACAAATACAATTGATAAGACAGAGAACAAGGGGCTGGCCCAGTGATGTAGTGGTTGAGTTCCCATGCTCTGCTTCAGCAGCCCAGGGTTTGCGAGTTTGGATCCTGGGTGCAGATCTACACACCACTCATCAAGCCATGCTGTGGCAGTGTACCATCTACAAAATAGAGGAAGATTGGCAATAGATTTTAGCTCAGGGCCAATCTTCCTCACCAAAAAAAAAGTGAACAAGACAGATAGAGATCCTGCACTTGTAAAGTTTACAACGTATAGTTATGTTGTAGAAGAGACTGAGATCACCTATACTGTCTCTCTTAAAATACTGGGTTCTCAGATCCTTTTTATTTTGTTTTAAAGATTGGCACCTGAACTAACAACTTGCCAATCTTTCTTTTTCTTTTTTCTCCCCAAATGCCCCCAGTAGATAGTTGTATACTTTTAGTTGTGGGTCCTTCTAGTTGTGGCATGTGGGACGCTGCCTCAACATGGCTTGATGAGCGGTGCCATGTCCATGCCCAGGATCTGAACCAGAGAAGCCCTGGGCCACCAAAGCGGAGCACACGAACTTAACCACTTGGCCATGGGGCTGGCCCCTCAGATTCTTTTTTTATTTTAGCAACAATGCCAACTTTACTGTTAGATAACACTAAAAGTAAGGGGAAGGTAGCATGAAGACTGGCAATGTAGTACCTAGAATGCCTTCCTCACATTTACCATTAGGCATAAAATACATTCTAATGCTGGGGTCAGCCTGGTGGCAAAGCAGTTAAGTTCATATGTTACACTTTGGTGGCCTGGGGTTCGCCGGTTCAGATCCCAGGTGCAGACCTATGTACTGCTTATCAAGCCATGCTGTGGCAGGTGTCCCACATATAAAGTAGAGGAAGATGGGCATGGATGGTAGCGCAGGGCCAATCTTTCTCAGGAATAAAAAAAAGGAGGATTTGCAGCAGATGTTAGTTCAGGGCTAATCTTCCTCAAAAAAATAAAAATAAAAAAATACATTCTAATGCCCTATTTCAATCATGTCTTCTATAAATAGAACTATGGAGTCAGAGTTAAGAACACTGACTGAAGGAGATTACTGTCCTTGGGGATTTGTGAGTAAAGGTCATGGCACCCCAGCCTACAATTCCTATTCCCACAGTTCAGAGAGAAATGAAATATATGTTCTTAAGAGGAATGCTTCTACAGTTTATGTAATAGCAATGAGACAGCTTGGGTAAAGTTGGAAAACCAAGGACTTATATAATCAGATGTGTGACCTCAGCCAAGTTATATACTTTCCTGGTATCTCAGTTTTTTTATAAGTAAAATGAAAATAATAGCATCCACCTAGGATTCTTGGGAGACTACATGAGTTGGGACTTAGAAGACTGTCAGGTGTATGTCAAGCAAATATTAGCTATTATTTGACGTGTGCTTGAATCAATAATTGTAAACTTACTTTCTAAGAGGACTTCTCTGAATCTTAGTTTTGTTAATCTTAAAAATAAATTGAGATATGGTTTTGACGAGCGTTAAACTGGATAACATGTTAAATATCCCATGTACTATACAGCTGTATCCCACATAGTAAGCCCTCAATTTTAGTTAAATCTGGAACTAATTCCATAGTTCATTTCTTCCCCCAGACTTAGATGGGTATTCAGAAAAGGCAACTTGAGGAAGGGGAGAGGGTAAAAATAATATGCATAAAATACTGAAGGTCCATTTATTCTTTCAAAACATTCATTCAGCACCTACTATTTCTTACTCACATCTGACTCTCTCTAGCTAGGTGTTAAAGGGCTGAGAACTTTTAGGCAAATGCTGACCTGTGTCTAGGCAACAGAGAAGCTGAGCTAGGTCAACAGAGTACAGTGGAACAGAGTCCAGAGAGATGACCTATGTACCTAAATTCAGCAAGAAATTTCTGGTCCCTAATCTCCCGGAGGGCCTTTTAAAAGTTAAATATACGTACTATAGCGGATGTAAGTTTGTGCCATGCCACATCCCTCCTTGAAGACTGAAACACTCATCCCTAGTTGTTGGAAGAGTTGACAGCTGAGAGCTTTCAGCCAAGTCCCTCTCTTGGGATTGCCCTCAGGCTAAGAGAGCCACTTCAGGCAAGTTTTTGCCCATTCCTCACCAGTAGCCGTGACTGGTCAGTAAGATGTTTCTGTGCCTGGCCTCCTTGCTTCAGGGTGGGACAACTCTGAAAGGTAATCCTGGCTCTAGGACCTCACCTAAACAACATCTTCCCTCCCTCTGAGAAAATCTGCTTCCTTCACTCCTTCACAGGGCACTTTCAGGGAATGACCTAGCACACTTACCAAGTTTCAGCTGAGTGGCTTGAGTTTAACATCTTCCTCTCAGATTCCACAGTCACAGACAGTTTAATGGTCTGTAAACTTTGGCAATGCTTGAGGCAGAATGAAGACACAAGCAAATGGATTTTCCCATGAATATTAATGACAACCTTTCGGAAATATCTCATTGCCTGGCTTATAAATCCTTCATCTTGAGTCTCATACAGATAGTGAAACAACTCCAGAAATCCTAGCTGTGATGGAAAACAGTCACTGTTTCCTAATATTTCCATCCACTGAAGTATCTTCCATTTTACCCCCAGTGACATTTTACAGTTAAAAGTGTCCTCGAGTTGTTTTACTAGACCTTCATTCAAAAGGCCAAACAAAAAGCATTTCATCTGCATCAGATGGGGGTCTTTATAACTGTTGCTTTCAAATAACAGCTTCACATCTTCAAAAGACTGAAAAAAAAGGTTCCTGGTTTCCATACTGTCTTTCAATATATAGAACATAGCTGCAAAAAACTCCTGAATATGTAGGTGGGTGAACACATAGCAGTTTTCATACTCTGTGTCCTTTTGAAGAATATTCACGTCCAGGAAAATTGTGACATCACATTTAGTTAATCCATGCTTTCTGAGATTTTCCCTGTAAAACACATATGTCATAGTCCATACTCCTTTGGCAGCTAAGTGGCACAGGCTCCTCAGTTGGGTTTGGTTGGGTAGACTAGGACAGCTTCCATCTGCTGGTGTGAACAAGCTAGAGATATAGCAGGTAAACAGAGCCGTGGTGGTTTTGCAGGTCAATGTGACACCCTTCTCCATTTGCTGCTCCAGACAAGTACAAATGACTCGGCACACTAGGGGGACTTTGCACAGGCTAAAAAGCATCTCACTATTTCTTAGTGAACCAAATACTTGCAAAGCCCACTTCTTGTCTTCAAAAAACTGGTAAATATACTCCTCTCTTGCATCCTCAGACATACCCAGTAGCTCTACAGAACGCTGACTCTTCAACAAAGGCTCTAGTTTCTTACATGCTGTGAGTCTCGTTGTCACCAGTAAGGATGACTCAGGGAGCATCACTTTCCTCAGCAAACTACTCATGAGGAAGGACACTGGGTGTACCTGGGTCCAGTCTTCACACAACGCAAACTCAGGTTCCTCAAAGGCGAAGTTCAGTTCATCAAAACTATCAATGATAAAAAGGAGACTACTGGGCTGGGACATAATTCTTTCAATGGGGCCTTCTGTGCTGGGCCAGTCCTTTGATATCATTTGAACAAAGCTTCTCTCTCTCAACTGGTTAATTTCTCTGGCATTGAGATAAAAAACATAGGCAAATCTCTGCTGATAGAGGTTGCCCTGTGCCCAATCTAACATTGCCTTTCTCACCAAGGTTGTTTTCCCAACGCCAGCAGCCCCCTGAAGCACCACCGTCTGTGGCTGTTCCCCGGTTTTGACATCCACATCAAACAAATGTTCCAACAGTTCTTGACCTTTCTGAGCAATTTCATGACAGAAATCTTTAGGTTCTCCAAGCAAACACTCCTTATCCCACATGATGCAGAATTTTTCCTTTATTCGACTTCTGTATTCTGTTCCATCACCTAAGTCAGTTGGAATGGAGCAGGAAAAACACAAAGAGACACATGATCAAAACAAATTCTATGATTTGCAATGTTAAGAATACTGGACTTGGAGTTAGGAACAATAAGTGATACAGGCCAAAATCAAAGTGCAGTTGGTTTAGGGGTAAGAAAAGAATGTAAATAAAGCAAAAATATTCCTGTAGATTTAAAACCTACATTAGAAACTGTGGAAAAACAGAACTGACAATGCAGAAAAATGAATTTATAAAAGAAAAATTTGATTTGTTCTAGAAATATTTTCTCTTCTGTGTACTTTTTCTCTACAGAGAAAAAAGATGATATATGTGGAGAATAGAGTCATCATTTAGATAAAAACAAAAAGAACACAGGTAACAATTAATAATAAGAGCCAGAGAAGATCTGAAGACAGATCTGAATCTACAGATCAAATTAATCCACTTTATACAGGTAAAACATTAATAGAAATGAACATTGAAGCATAGCCTGAAGACTATTTTAAAGAAAAAAATTCCCATGTCCAAGTATAATGAAAATACAGTTTCATCTTTACCTAGTTCAGTCTGATTTCTTCTTTAGATCTCAATTTAAACATCCTTATCTGAGAGAAGCCTTCTCTGAACCCCAACACTAGAATAGTTCTCCCAAATATTCTCAAAACAGTATATTTTTCATTCACAACACGTATCACAAGTTGTAATTACTTTAATTTTTAAAGCAAATAATTCTTTTCTTTGTTCTACTAGGGCATTCAGTACAAACATCTAACATAGTTCATATCCCACTAACTTAAGCTTAGTTCTCCCCCAGGAGACGGTATGGTATTAAAGGCAGGTACTCTTTCTCTTTATGGTATAATATATAGCACAGGGCAGCACTTAAAAGAAAATTGAGATTATAAGGATGATTTCTACTTTCTTCATTATACTTTTGTCTATCTTCCAAATTTTCTAACAGTAAATTTCTATGGATGTAGAACCCTGGTCTCCTAAATTTATGGCCCATTATACCACAAGAATAAACTCCCTTATATTGAATCAGAAATTAAGGTCAAAGTGGGAAGTTAGCTTCAGATCATTTCATACAATAAACAATATTTATTTATTAGTGCTTGGAATGAAGTGGGTTCTCAATTATTTCTTGAATGAAATAATGTAACATCTTAGAAAGCAGCATAGCTGAGTTAGGAATAAAGGTTTCTCACCTGGTCCAGTTTTCTTTCTACCGTAATTCCATTTATATAAACTGGAATTCAAGTACGTTGAATTTGAAAGAAAATAAGGGAATAGAAATGGTATTGAACTAAGACTGAAAGCCCTGGTTCTGGAAATTACATTTTATACGAACTAGCTGGTCACTACCCCTAGAACTCAATTACAGCATCGTTTCTAAAGGATGGGAATGGATGTGAGAAACCAAATAGTCCCTGCCAAGTCAAGGACTCTTTAGTCCATAAAACACAGACATGAATATACCTTTGTTCATTAGACTGTCAACTTTTGACTGGGCATTTCCAAAGATTGCTCTCTTGAGGCCCTGAATTAACATGGCCTTGATTCTGACTTTGGCCAGAGAGCCAGTGTTGTTGATTCTTTTTGAATGAAAGACAGGGAATAGGTAGGATATTAGAAGAAGTTATCAAGAATTGAACAAAGGTCCCCTGGGAGATAAAACTCCATCATGCTTCAAAAGCTCAAACTCTTCCCAAATCTGACAAAAAGTCCATCTACTCACCCAACACTGCCTCCTGATCACCTTGTGCCTCTCCGGCCCTGGCATCTTCTGGCCCCATACTCTGGGTGGTCCCTGCAAGAGGTTCCCACAGGATCATGAGATTTACCAAAAACAAGGAGAGCTTTGGTGATGGCCAGAACTATTCTCAGAGGTCCAATTCTATGACCATCTCGGTTTAAGAAAAGAGCCAACAGAGCCTCAGAATCCACCAACTTAGCTGAGGAAGAAGTGATGTGGTGTGAACAACACTGAAGTAGGAGGCCTCTGGCCATGCCCCCAACCCTGTAACTCTTGGGCAAGGGGTCTAGTCTAAGCCTAAGTTTCCTTGTCTGTACTGACCTAATGGGGATATGGTGAGGCTGAAAGGAAATAATGGATATACACTTAGTAGCTGTAAAGCCTTGTATATGAATAAGGAACTTAAGATGCCTATAATAAATATTCCATAACTGGGAATGACTAAAAATGCTGGCTTATATCCCTTAATAATTTTTTGTCCATTCCTCATATTTCAGCAAAGATTTTAAATGATATTGGAGAGTCCTTAAAATTTAGCCTGGCCTATGACTTTGTTTGTAGTTTAGGCAAAGGAACACTAGATGGGACAATTTGTATCGCTCAATTCCTTTTATCATTCTAATTAGTACAAGATGGGTGAATTACCCCCAATTAAGGAGCGAGGCTGAGTAATAGTACTCAGAACCCTCCTACCTCTTCACTGTTCCTCAAATGATCCAACAAGCTCCCAATGTACTTGACCACCACGGAGCTTGTGTCCCACAGAATGGTTTAATCCCCAAATCCCTTTCTTAGAATCATTCCAATGGGCTCCAGGAAGCACCTTCTTCTCCCTATCCCCAGATATGTCCCTAGCATCACTCACAGTTGATCTCTGCTTTTGCTCTCTCACACAGATCCTTCAGGTTCATCTTGCCAAAGATTTTGAGAGCCACATCCCAGGCCTGCTCTCCTGGATAATATCTGTTCATCAAGTTAGCCAGATCCTCCCGCTTGGCCTTCTTCACTTCAGCCCAGGGTATCTGGCAGTGCTCGGGTTCCATGGTCGCATTCCTCAGGAGTAACTTGAATTTATTTAATTCCTCTTTGTTTAGCTCCTCCAAATACAATAGCAGGCCAAAATCAGGAAAGAAGGAAGAAGACAATGAATCTGTCATCTTGTCCACAGATCAATAGTCAGGCTTCAGTGGGGGAAAATAATCAAAAGAATGTTGAATAAATGGGACCTATGGAAAAGTAAGATTAGAAAATGAAATAGCTATAAAAAATATAGATTAATTCAACAAACGTGTGTTGAAGCCCAATTTATTAGGCTCAGTACTGACCTAGTGTCCTCTGTAATCTATCTTTTCTATCTTTTTCTATCATAAAAGCATTCCTCTAATAAAGACCACTGTGTATTTCTTCCACCCTCCCAAGAGTTACTCCTAGTCCCACCACTTATGAGCTGTAAGAAATAAAGAAAGGCAATTCATCTTTCTGAACCTCAGTTTGCTCTTCTGCAAAGTGAAGATATCAGAACCAACCTCCGAGGATGGTGGTAAGGATTGAATGAGGTAGAGTTCATAGATCACCTGGGACAGAACAGGTTCCTACTAAGTGTTGGCAACTTTCCTCATCCCTTCTCTCTCCCACCAACACTCAACATATATCTCAGCCTATAAAATGTTATTATTGTACCCTCACCAATAACCATTACTCTTGAAGCACATGCAATTGGCATATGCCTCCATTTACCTCTTCTTGTCATGTCATCTCTGTCACAAATCCATATGCAGTCACTGAAAGTCTGCATTCCTAACTCACAAGCTCCTTTCGCATCCACTCCCCAACACACATTATTCTAGATGAGTTTAAAATTAAAGCCCATCCAAAACAGCATTCTCTCACATCTTTGACCTTAACTCCCATGACCTTATTTCACTCCCATGTTTCACTCTGATGTCCTCAATCCAGACTTCATCAGCAACGACTACCCAAACTCTTAAACTGCAAAGTCCCATAACCCATTCTCTACTAATACCTTCCAGCTAATTGAGCAGTTTCGTGCCCTCAATCCCTTTGTGACAGTTCTTCAAGTTTTATCAAATCCCAGTCTTTGAGCCTTGTGTTTTCCTCTTATTTATCAGCCATCTTAACAGCCTTATTTAATTTATTATTCAGCATGGGTACTCCAGTTAATCACTTAAACCGTTTCTTCAAGTTCCTCATTTCCTCTTCAGTGATTTGCTTCAAGAGACAGAGCTAGTAAGTGGTACAGCTGAAACTCGACCTAGATCTTTCTCTAAACCCTCCCCCTTCTAATCTCCCATAATGCCTCCCCCCATTCCTGCCAATGGGATTGGAAAAGATAGATGGGGGAAATAAAAATGTACCAAAGGGAGATTTCACTTCTCAAACAGAAAGTGAATTATCTCAAAATTACATAGTAAATCAGGACTTTTTATCCTACAGCAATTGGTGAGCTATCAGCTGTTTTAGGGTTTTTTGTTTTAACTGCACTGCAGAATTATTCTAGACTACAGATTAGAATGTGACCAAAACAGATTCCATAGTAATTTTTTAAAAAGAAGCAAAAAGGAGTAAATTTGAGGAAACTTCAAAGGAACAGTGAAATTTCCCCAGGACATCCAGACTATGGTAGGTGAGGGAAAATGAGGTGTAGGACACAACACCCTCAACTTTTCACCTAGAAATGTACAGATATCACTCTGTGGGGGCCAATCTTTTTTCTCCTCTTTCCTGTAACAAAGAAAGGGGGCTCTCTCCCCTTCTCTATTGTTCATCCCTCCACCTGTGATCTGAATCACATGAGTACCCAGTTGTTAAAGGACTTAATCCATTAGTGATCTCTCTTCTCTATCTTCAACCCCTCCCTGTTCTCTAAGTCCCTCTTTAACACTTAAACACACCCAAATCTACTATAGTCTTTTACAAATGTTCCCTTAACTCCACGTCCCCTTCATCTTCACAGTCAAACCTCTTCAGAGTCTTCTCTCCTTTACATGCTATACCTCCTCAATCCTCTGCAATCTAACTTTTGCCACCACACTTCTGCTGAGATAACTCATACCAATTACCACCCTGTTGCAAAACCCAATAGGTATTTTTGGATTCAATTTTCTATCAGTAAGCAGGAAAATAACAGTATCTACCTCTGCGAAGATCAGAAGCTAATGCATGCACCTAACTTACAGAGTGCCATATGTATAATTGCTATTGTAACAATAACTTAATTCTTGATATTCTCTCTCTTCTTGGCTCTCATAATCCTATACTTTCTTCATTTTCCTCTTGCCTTTCTGGGTGTCCCTTTGAGCCAAGACCTATATGGTTCTCAATCCTATTGGGTCTCTACTACATGAGGGCTATAGTTCTGACAGAAAGACTCTGGTATCCTTCCCAAAAGTTTTATGCTGTTCTTTGAAGAAACTGTTCTTTGTTTTGTGGTCTTCCTTTGTTCACATTTTTGGGAAGGAAAAAACAGACGTCTGTTGTTGCTCCTCTTACGTGAAGGCATTCATAAATTCCAAAATGTTCTAAACTAAAATGGGAACCTGTGGTTGGAGAAGATTCATTTCAATTTTCAAATTTATTTATGTGAACTTTTGCCACTTATAATAATTAGAGCACACGTGTTCAAAATAAATTTTTCATTCAGCACATGTTAATAATAGCCATATTTGTTGAGGATCTACGGTGTATAGGTTCTTTATGAAAATTTTCTCTAGTCTTAAAAATACTCCTGAAAATTTAGTCTTATCCACATTTTATAGATATGAGGACTTGGAAATTAAGAAACTTGCCGGGGTTACACAGTTGATAAGTAGCCTATCAGACTACAAAGCTGATTCTCTTCCTACTAGGTACCACTGCCTTTCAATTTCACTCCATTTTTCGAGTCACAGTTAAATGAAACCTGTGTGGCCACGTTCCACGATACCTGATCCTGTGCTGAACACTGGGCTATGGGAAGAGGAAGACCTCTAAATATATAATGGCAATCTTCTGAGCTATGGCAGTTCTAGGAGAACACAAAGGAAGGAGGGATTCTTTTCTATAGAGGGTAGAGATGAGAAAGTCTTGGGGAAGTGACATTGTATCTAGGAAACAAGATATTCCCACCCTTTTCCGATACTCCTGCCTGATTTCCTTTCTTGATGGGTCTAATGGAACCTCCTATAGCAGTTATTTGCCAGATAATTCTTTATTTGGGGCACATTGTATGGGCAGTGTATGATGTTTAGTAGCTTTCCTGGCCTCTACCCACTAGATGCCATTGGAACCCTCCTCCATCTCCCACAGTTGTGACAAACAAAATGTCTCCAGACTTTGTCAAATGTCCCAGGGCAGCAAATTGCCTGCAGTTGAAACCACTTCCAAAGCCATACCCTCTACTGCTGAGTGTACAACTCATCAGTCCTTCTCTATGATATGACCATAACGAAGAAATCAAAGAAACAGACTACATAACTCAGAGAAAGACATTCCCATGAGATTCAAATATATAATAGAAGAAATACTGTAATTGGGAAGGGAAGCACTCAGTGCAGAGTATTAGGACAACTTGTAAACCATTCAGACAAAAAGTAATTAGTATTCTCACAGAATAAATCTCAGATACAGTAAATCAGTAAATCGTTAATACTTCAAACCAGAGGGGAGAAACAGCAGAGACTATTTATCACACTTTAGGAGAGGAGGGACTTACCAGTTTGGGCACATTAAGGGAAATGACCAAAAATCAGGATGAATATTAGGAGATATATTGTTAACTATGTTGAAATTAAAACCTCTTCTCCATAAGAATTCAAACACAAAACGAAACCAAAAACAGCAAAAATGTTTATAGGAAACTTGACAAATAAATAGTTGAAGTGTAAATTAGTAAAATCACT
Source organism: Equus caballus (assembly GCF_041296265.1). Classification (NCBI taxonomy): domain Eukaryota; kingdom Metazoa; phylum Chordata; class Mammalia; order Perissodactyla; family Equidae; genus Equus; species Equus caballus. Next base: position 78,899,849 of record NC_091690.1, on the reverse strand, counting down.
TTAGAACTGTCGGCCTTAACTACTAAAATTGGAGATACGCACCCAGATCCACATTTGGTTTCTAATACCATTCTCCCATAAGAGGAGTCAGGGCTCTATGGTGAAGTGGCTGATTCTAGGACTAGGGCTGGGAATATACAAGATGAGCCTAAGCTTCTTGCAGTGCTAGAAAGTAAGGAAAAGAAAAGGAAAGAGTACTTCAAAAAGACACAAAAGCCAACCTGAAAGAGCTCCCAAATGGCCAAAATAAATAATGCAGTATTGGATTACAACCCAAAGTATAAAGCAAATATCCATGAGTCTATACTGATATAGATAAATGAATGAATAAATTAATAAATGAGGGGAAAGAGACAAATCTTTATCGTAGAATAACTCCAAATACTTTACGTAGATATTCCCTTCTCCAGGAGGTGGGTCTTAGCCCCAACCCACCCCCACCCATTTGTTAGTGATTGGGGCTTAGTGATCTGTTAAGTGGAGAACCTGACAAACACTGCCTCAGCCTGGTGTTCAAGGTTATCATCATCAGTCATGTCATTGTTGATAGGATGTACCTTTGATAGCATGTGATGAGAGTGGCATATGACCACCGTGATATTCCTCCCCAACACCCATAATTCCAGTTTAACCAAGAGGAAAACATCAGACAAACCCAAAATGATAGGCTACAAAATACCTGACCAGTACTTCTCAAAACTGTCAAAGTCATCAAAAACAAAGAAAGACTGAGAAACTTTCACAGACCAGAGGAGACTAAGGAGTCAAGATGACTAAGTGTAATATGGTATTCTGAAAAGGGTCCAAGAATAGAAAAGAACTAGGAAAAAACTACTGAAACCTAAGCTAAGTGTCACTTAATTAACAGTCTTAATTGCCTTAGTCGTGACAAGTATACTAAGGTAACTCAAGACGTTAAAAATAGGGGAAATTGGGTAAGGGGTATAAGACAATTCTTTTTCTGTAAATCTAAAACTATTCTAAAATAAAATAGTTATTTTTTAATTGGAGATATGCATACCCTACGGCCTAACAATCATATTCTTCAGAATCAACCCAACAGGGATGTGTGTGCAGGTATACCAAGAGACACACAAGAATAGCCACAGCAGCAATCTTGTAATTCCTAAGCACTGGAAAAGATCCAAGAGTCCACCTACAGTAGAACCAACAAATAAATTGTGGTAAATTCATACAATGAAATCCTATACAGTAATGAAAATACATGATCTGCAACTATACGCTACTAGGGTGAATCTCACAAACATAATCAGTGAAAGAAGCCAAACCTCAAAAGATTATGTATCGTATAATTCCATTCATAAAAAGATCAAAAATAAAAAAATAAACCATATATTGTTTATGGATGCATGTATAAAAAATGGGGTAGGGGTAAGGAAGTAACTACCATAAAAGTGAGTTCGTGTTACCTCTGCAGGCAGGGAGGATTTATGATCAGGGAGGTGCCCCTGGGGCTCTTGGGCACTGGTAATGTTCTATTCCTTGACCTGGTGATGGTTTACATGGACGATCACTTGGTTATCATTCACTAAGCTGCACAGTTATGTTTAATGCACTCTCCTATATGAATTATAGTTCACACTAAAATATAGTTTTTAAAAGGTTCATATCACCAGAAAGACATAATACAAATTAGAAAAGCACTAAAAGCAAATTATTGCTAATAATCTATCCATAGAGGGAAAAAAAGGTAAACGGCTAACAAGTATTTCAGAAAATGTTCAAACTTAAGCATATAGATAAACTAACACAAACCAGGTGATATCACTTCACAATTATCAAAATGGCAAAAATAAGCTTTAAAAAACAATATCACATGACGATGAGCACATAATGGAGTAGCTATTGTTAGTATAAATGTTAATTGCTACACTCTTGGAAAGCTGCATGTCCACAACTATGAAGAACTTGAAAACCATGCATGACTTTTCAACCAGTAACCTCTCTCTGGGAAATTACTCAATGGAAAGAATCCCAAGCACAGAAAAGAAAGTTTTGTGCACACAGGTGTTTATTTCAAGTAGTAAATAATTGCCAAACTAAAACTCAATTATGATTAATGAAATAAACGCATAAAAATATGGCACAGTCTTTAAAATGACCTCTTCACGCAGCAATATGCAACACGTGCAGGGTTAAAAGTAGAGTAAGAATATGAGGATTGGTACTAAAGAATTAAAACAAAACCTCTACATAAAAAAGACAAAGAAAATATACCAAAATATTGACCTTCGTCGTGTTTTGGGTTTACGACAATTTGTGACAACTTTCTTTAATCAAAACACATTCCTTAAATAAATGGAGCACAGGAAGGGAATATTCTCGGACTGAAGGACGAACACCTGCTCTCGGGCAGGGAGGAGAGAGGCGTGCTGGAATTCCCTAGGATTGGTGAAAGTGGGGATAATCATACCACTTGACCTCAAGCGAGTTAGGAAGCAGGCACTGCACTCGAGCTAAAAGCCACACTAGGTCTCCACCGAAAGTGGACTACTTACCCACGTGCGCACCGCAGCCTGGGCTCCCCGCCTCCCCAAGAGACCGCGGACTCGCCTCGCACCGGGAGTGACCGCTCCCGCGGATCTTCGCCCGCGCCCGCTAGCGGACCAAGTTCTTCTCCCTGGGAGTCCTGGCAGCTCCTCCTCTTGGGCCTCGGCCCGGGGTCTGCATCCCCTTTTTTGTCTTCCACTAAGAATGTGGGCGCTGGAAAGACTCTCAGGGTATCTAATCCTATTTTAGCGGGGGCAAAACACCCCCAGAGAAGAGGAGGATCATTCCATACCTTGAGTCACAGCGGACGTCGGTTGCGAAGGTTAAATCCCAGCGCCGAAAGCGAGGAAACGAAGAGGGAAAGGAAAAGGTGAAAGGAACAGCTCAACAGGTACCTGCTGTTTGATGTGAAAGGGGAACTTACCCTTTTTCCTTTCACGACTAATCTTCCTCCTCCGCTGCGAGCCCAGCAAACGCGCGCGAAGAGAGCTGCGTGGGCCGCCGGGTGCGGTTGGACCCTCTCGGCCCGGCCCAGCGAGTCTCTCTTCCCATTGGCTGGCAGGGCAAGGGGCGCTGCTCCCACGCTGGCGCTGGGTGCCTGAGCCTTAGACCCGCTCTACCGAGCGCTGCTCCTAGGAGAAGATAACCTGGTGCAATATAAGATCCTCTGCGTGCGGCGCACCTCGGGGACACAGCCTCCTTCCTTTCCTGAGAACTCAACCTGGGGGAAGCGGGGGTCTGGGAGTTGGAACCTGGCTCCAGGTGACCTTTCGCATACTGGCTGACTCCCAATTAGCAGCAGCCCTTTATTCCTCCATCCAATAATCCATGTAATTATTGAGCACCTACTTCGTGCCTGCCAGTTTTTCGGGCCCACTCCAGCAGCGAACAAAACATCCGAAGTCTTGCTCCCGCCTCCCTCTCTGGCGCTTTCATTGTATTGAAGGGGCACAGACATTGAACTGTAGTGTATCAGATGGTGATCATTGCCGTGGAGAAAAACAGAGTGGGGTAACAGACTTTGTGCTGGAGGTAAGGGTTAGGGGGTGGGTCCTATTTCTCTCTGGGTAGAAAGGGAAGACACTGCTAAGGTGACATTTGCAAAAAGTGAGAGTGTGAGCTATGCAGATATCTGGGAGACGGAGCATTCTAGGAGAAGGAAATAACAAGCGCAGAGGCCTCAGACAAGAGCCTGCTTGATATATTTGAGGAAGAGTTGAGTCAAATCAAGCCTCATGGTCACCATGACTCTGTGTTGATATGTGATAGTGCAATTTCATCCAAATCCCACATGACTAGAACTGCTTTGTGTGGATATATGGCCTTGGCCCCTGAAAACAGGGATCTCAAAGTTGGCTTAGACCCTAATAGGTCCAGCAGCTTCAGGAATTAGAATTGTCTCTCAGATGAGAGGCCTCTGGATCAAATGGGCAAATGTGTGTCCTTTTACGATGGCTTCCTTTTTCTCAGGATTACCCATTCTAAAGACCCATTCCTATTGACATAGTAGCAACATTTAGGAGATTCTAGAGTTGTCCATAACCTTGTTTAAAGTACCATTTCTCCAGCTGAATCTTCATGGAGAGCTTTAAACCTTATTGGCAAAGCATGAGCCAGTATTTGCTGGTATTAAGCAAATTACACTGTAGGCAACTGATGTGAAGGGCTCAGTCATGCTAGTTAGCCAGATGGATCCAACAGCCTCAATCACAGTCAGAAACTAGAGCCCTAGATTATAAAGATTCACATAAAAACTAAAAAGTATAACCCATAGTACAGAGGTGAGAGAAAACAAGGTAAACTCTCTTGGTTTGGCTCCAGTCTACTATATTAATTGGTTATGTAATAGCCATTCAAGAAATGTGCTGACTATTATATTCACAAGTACATACATCTTAAGAGAAGTATCAGTGTTACAGGTTTGGGTTCTAAAACCATGAAATAGAACATATTTATTCCATGAAAAATAAAAAACTGAGGAGACTATTAAAGGAACAACGTTTTAAAAGCTGAGGGTCCCAAAGTGTACCATAATAAAAATAAATTAGACCACTTTTTCATTTTCATTTAATTTACATATACCTATCATATTTAATTTTACATAAACACAAGTTTTATAATATCATACATTTTAGTGCAATCTTGTTTCTTTCGCCTTTGATTTAGCTCTTCCACAGAAAGAAGTCTTTCTGAGGAAGGACATTGCTTGTCCCTTACTGCGTTATTATTTTAAAAATTCTGTTTTGTCTTTTTTCTATTACTTTTGCTAAAATTTAATTTTTCAGGCCTCCTTTTTCTCAAAATTCTAAACAATAAAATGGAAAATGAAAGTCTTCTTAATTAACAACTACTAACAAAAAGGCATCTCAGAAAAGGTTTTGAGATGTCTCCTCATGCCCCTGCAGCTGGAAGGAGAGACACCATTCTTCTTCATGAAATTAATAAGGTGTGAAGTTAATAAGGGCAAGTAAAAGCATATTCATCAGCTGGGGATAAGGATGACAAAGCTCATATTTAGTTTTTGTTAATTTTCTCTGGACATTTTTTATCAATATATAAAGTCTCTCTCTTTATTTGATTCTTAACTTTCGGTTAGCTTTCTGCAGGATTGAAATTTCTGCTTTTTTGTTTGTCTGGTAGCTTTTTGACCAAGCTCACAGGTGTTTCTTTTAAAAAGCATATGGGCGGATTTTATTACTTGACCCAGTCTGACAGTCTCTGCCTTTAAATGAGAAAATTCAGTCCATTCACTTTTACCACATGCACTGATAATTTATTGCATTATTTATATATTACTTTAGGTTTATTATTCATTTTAAATCATAGCTTTATTTCTTTTCCATATTTTTCCTTTAAATGAGAAAATTCAGTCCATTCACTTTTAGCACATGCACTGATAATTTATTGCATTCTTTATATATTACTTTAGGTTTAGTATTCATTTTAAATCATAGCTTTATTTCTTTTTCCATATTTTTTCTATCTTTCCTCTTAGTGTATTTGCTATTTGTTTAGAGCCCTTTCTTAAATTATGTCTTCAGATGGGAAAGACCTGAGTGATACAGACTCTGCATTCTTGCAAATCCTCAAATGTTTATTTCGTCAGGACAGGTGACTACATTTTGGCTCATGGATGGCAGCCCCTTTATTTTACCAGTCTATAGCTGCTATTTAACCATTTTATAGCTTCCAACATTACAAATGATAAGAATAATGTCATTTTTCTTTGTAGATAACTTGCCCTTTCTTCCTGAAAGCTTATAAAGTTTTCTCTTTATCCTTAGCCTGTAGAAATTATATCTGTATATGTCTAGTGCGAGTCTTTACTCATTAATCCACACTGAAATGTTGTGAGTTCTTTAGCTCTGTAGATTCAGGCCTTTTAAAAAGTTTTCGGCCCAGAGAAATTTTCTATGATTTTGTTATTCATTTATTCCTGCCCTTCTGTCTACTCCTTTTTCTTCTTCTGGAACTTTTTGTCTGCATATTAGATCTCATAGATGTATCCTTTAAGCGTATTATCTTATTTTTCTTCATGATTTCCATCTCTATCTTTTTTCCTCTGTGCTTTGGGGTATTTCTTTAAATCATCTAGGCAACTTCTTGGGTCTCAAAAGTGACCATCTCCAATTCAATTGCTAAATTGCTTCATTAGAAAGAGATAGGGATAGATATAGATATCTTTTATTAAATTTTAATTTAATTTTTAAAAGTATTATATATACTTTTTTAAATTCCAGAAAGTGTTAATGCTGTACTTGATGCTCTTTTTTTGTTATTCATATTGTCATCTGCTGTTCTAGCAGTTATATTTCCCAAGATGCACATTCAGTTTGTCTCTATTCATCATTCTCTGTCTGGCAACTGGATCCCCTTGAGTTTTTGTTTTGGGGATTTTTTTTTTTTGTCAGTTCATTGAGGTTTAGATCTGGTTAATAGAGTATTTTAAGTTAGCAGTCCCACACATAGGAGAAGACCAAGAGGCAAGGAGGTCTTTACCACTGCTGGCTGGTGAATAGAAGCATGAAGCCTGCCATTTTCCCACTGAGGCACCTGGATAAAAGCCTCTTGCTCACTACTCTCCTTATAATCTCTCAGACTCAGCATAGGGGACAGTCAGTGTACGTGTTCAGCTTCTTCTTGGCATCTTGGGAGTCAAAGAGCCCCAGTAAATTTATACAGGTCTCCTAAGGGGTCCACCAACCTGAGGTCCAGGCTCGTGTCAAGAAACACCACTTTCAAGTGCTCATACCTAGGCTCTGATGCTGTTCTCCACAGTCTTATCCAGCACATAAGGAAGAGGATGGCTCTAGAGAGGTCCAACATCATGTCTCTGAACCAGTGATCTAAGCTCAAGGTTTCTCTCCACAAGCCCCAGTTCTCTGGTTTAGGAGAAGCAGACAGCTAGAGCAGGGAATAGAAGAGCTCATTAAACAGCCCTTTCTGAGAGTCTCCCCTAGGATCCACGTCTAACTTTAACTACTAAGAGCTACTGCCCTTTTCTGTGAATGACCTTATGAAATAGGAGACCCAGTCACTTTCCTTAAAATGAAAAAACCCTGATTTTTCCCAGTATTCCCCAACCTTGACATGGAGAACTATGTTATTATCAGTGTGTCTGTGGTGAAAGGCCTTAAGAATTATTGTTCTTAATTAATTAATTAGCAAACAGTTTGAAACAAAACCATAGGTTCCACTTCCCTCTCAAAATAAGTTTAAAAAAAGCTTGAAATGCAGGAGACTGAGTTAGACCTCTGACATCCTCTGATACACAATAATTTAGTCTCAAAGCACACTTTAAAAATGAGATTATAAGTTAAATAATGGCATCAACTGCTAACATTTGATGTTTTTGTGTCCCAAGAATGCTGAAAGCAAATTATATGGATTATCCCACTTATTCCTTAACAATCAGGACTAATGTGCTATCGGAATATTATTCTATTGGAAGCAGTGTGGGAGAGCAGCCCACCCCCAGTGCTCGTTCTTACTGGTCAATGTCTGTGCATTCAGGATTTTGACTATCAACTATAACAGTTTAACCATATTAAAATCTTCATCTTACAGATGAGAAAACTGAGGGTGAGAGATTAAATAACTTTCCTGACATCACCTAATGGGTAACGACAGATTTTTAAGTCAATTCTGTGAGACAGCAAAGCTCAAGCTCTTAAATGCTATGCCATATTGTCTCTGAATGTTTAAGCCAGGGAGGGGTCCACGCACACTGACTTCCAAAATGTCGTCTTGAGAGTCGTAAGAAATTCAGATTCTTATTTCGTGGTGGGAGCCGCAGGTGTAGGCCCTGGACCACTCACTCCTGCTAAACATTAAACTGTAAATGCATAATTAATATTTATAGAGTACTTCCTATGTGCCAAGGACTGGTTTAAGCATTTTGACTAAACTAACTCAGTTACTTCTAATATCAAGCCTGTAAAATAGTTATTATGCTTATTTTAAAGGTGGGGAAACTGACACAAAATGATTAAATCATTCCGCCAAGTTCACATCACCGATAAGTGGGATAGTCAGATTAGAATCCAAGGAGTGCCTTGCTTTTAAAGACTACCCTAACGAAGGTTCCTTGCCTAATAAATTGTTGACTACTACTGAACCAGCCCAAGTTGAGGGAGAGTGCTTGAGGAATTGAAAATATTTTCCTAATATAACACACTCAACTAGATAGTAGGAGCAGGTGCTTGGATCTCTTTTTGCTCTTCCCAGGACACAGAGAGGGGGCTGCTTTCCCCGGCTCCACCTTGGTCCCGTCTTGCCTTTCCCGTCTCTGCCTGAGTCTCCAGAGGAGCCCAGGACTGGGCAGGAAGAGAGGAGGGAGGAAAGCCCGAGCCTACCAGCGCGTCGGCAGGAGCGAAGCGGGTCCCTGGCAACCATAAACTGGAATTTGAAAGGTCCTCTTCGCGGCTGCGTGACTCCAACCTGGAGTTTAGGGACAATGCTAGAGCCAGAGCTAGCCGGGTGCCCATTCCGTCAAGGGCGCGGGAGAGCGGGCGCAACCACCCCTCGCCGGCATTGGCGACCTGACAGCAAGGGTTTCCCCAGGTTCCCGTTGAGGGGTTCCCGCGCTCGCGGGGCGTGAGGGTCCCCGAATTCTCCGAGGCCGGCGGCTCATTTCTCTAAACCACCAGCCCTGCCCCTTTCCCAGGGGCCCTAAAAGCACCTAGAATAGTCCTATTTCGTTTGTACTGGGGGTGGTTCGGACCCATCCTAGGCTCAGAGTTCGGGAACGCACAACCCTCCGCCCGGGAACGCTGGCGGCTGAGCGCCGGGCTGCGCCCCCATCGTTTTGGCCAATCAGGAGCCACGTTCTCCGGCGCTCTCCTTTCCCGCCCCGCCCCTCCCGTCTCCAAGGAAACGCACGAGTGTCTACTCCGAGGCCTGGGGCTTCCGTTTCGCCTATACGGGCTGAGGCTATTGTTTGTGTAGACGGAGTGTTTGGGTCGGTCTCTGTCCGCCTTCAGAGGCTCTGTAAGTGCCACGGACTCTCGGGAGCACCGAGCCCGTAGCGGACGAGGGCGGGCGAGCTGTGGCCGAAGAAAGAGTGGCAGCAAAGGGAGGGTCAGGGGCCGAGAAGCAGCTCTGGCGTAGAAGTCCCGGAGACATCAGTTAGGTGGGTCCTTCACTGCCGCCCTCCCCTCCCCGCGTTAGTGCTGAATGAGGAGAAAGAGCAGGGCAGAGGCAGCTTGGGCCCTGGGGCCGGGTGCTCGGAGTGGGAGGTGCCGGGGCGGAGCTCGGGTCGGGGGTCTGGACGCGGAACCAAGGAGGCCGCGCGCGTCCTGGCTGCAGAAGCCGAGGCCGCGCAGATCCGTGGCCCTGAGACGCGCAGATCCTGCTCCTGAGAGCCGTTCGTCTGTCTAAATTCGGACACTCAGGCGGCCCGTGGCGCGTTGGAGGAGCCCAAAGCTGTCCTGCTCTTGGGACACCGTGAATCACTTTTCTTTCTAGAGAAAGAGGGTTCTTAACTGTTTATCGTTTTCCCCAGGGACCTGTGATCAGCAAGGCAGGACCAGGGTGACAAAGGCTCATGCCCCCATTTTACAGGTGAGGAAAGTGCGGCCCTGGGAGCTCTAGAAGTTTGATCTTTTTCAAAGTTCTACAAGTGATTGGTGACAGAGTTGAGACTATGATCAGGTCCTGGGAGTCCTAGATCGAGGATCCTTTAAGACTCTAGGTACCCTGATAGTAAATCCATTATTTCTTTTGTGACAAGTAAGGGAAGGCAATGGAATTATCTTTCTACTTAACTGATTGAACAAAATAGGAAAAATACTTCAGAAAGAAACTATTTAAGTGTCCTGCTGTTATTTTTATTATTATTGTTCTTGTTAATAAGCTAAGAAAACCTTGAGGCTCAGAACATTAAATTACATAGAGAACACTTGCATTCCTGGGCCTAAACTGTGAGATCAAATTCTGTTTTCATGCTCAATCTAGAATTGTACCTTTGAAGTTTCTAGAGTGAGAAGTAAGCTCCTGGGTGCCAATCCTCATAACTCCCCTATCTGGTCCTTGAAAGGGAACAGAAATGTTCTTGCGTTCTTTCTGACCTCTTTCTAGGAGATTTGGAGGTCCCACCCAGTTAGTATGTGAGGATTGTAGTGAGTTGGGAATTTCAAGGGATGCCCAGCCTTTCATTCCTCCTTTCTTCTCACTCAGCTCAACCTCCTCAACACTCCACTCTTCTCCAAAAGAGGAGCACAAAGGAGGAAGGAATGTTCACTATTTTCCTCATAGTCTGATCCCAGGTGAGTAGGATTGTCTTTTCTCATTTATAAAATGCCCCTCAATTCTCCGTGGGTAGTGGGAGTAGTGGAAGTGGCAATGGGGATGGATGGACCAGATTGAATAAAAAATGTTCCTAACCTGCCGGAGAAGCTTCCAAGCCTCCTCTACAGCATGACCCTGCTTCCCTCCCAGTGTCTTTTCCCAGCATTTACTCATTTATTCAGCCAGTCATTCAAGTCTACTATATAATTCATACAGTTCTTGAAGCTCTGAGATAAAGAAATATAAGAATGTCGTTTCTTAATGTTGGGGGAATAAACCATGAGGTTAATAATAATTTCTCAAGTTATCATGTTGAACAGTGCCAGAATGAGCGGCATTTAAAAGACAGGAACAGGAACTCAGATTTGAATGATCATTATGAATAGGAAGATATTCCAGACAGGAAGACCATTATTTCGTCTCAGGCAGAATTTGAGGGGACAAATAAGGAAACTGGGCTAGTTGCAATAGAGCATAAGTATGAGTGTATAAGGTGAGGCCACATTGTGTAGGGCTGTTCATCTTTACTTGGTTACTTCTTCTTGTACACCATTCAATCCCCTGCACATCAACAGAGGCAGCCATTATTAGCGTTTGGATATATTTAACTATAGTTTTTTATCTAATACTTAATATACATACATACCCACTAATCCATATAAACACTAATACGTATGCATATGTATATATACACATATGTAGAAATATACCTACATAGATTTATCTAAGATCCATGTATGTAGCGAGAATAGTATATATAAAAAAATTTGAATCATGACAAAACAGGCTCCATGAGGGCAGGGAATCTTCCCAGTATATAGAACTTCCCTGGGATGTAGTAAGCACTCAATGAATATTTGTTGAATGTATGAATGGCTTTTATATGTATAATTTTTTAATTTAACATATAATGAACATTTTTCCAAGTATTTCTTGGTAGCATGAGTTTTAATGACTATATAGTGTTCCATTCCAGTTATATACCATTCCATTCCAGGTATATATGCTGTATTCCAGGTACACAGATATATATGTTCCATTATAGATATATATTGCTTTATTTAAATTTTCTTTTATTGGGAAAAACTAGGTAATTCCCAATATTTTGCCATTATAAACAACTTCTAATAAATATTCTTATGGATAATTTATTAAGTGTATCTCTCTTTACTTCCTCAAGATATACTTTGGTAAATAGGATAACAGAGTCAAAGAATATAAACGTGATTTAGGTTTTTAAAAAACTTTTTTAGAAATATGACATGAACTAACTTCTACGAGCATCTGATAAAAGGTCCTGTCTTGCTAATCTTTACCAGCATTGAGTATTATCTTTAAAGTTTTGCCTTAAGTTGCATCCCTTTAATCTAGTTCTTAGTAAGGTTGACCACTTTTTATATATATTTATTGGTCATTTGCATTCCTTCTTTGACATACATAATTTATGCCTCTTGACATATATTATCTTTTTCCCTACTGATTTTGTGTGTGTGTCTGAGGATGATTTGCCCTGAGCTAACATCCATTGCCAATCCTCCTCTCTCTCTCTTTTTTTTTTTGCTTGAGCAAGATTAGCCCTGAGCTAACATCCATGCCAGTTTTCCTCCACTTTGTATGTGGGATGCCTCCACAGCATGGCTAATGAGTGGAGTGGGTCTGTACCTGGGATCCGAACCTGCAAACCCTAGGCCACCAAAGTGGAGCACATGGAACTTTAACCACTTGGCCATGGGGCCGGCACCTGAATTTTTTTCAATTTGATAAATGGTACTCTTTGCATGTAAAAGATATAAACCATTTGTTAGATGCTGTATTTCTCCTACTTATCATTTGCCTTTTACTTTTAAGGACTTCTTTGTTTATATAAGTTTTAAATTTGCATAACATAAAATCTTGTTTCTTTTTATTTATATAGTTTTGTGCTTTGAAAGCTCTTCTTCATCTCTAAATCTAATACATAGTTACTTTCATTTTCCTCAATTATTTTTCATCATTTCAAGAATTTTAAAAGTTTAACTCTGAAACATATTTGGTATTTATTTTGGTGCAAGAAATGACAGGAGAACTTAAACATTCTTTTTTCTTCCCACTTATTTTATTTTTCTAGTAACATTTACTTTCTCCATTGATTGTGGTGCTACCTTTCCATACACCAAATTACTAAATTCTTTACACACATACACACACACACACGTACACACATATACAAATGTACACACAGATCACTTTTGATCACTTTTGGAGCTGTCTTGTTTCATGGACCCATTTCTCAGTTCTTATACTGGTATCAAGGTATATTTAATTTTGTTCCTTTACATGTGGTGCATTTAATGGACAATTAAAGGGAAGTTAGCTTTTCTTTTTCACTAAATGAAGATAAGGAAAAGAAAGGACGATAGCTCATATATTGGGAATATTCCACTGAATAACATTATAAGGATTTCCATTTTGGAAAAAAAGAAGTAAAAGTTACTTAAAAGTTTTAGATGTTGAAAATATTAATCTTTCAGTATTTTTATTAGTATAGCATATTGGTTAAAATGCAGGCTCTGGACCCGCTGCCTAAGCTTGTTTCATGCCTCTACCGCTTCTTAGTTATGTGAACTAGATTGAATTACTTAACCAGATTCTCATCTCCTCTGAAGTGGGGAAATAGAACCTGCTATATCGGGTTGTTAAGAAGGTTAAATAAGATCATACATGTAAAAAACTTAGCACAGTGCTTGACGGATAGAACTCACTAATAATTGGTTGCTATTATGTTAGTTATTATTTAAAATATAATGCATATCTGATGTAACTCTTTCTAGTCACTAAGACATAAGAATTGAGGCAGGGAATCTAGCTTAAAAATTTTTTGCCAAATGGCTAGTCAGTTGTCCCAGCATCAACTAAATAAACCATCTTTTCCCCACACATTTGATGTCACCTTTATCATGTTTATAATTCACTGCTATATTTGTGTCCATTTCCGAATTTCTAGTCTTTTCCCCATCGTTATTCTCTATTCCAACGTCAGCCTCATGGTGCTATAATTACAGGGGCCTTACTAAAGTTTTAATATACCTTTGGGTTAGTGTCAGCAAACATTTTTAAAAGTCCCTTGATGACCCCACAATTTCATCCATCCCTCTCTTAGAGAGGTAACTTCTATCTTGAATGTTGTGTTTATTATTCCTGTAGGTCTGTTTGTAGTTTTAACTACCTATGTCTGCATCTCTGAACAAAATTCTTTAGTTTTGCCTATTTTTGAACATTATATAAATGGAATTACTATATATGTTCTTCTATGAGTGGTTTCTTTAGCATATTGTTAGATTTTTACTGTGCACCCATGTTGATTCATATAGCTCTAGTCCGTTTTCACTGCTGTGTCCTATTTCACAGTATGAAAAACTACTGATTTATCATCCTATGGTTCTTGGGCCTTTTGGATTGTTTCCAGATTTTTGCTGTTACAGCAATTGTAATCGAAGTGTTCTTTTACTTGGTATATATGTGTAAGTTTCTCTAGGGTAAAAACCTAGTATTGGAATTTCTGGGACATTGAATTCCCTTATAATTGCTAATAATTTTCAGTTGATTTGCTTGGGTTTCCCAGATATAGTCATACCCTCTACAGATAATTTTGTCTACATGCATTGGCAAGTGCTTTCATATCAATAGTTTAATAATAGTAATAGTTAGAGAATGTATTCTGTATTATATTGATCCTTTGGAATTTATTGATCTTTCTTGTATGGATTAATACATGGTCTATCTTGTAACAGTATTTTGTGTTCATGAAAAATGTGTTTTTGTGTGTTTTGGGGTGTAGACTTCCACACAGATAAAAGAACTCAAGATTATTTATTGTAGTGTTTAGTCTTTATATTGTTGGGATTTTTGGTTTGTTTGATCTGTCATTTTCTGAGAGGGGTTTATTAATATCCATATTTACAATTGAATGTGTATATATATTTCTCCTTGCACTTGTGATAGTTGTTACTTGATACATTTTGAGATTTTATTTGTGGGTGAGATTTAATTAAATGGATATGTTTTTGTCTTAGTATTCACTTACTAATATATAAAAATCATACTTTTTTGTCCTTTATGATCTTTTTGCCATACATTTCATCTCAGCTGGTTAAGTTTGCTGTTACAGCTTTCTTTTGGTTCATATTTGTGTGGTATATCTTTTTCCATCCTTTTATTTCTATGTATTTTTCTTTTTAGTATATCTCTTCTAAAGCACATGTTGAATCTTATTTTTTTAATCTAAGAGTCTGTGTCTTTTAATCTGTGAGATTAAGCCATTTACATTTATTATAATTCCTGTTATATTATTTTTATCATCTTATTGTGTCCTTTTTTTCCTTCAGTTTTTGTTTTCTTTTGGAACAGGTTATCTTCTGTTTTTATTGTTTTGTTTTTTATGGATTCTAGTCTGCTTCTTATGGTAGTTGCCCTTAATTTGAAACTCATGTTGGCTTTTATTTACCCCTGTTGACTTCCTAAACTTATTAATATCTGGGTTATTTCTCTAAAAAGACAGCTATTTTAGCACACTCTCATGTCCCTTTTCTCAGTCTCCCCCTCATGTTTATATTCTCAAGAATTATAGTTCAAGATAGGTATAAATATGTCTCTTGTTCCTTTTTTTTTTGTTCCTAGGTTTTTCTGTTTGTTTGTTTTTGTTTTGTTTTATGATAACAATACACTTTACCAAGGTACTTGACCACTTTTCCTTATCATATCTCGTGCGGCCTTTCCCGGATTTATTTCTCTTCTTAATTGATTTGTTAGAAAAATAGGTAAATGTATATGTTTAAAATGTGTTTAGGTTAACTATTAGAAGAATAGGAATTATATGTGTGAAATCAAAATCATAGTGGAAAAAGTGGAGATGGGAGGGAATTAAAATATAAAACTGTGTCAATCTAAAATAAGACAGGAAAGGATGAAGGAAGAATTTAAAAAATAAAAAGTAAGATTTTAGAAATAAGTTCAAATATATCAGTAATCACAATAAATGAACATGAATAACATGGATATCACTTACCTGTTAAGAAACTGAGACATATAGATTAGACAAAAAACCACGTCTTGTTCTGTGCTGTTTACAAAAGGCCTACCTGAAGTAATGCCACAAAAAAGGTTAGATGCATTAATCGTGAAGTAATATGCAGCTAAGAATGTGTTTCAAATTATACATAGCAAAACCTGACAAAATTATAAGAAGGAATCAAAATTCCAAATACATAGAAAATGATTTTAAGAGACCTTTCTTGAAAAGGACCTTAAAGAAAACTTTAATAGTTGGAGAGATAACTATGTTTATGGATGGGAATACAAAAGGGATATCAAGTTTGTATAATATTGTTGGGGGCATTCATTTATATACAAAAGGAAAAAAAGTGGAAAATTATCAAACTCTTTGGGGAAATGGTGAATCCTGGTCAGTACAAGAAATGCAACAAGAATGAACCTAGGACATTTGTTATTCCAGAAAGTAGGATGTTCTCAAAACTAAAGAGGGTCATGTCACAAGAACCTAGAGCCAACCTGAAAGGACTCCCACTAGTCTAAGATAAGGGAATTTTGAACATCTAAAAGAAAAATGACTGAAATTTGATTGAAAGACATAAAATATGTAAAAATCAATCATTTCAGAAAAATACTGACAAGTCAAACAATACAAATCTCACTGGTCATAGTTGGTAGATGCTTTGCCCTATGTCATTACTCTGAAAATTGATTTTTAAAAGGGGGCAGTTTCGGAGATAATCGAGCATTCATCCTGCCTTTTTGTTTGAACTACATTTCAGGATAACCAGAAAATTTGTGGTGGGAAGTTCTTTATTATGGAAGAATTATATCTTGTGTGCGCACAAGGAATAGTAGAATTAGAAAACCAATTTGCAGTGCCTGATGAAGTAACAGATCTGAGAAATGATCATCATTTACTGCTAAAACTTTTAGTGAAAGGTTTATGGGAAACATTAGAATGGAAAGACTGGGCTGACAGCACTTGAACCCCCTGCTTAGTTTAGCAACCCTAAAGTTTGTAACAGGAAGTAGATAGCGGTATTCTTGTCAGAAAAAAATGAATCTTAGTCTTCACAGTCCTCTGGAATAAAAGAACCAAGTAACAAGAAGGGAATAAAGAAGAAGTTAAACACCACAAGGAAACAATTAGTCAAATCATTGATATGAGATGTTCTACAAAAGTGCTATTCAAAGCGTGGACCAGTAGCATCAGCATTACATGGGGGCTTCTTATTCATGAATCTTGAGTCCTACTGTGGGCCCAGTGAATCAGAATCTCTGGGTTTGGCGTCCAGGAAACTGTGTTTTAACAAGTATTCCAGGTGATTTTGATGCTCATTGAAGTTTAAGAAGCAATGTTCTACAGGATAATTGTCCAGATTTCTTTAGCAAATCAGTGGCATGATAAATTAAAAAAAAAAAGAGGGGGAGACTGTTACAGATCAAGAGAGATTTAAGAAACATACACTAACCAAATATAAGTTATGGGCCTTTTTTGGATCCTGATCCAGACAATTCAGTTGTAAAAAATATTTTTAAATCAATCAGAAAAATTAAATTTGAAGTGAGTTTTAGATAATTTTAAATAAGTATTATTAATTTTGTTAGGCAATTAGGTTTTGTTAAAGTCTCTATCAGTTAATGAAAGACATATATTGAAATATTCCTGAAATAATTAATGTGAAATGACCTTGTGCTTGAGATGTGCTTTAAAATACTACAGCCAATAATAATAAAAACAATAACGGGAGAGGTAGAGAATTGAAACAAGATTGGCAAAATGTGGATATTATTGAGTGGTTATATGGGACCTCGTTATCCCTTCCTCTTTACTCTTGTGAATGTTTCAAATTTTCCAAGCTCAATTGTTAATGATACAAAATCTTGAAGCATCTATAAGAGGCTTAATCAGTTCTGGTTGGTGGTACACAAGGGGCTGTTATTTCATTTCTCATAAAATTACTCTGCTAGTCTAGTGTAATACTTCTGCCTTTGATTTGACCTTTTCTAATATTAATATTGTAAAACGTAGTTTATTTTTTGTCTACATTTTTTCTGTTATAGCTTAGCTTATCTTTTCATTTTTAATCTTTCAGAATTCAGTAGTTTGGGGTGCATCTCTTCTAAACAGTATGCCTCTGTATTTTAAAACTGTTTTAGTATCCTTTTCTCTATTAATAGGTTTACTTGTCACCTTAATTTATTCTTTATATAATTCTCTTTTTTTCTCTATAGATTTATTATACGTACTAATTTTGAATGTAGGTGTCCTGCTTTTAATTTTTCTAGTGGCGGAAATATTTACAACATTTAAAAAAATATTTTCAAGGGAAGTTTTATAGTGTTTTTTAGTAAACTGAAATGTACACACCTGGCAATTTTACTTCTGGAAATTTATCTTTTAGAAATAGTATTACAAGTGAGTGTTCAATGATATATTTAAGAGAATTGTTTACTTCTGTATTGTGATAGAGCCAGAAAATTGGAAATAATCTTAATGTCCATCAATATGGGAACAGTTAAATCTTGGAACATCGCAAGGTGAAATGCTATGCAACTTTTATAAGCAGTAATATGTTAATTATCTGTTGTCACCTAATAAATTACAGTTAGCAGCTTAACATAACAAACATTTTTTATCTCACTCAGTTTCTAAGGGTCAGGAATCTGGGAGCAGCATAGCTGTGTGGTCTGGCTCAGGGCCTCCCATGAGGTTGCAGTCAAGCTATCAGCAGGACTGCAATCATCAGAAGGCTTCACTGGGGCTTCTAAGACGGGTCACTCACATGGCTGTTGGCAGGATGCCCCATTTCTCACTGAGGACAGAAGGCCTCAGTGCCTCACCACATGGGCCTCTCCACAGGCTGCCTAAGTATTCTTACCACATGGCAGGTAGCTTCTCTGAGAGTCATTGATCCAAGAAAAAGAGCAAAGAGGAAGCTGCAGTGCCTTTTATGAGCTAGTCTCGAAAGTTGCACACCATTACTTCCCCTTCTGCTTTTTTATCTATCCATCAGAATTGAGTCTGTAAGTCCGGGCCATATTCAAAGAATTAGGCATCACCTCTTGAAGGGAAGAGTATCAAATAATTTGTGGATGTATTTTAAAACCACCACAAATAAGATAGGTCTATGTGTACTGAAATGGGAAGATGTACACTATGTGAGTTCACTGTGTACACTATGTGAGAAAAGCAAACTGCAGAATTACATTGTTAAGAAATAACATCAGTGGGGTATGCATGTATGTTTGTATATATGCATGAAAAAAGGACAGAAAGGGACACAGTGAAAACTACAGTGATTAATTTCTCAAGTTCTTTGGGGAAGGTAGGCTTTCAATTTTTGCTTATTACTTCAGTATTATCTAAAATTTTTATGAACTTATTTTGAGTCCAAGAAACTAGAGTCTTAATCTCTAGTGTATGTTCTCAAAAGGAATTCTTAAATCTTTGTTAAAATAACAGCCAAAGCCAATAACGACAGACTGATCTTTATTTTTCTGTACTTTTTACAAAATGATGGACCAGTGAGTTCATTTATTTTCCATACTGACACCAGTTTTCAGTCCTGTAGTCTGGGCTTCTGAGCATCCCAGCTTTCTTATTTTATTTATATATTCATTTGTATGTGTTAAAGTAAACTTATTATCTTTAAAGTTTTTAACATTTAGTTTATAAACAGTTAAAAATAAACAGCACTGAATTTTCTCATTCTTGAGTTCTTACTTCTGATTGTTTCTTTGTTGAGGCATGGATTTTAATGTAGATTATTTGGAAAATAGTACCTGCATGGTGTATTTTGAATCTTTAAACATTTCAGTACATCTTCCTTTTGCCTTTCTACATTAACACAGTCTGGCTGTATGTGGAAATCTTGATTTACAGCCCGTCACCAAGTTGCTTTTAACTTCTCCCACTTTGACTTAGTAGGTAGGCCTGGGTTTAAAAACCACTATTTTGTAACCACATGTCCTTTTACAAGTTACTTAATCTTGTTAAATGTTAGTTTCCTCATTCCTTTGGTGTTGATAATAATACTTTATAAGATTGTTATGATAGTAAATGAGATAACGTTGCCCTGTTTACATAACTGCTCAATGATATTTAGTTGCTGTTCTGACTATAATATGGTGATGATGATATTCTAGTTTTCTTCCATTTTATTGTAAACTTCTTAAAAGTATCTATTTCCTTTATTCTTAGTATTTACTGAACATTTTTAATTGAACTTTAGAATTGAAAATGTGTCATCAAAGAAATAAAATGAGTATCACATAACTAACTGTGATCTGGTCTTTCCACTAAGAGAAATATTTTTAGACCATTTGAATACATGCATTTATCTCTTTTCCTTTCTAAAATTGCATGATGATAATAAAACTAAAAAATTTATGAACTTGCAGTGATGAAGTGAAGAGCCATCAGCAAATGAGAAATTTCAGCAAAAACTTGTAAGGCAACAGAGGATTAGTGGTAAGAGCCACATAGGGCTAAAGACATTACATCCTAGAATGCTTGACAGGAATACAGACAAGAAAGGAACTGATGAGCCCTGTGAACTTCAGAGAGGCTGAGGATGCATCCATACTATTTGAAGCAGAGGGCCAGGCAAAAAAGAGGATCCTAAAATATTTCCAGAGAGGAAAGAAAAAGTTTCTTACAAAGGAATTAGAGCTTAAAAATAAAAAAAATCAGTCTTAGCAGCAACACTGAAGGTTTATATACTGAAGGAATTCTGAGAAAAATTCTTTTCACTCTAGAATTCTATACCCAGCCACATGTGATAATAGACTTCAGGGATATAGTGATTCAAATGGTTCCTGAGAATTCTTCCTAGTAACCATGCTTGGAGATTCTCCTTTAAACGAAATGTGTGTCTTGAAGAAAACCTTACCTTTTTCTTACCTTTGCCTTTTTCATTGGCCGTGGGCTTAACATTCATAGGCTTGATTGAACTATTTTGAGTGTGTACCTCCCAATTAATGGAGAAATCACAAAAGAGGAAGAATCATATGATCTTGAAAATGGAGCACTAAAGAGTAGCCAGCCCAGATTGGAGCAGGAAGATGAACATTTCCAAAATAAAAGGGGAAGGGGGAATGAGACACTTGATAAAATAGATTATATAGAGCCTTTCAAAATAAATAAGAATTTGGGGACATTTTATTTATTAAATAAAAATAAAACAGGTAATCCTCCCAAGAAAACTGTATATAATCGTATTCAAAATTATATAAGCACTACTATTGATTTAATTAAAAATAATGATAATACTGTATGAGAATGATGAGTGGAGGTATGAGGGGGTGGGGTTTAATTCCTCATCTCATAATAGGAAATAAATTGATAATGTCTAAAATGATCAATCATGATGCAATAATATAAGCAACATTAAGCAATATTGTTATATTTAGCAAATGGTTCTGGTTGGAAATATGCAGACCTGGGTCCTAGCTGTGCTACTTTCTAGGTCCATGATCTTGGGAATTTAATTAAACTTTTTCAACCATGTTTACTAATTTGTAAAATAGGGATAATAATAGTATCTACAATATAGGATTGCTTTGAGGATTATTTGAAATACACATGAAGAGCTTAGCCCAGTGGTTAGCAGACAAATGCTATATAAATGTTTCTTATGGTGATGGGGTTCAATTGGATACATTACTTAGCCATTTGACTACTATTATTATGTCCCTTCTTACCTTTCTTGTTTTTCTTCATTATTGAAGTTCTTTCTTTTTCTGTGTGGTTTGCCACTTATTTTACCTACTGAATGTCTTTTTCTTTGTCCATCTTCTCACTTAGATTTCTTCTTCCTGGAAAGCCTATTCTTTGACCAGATGGCGGTAACATTTGAAGATATAACTGTTATTTTTACTTGG
Organism: Equus caballus; assembly: GCF_041296265.1. Taxonomy (NCBI): domain Eukaryota; kingdom Metazoa; phylum Chordata; class Mammalia; order Perissodactyla; family Equidae; genus Equus; species Equus caballus. The sequence continues at coordinate 78,878,633 of NC_091690.1, read as the reverse complement.
GAGGAATGGAGATTCCTGGATTCTTCTCAAAAAAAGCTCTACAGAGAGGTCATGTGGGAGAACTACACAAATGTCCTGTCAGTAGGTAAAGTTACCCCAGCTTTTAGGGAACAGAGTTAGTTTCTTCTGGAACCAGTTTTGTTGAGTATTTTGGTTCTTTATCTGGGTGTTATATTGAGGTGGAAGAAATATTCTCAAAAATGGGTGTTGGGGTCGGCCCCATGGCCAAGTGGTTGAGTTCGTGTGCTCCACTTTGGTGGCCCAGGGTTTCACTGTTTGGGATCCCAGGCACAGACATGGCACCACTCGTCAGGCCATACTGAGGTGGCATCCCTCATAGCATAACCAGAAGCACTTACAACTAGAATATACAACTGTGTACCAGAGGGCTCTTGGGAGAAGAAGAAGAAGAAGAAGAAGAAGAAGAAAAGGATTGGCAACAGATGTTAGCTGAGGTGCCAATCTTTAAAAAAAAAAAGGGAGGATCTTAAATCAGATGACAAATAGAAGATAAACAAAGCAAGACATTTTCCAAGACCCCTAGGCTATGTAATTGATAGATATTTGTGATTATTATTCTTACTTCTTTTCTGGATTACATTCAAAGCTCAGACCTCCACACATAATCAGTTTTGTGTGGTCCTAAATTTGTTTTCTCTTCATACTATTTGTATGAGGTAGCTTTTGCTGTATAACAGACTACCCCAAACTTAGTGACTTAAGACAAACACTATTGTTTTTCATGATTCTAATTTGTTCGATGGATCTTTTGTCATGGAGTGACTTGGTTGGGGCTGGATGGTCTAAGATGAGACTGGACAGCCTGACTCACATGTCGGGTAGTTGGTCAGTATCAGTAGAGATCATGGGGATGTGTTGCCCATATGTCCCTCCTCAAGCAGGCTAGCACAAGCTCGTTTACATGGTGAAGGTCACAGGATTTTCAAAACCAGCAAGAGAGAGGGCAAGCCCCCAAGCACAAGCACTTTTCAAATCTCTGCTTGTATCATTTTTGCTATTGTCTCAGCAACCAAAGCAAATTGTATAGCCAAGCCTAAAGTCATTGTAGAAGGGGAACACACAAAGATGTAGATAAAGTAGAGAGTCAATACAGCTGTTTTTTCCACACAATCTACCTCACTATTTTAGAACAGAAAAATAGAAACAGTATTTTATTTCTTATACTAATGCCTCAAATAAAGTAAGCTAATTAAATCTCAGTCTTTAAGACTATTTCTGTGGAGTAGTCAGCCTTACCCTTTTATTTCTAACAGTACCGGGTGAGTAGTAGATGCTCAAAATATGTTTGTGGAATGAATGAATAAGTGAGTGAAAGAATACATATATGAATAAACAAATGAATTTCAGACCCCAATATGGAGCAGCCTAAGTCATAAACCTTTCACACTTCCACCTACACATGTATTCCTATAATTCTGGAGGTCATTGATTGAGATACTTGGAAATTTTTAAACAGAGCCTACATCTCACCACTGGATTATCTGCTTATTCTCCTAGAAAACTGGAAAGAGAGCTACAAACCCCAGGAAGAAAGATTCAGATATTTAGAACATGAAAATCTTTCCTGCTGGCAAGGCTGGAGGAATGCCAACACTCAGATACATGAGAATCAAAACTATGTGGAAACCGTTCAAGAAATAGATTCTGAAGACCTAAAGCAGCAAGACCTTTCCCACTATCAAGAATGGTTAATACTCTGCACACAAGTACCAGGGTATGGGAACTATGAAGTGACTTTTGGAGGTAAAAGTCCCAGGAACTTAAAATATACAAAGTTTATACCTTGGCAGTCCTTAGAAACAAAGCACACTCAAGACTATGGTAGAGAAATCTATGTGAGTGATTCACATGGTTTTCAAGGAAGCAAATCCCATCTTGGCATATGCAGGAATAATTTCTCCATGGAAAAAGAACAGAAGCTTATAGTTCAGCATTCTTACGTACCAGTTGAAGAAGCCCTTCCAGAGTACATTGGGGAGATCTGCCAAAATGACCTACTGAAAGACTCTATGGAAGAGAAATACTGTGGATGTAATAAATGTAAAGAAATTTATTATTGGAATTCACAGTGTGTTCTCCACAAGAGAAATCAACTTGCAGAAAAGTTCTATCAGTGCTCCATTAGTACAGCATGCTTCTCTCAGAGATCAGACCTATACAGACATCCAAGAATCCACATAGCTAAGAAGCTGTATGGATGTGATGAAGTTGACAGTAACTTTAGTCAGAGTTTAGGTGTTCACTTTTATCAGAGAGTCCACACAGGAGAGATTCCTTATATATGTAATGTGTGTGGTAAGAGCTTCAGTCAGATCTCTAGTCTTCACAATCATCAAAGAGTCCATACGGAAGAGAAACGCTATAAATTTCAGTGTGATAAGGACCTCCGTAGAAATTCATTACTTCACATTCACCAGAGACTTCACATAGGAGAAAAGCCTTTTAAGTGCGATCAGTGTGGTAAGAGTTTTAGTCGGAGTTCAGTACTTCATGTTCATCAGAGAGTCCACACAGGAGAGAAACCATATAAGTGTGATGAATGTGGTAAGGGCTTTAGTCAGAGCTCAAATCTTCGAATTCATCAGTTAGTCCACACAGGAGAGAAGTCCTATAAATGTGATGACTGTGGTAAGGGTTTTACCCAGCGCTCAAATCTTCAAATTCATCAGAGAGTGCATACCGGAGAGAAGCCTTATAAGTGTGACGACTGTGGTAAGGACTTTAGTCACAGCTCAGATCTTCGCATTCATCAGAGGGTCCATACAGGGGAGAAACCCTATACTTGTCATGAGTGTGGGAAGGGCTTCAGCAAGAGTTCAAAGCTTCACACTCATCAAAGAGTACATACTGGAGAGAAACCCTATAAATGTGAACAGTGTGGCAAGGGATTCAGTCAGCGTTCACATCTTCTCATTCATCAGAGAGTCCATACAGGAGAAAAACCCTATAAATGTGATGATTGTGGAAAGGGCTTTAGTCACAGCTCTAATCTTCACATTCATCAGAGGGTTCACACAGGGGAGAAGCCTTATCAATGTGCTAAGTGTGGTAAGGGTTTCAGTCATAGTTCAGCTCTTCGAATTCATCAAAGAGTCCACATAGGAGAGAAACCTCATAAATGCCATGAGTATTATAAGAGATTTGATCAGAATTCACATCTTCACAATAATCACAGAAGAGAAACCATATAATTCTGTTCATTTAGTTGACAGCTTTAATCAAAGCTTAACCTTAAGCCCAATAAATGCTGCTTGGAAGAAAATTCTGTAAATAACCCAAGTAATCCCAAGCAACATTTATAGTTTCCCCTAACTCCCATTAAGAATCATTTGCTTCAAGAGGATCCTTAGGAAGATTCCTTTATCTTTAAAATTAAAGTATATTTTCTTCTACTATAAATAGTATACTTGGTCATTGTAAAATATATTTAAGAATTCAAGGACAAAAATCTCCATCCTGTTTCATCCTCTTTTTCTGTGCATTTTCATGTGCATGAAATCATACTCTGTGTTCAACTTTGTATTTTCACTGACTTCAAAACACTCACTCACATTTTGGTTTGAAGTGAAATTTGCTAGCTATCTATGGAACAGCATCTTGACTCCCCTGTAAAGTCCCTAGGAGGCCACAGAAAAAAATGAAAACACACAAAACTTGAAACTCAAACTGGTAGACAGCCTATTGCTTAAATGTGGAAGAATTAACTATAGGGCCAGTAGAATTCAATTGTTTATGACAAAAGATAGGAAAACATGGTATGACCCTTTATCTGAGATAGAATATTTTAGGAATGCTATCTCTGTTAACCAGGAAACTCCAGAACCATCCTTTTGTTGCAGAGGTGCTGCTCTCTGAGGTTACCATGATGCACTCTCACCCATTTCCCCTCCCCAGTTTTCCACGTTTATTCCTAGGTTCAGACACCAAGTAACAGGAGGTACAAGATGTAGTTTCTCTGAGTAAGTTGTGAAAGATGTAGACAAAAGCTGATAGAAGTGAATACTGGAAACTGAAGATACTCTATCAGTTCAGCATTAGAGATCCAAGCAGTAGAATTGGATTTAATCTCAGAAGAGTAGAATGGTAATAAACATCTTCTAGAAATGGAATTGAACTCAGAACTGTGTGCAAAAATAAACTCTCAAGCTAATTTTATAGGAGAATTTGGTCATTATATAAACAGTGGACTCAATGGGGATACATAAGTCCTAACTATTGATATATGAACATCTAGATATCACTTCCCAAGAGAAAATAAATTAAGTTGACCTGTTCAGGGAAATAACAGGGAATTGCAATACCAAAGAAAGGAATATTATCTTGTAGACTTAATCCTATGGCCTGAAAATTAGCTATTTCGGTCTCGTAAAGAAATTTTCTGAAAAACTGGTGTCCTCAGTAGCATGACAGAAAACCTGAAATCAATAAAAGTAGAGTAGAAATACATAAGCAGAGAAGAGCTTTTAAGATAAAAAGAAAAATAGATATAATGAAGAAGGAGTACAGGGGAATTTAAAATGCAGTATCAAAGTAAAAGGCAATAAGAAGCAGAATTGGCACTGCAGAATATCAAACACTGTAATGAAGAAACTTGAGATCTTAAATGTGTAAGAAAAGGATAATGAGATGGAAACAATGAGAGAAAAGATGGATGCGAAGTGCAGAGAATGGAGATCCAATCTAAGAATTAAAGGTGTTTCTAAGGAAGATAAAAGAACATTTGGAATAGAATCAGTGATCAAAGAAATTAAGAAGTTCTTGAGCTAAAAGTATATGCTCGCTAGATTTTAGGCAAAACCAGTATAAAAACCATGCTTAGAAACTGCTTAGGAAAAAAAGAACAATTGAAAGCGTGCAGAAAGAAAAATTCTGGTCATCTACAAAACCAAAAAGGGAGGCTGGATAAAGACCTCTGCCAGCAGTAAATGTCAAAAGGCAATGGAACACCACCTTTAGAATTGTGAGATTAAAAAATCTGTTATCACCTAGAGTTTTTTTCTTTGTTTATCAACTAAATTGTCTTTATATGTGCAGGTAACAAATTAGATAGACAAGGAAACTTAACCATACACATTCCTTTTTTCTTAAAGAGAGCTCAACAATGTGGAAGTCATGGTATAAAGGACTGGTGATGAACACTCAAATCAGTTAAACATAAAGTTAAGTCTGGATAATTGTTAATTTGTTTACCAAACTTCAAAAATTTTAAATACTTGTGCAGGAAAATATTTCATATACAAATGCTGAGTATAAAAGCAGATTATTTATAAAAGTCTGGGTGGGAGAGTAGGGTTGTCAGATAAAATGCAGGACCCCCAGTTAAGTTTCAATTTCAGATATAATTTTTTACTGTAAGTATGACCTAAATATTGCATGGGACTTGTACTAAGAAATTGTTTATATGAAATTCAAATTTAACTAGGCATCCTGTGTTTTTAATTGCTAAATTCAGCAACCCTATGGGGGAAGGACAGCAAAAGAAAGCGCTACGTTTTTTATCTTAAATAGCAGGGACTCATTACATTTTCTTCTTTAACAATTCAAGAAATAAAAGTCTAAGATTTTTTTTTTACAAGGTTAGAAATTGCAACTAATAAAACCAAAAAAATGCACATACACATTTCAGGATGGAGGAGAAGATAAAAGCAAAGAATATTAGGCCCTGTTGCAAAAGACAGAAACAAAACAAAACAAGAAAATGACCTAAAAAATTAGAGAGCATGGATCAAGCTGAGAGAAAAACAAATTTATCAAAATAGGTTAACTCTCCCATTAAAAAATTTTGAAAACACTTGACTGGGTTAAAATTTTACTTATGTGCTATTACAAATGAAAATATTAAAGCAAAATGATATTGATTTATTTTATTGATATAAAGAATAGGTGAAGGTTTATTAGGCAGACAAAGGGGTGCTTACAGTATGTTTTTAAAAGTTAATTTAAAAAATGAACTAATTAAACCCATTAAGGTGTGTAAAAAATACAAAAACCAATAGTTTCCTAAACTCTTGCAATAACCAGAAAATATAATGGGTGGAAAAAATATAGTTTGTAATACTACTAAAATTTCTTTAAAAGGAATAAATAAAACCATAGAATGAAAATAATGAAAACAAAACATTTGAGGAAAATAAAAAAGCACTTGAATAGAGAAGTCATATAATTGTTTTAGAGGGAATGTTCCTAAATTAATTTATAGATTTAGCATTTCAAATCTCATGAAAATCCCAATGAGATTTGAAATGAAAAAAAAAAAAGATTCTAAAGTCTCTTAAGATAAATAGACATTGGAGAAGAGCAAAGATAATTATAAGAAAGATAATGATATTGCCTTTACATATAATAAATAATAGAGTGAAGTGAAAATAATGGAGACTTGATTGTACATTTGAAAAAATGTTCAGAATACTCAGTCACTGAATAGCTTAAAAATAGACCAGTGTATGGATTACATATGTATATATAACATATGTAGTACATATCCTCATATACTTTACTTATGATAAACATCTATTAATAGGAGAAGAGTATTGAGTAAATGGTGCTGAGAAAATTATTTAACTCTGGTGAAAAATAAAATTAGGCATTCATCCCATGACCTACATCATATATATATTGATCTAATATATAATGATTAAAGCACAAGTTTTCAAGCTGTGTTCCATGAACCTCCCTATATGGTTTCATGAAAATCCACAAATTTAACCCCCTTTTTATCTGATTCATATTCAAGATTAGCATCGGATGTCCTTTCTTTTTTTTTTTTTAAAGGAAGTTCTACTACTTTAAACATAAAATGTTTAAAATTCACCAAAGTGGGTTTTTGTATGGTTGAAAACATGCTCACGTGCATTTTTTGAGAGTTAGATGAAATGGAAGAACTCAGAAAAAATACCTAGGAACTTGACCACATAAAATTTTTAAACTGTAGGTTAAGAACATATGGAAGTCAGACAACAATAGGAAAAATATTTGCCATGATGATGACACTTATGAACTTTTATAAATTAGTAAGATGGACACCTAGTAAAAAAAAATGGCAAAGGACATCAATAGATTAAAGCAATGAAATGCTGCTTTTATTAACAAAAATTATAATAGCTGTTTTCAGTGAGAGTATGGAGTGACGGATACTTATACAGTATGTACGTTGAGGGTAAATTGTTAGACTTTCTGGAAAAGCTATTTGGCCAATCATAAGCCTTAAAATTCTTGATACTCTTTCCTACAGTGATTTCATATCTAGGCATATATCCTATGGAAACAGAGTTACACACTGTTAGGGAACTTGTATTTGAAAAGAACAGAGATCCGTTTAAGTTATTTCATATAAAAAGTAGAGTTATATAACATTGTTTTAAAATCTCACACACAAAAAATCTAAGGACAGAAGCTTCAAAATGGAAACTTGCTCTAGAAAGACATTAGAAAATGAGGCTACGCTTTCCAGAACTTATTTCTGTTTCTCTTTGGGTATCCTCTCTTCTCTCTACAGGTTGACCTCCTGTTTACTCACTCTATGTAATTGCCACCGCATCCCTGAATATATGTTTTTTCAATGCTGTTGCACACCATTGACTTGTAACTTCCTTCTGGGTCTCTGTTCAGATTTCTGAGTTGGGGAAGATGATTGGTTTAACTTATAATTACTACCTCTGGACAAAACTTTGAGGCCAGGCCAAACCATAGACTACTGGTAAGGCTATGAATTGGCTAGCTTCGTATCAGATGCTCACTTTGGTCTTTTCAGACATGCCCCAGCATGGGGTGATAAGAGATATAACTTGATTGTTAAAGACTGATTCAAATAGCTTTCCCCAGAAAGTGGTGGGTTTGGGCCAAGCATTCTGAACTATGTTAGAAACTCCCAAAGATAAATGTCAAGATATTTATTGCAGGATTGTTTTATGCTGCCCTCTCCACAAAAAGGGGAAAGGTCAAATAAATTATGATACATCTATATGATGTAATGTATGCAGTCATTAAGACATATTTTCCAAGAATATTTTAATGCTAAGAGTATACTAATGGTGTTAAGTGAAAAGTACAAGATATAGAACTGTATATGGGGTAAGATTCTATATTTATATGGATATTTCCATGGGGAAAATATTGGATATATACAAAAATGTTATTAGTGGGTCTCTTTGATAGGATGGTTTATGGTTATCTTTATGTTCTTCATGCTTTCCCATATTTTTATATTTTTATTAGTGTCTGTTTTCATAAAAAATAAAAATCTCTTTTTTACATACAACTTATTTGAAATGTAAATAGTTACATGATATTCCAATGTGTTGTGTGTACCGTAATACTTAATTATAGTGGATTTAGACTGTCTTCATTTTTATGTCATGGATTGAACTGCCATAAATGCCATTATATATGGTTTTCTCTTATTTTAGGTAAGTTTTATAATTTCTGTATTCAATTATTGGGTTAAAAGAAGGAGGCAGAAGGGGCTGACCTGGTGGTGTGGTGGTTAAGTTCATGTGCTCTGCTTCGGTGGCCCAGGGTTCATGGGTTTTGATCCCAGGCAGGAACTTACACCACTCATCAAGCCATCCTATGGCAGCGACCCACATACAAAAAATAGAGGAAGATTGGCACAGATGTTAGCTTAGGGCCAATTTTTCTCACCAAAAACAAACAAACAAAAAACCCAAAAAACGAAAGACAGGCAGAAGATATACTTGTTCAAAGAAATGGAATAATGAAATTACATGATGTATACAGTCAGCTACAAGTAGCTTGGCATTGTTGGAAAACAAAGTGTAAAAGTGAAAGGAGAGGTCAGGATACCTGTGCCAAGCTAAGAAATTTCTGTTGGTCATGAAGATATATTGCAGAATCTTAAATGAAAGAGCAACACTATCACTTTGGAAAGATGACTAACAACAGTACAGAGACTGGACATGTTGTAGAGTTGAGGGGAAGATAATGAACAAGAATGGAGGTCACAAGACCATTTAGTAAAGGCAACTAGGTGGGGTCAATGAGTTTTGATAGTAGGAGGCAGTTTCCCTTTTTAACCATTGGTTTTATTTTTCTCTTTTTTAGTGTGCTCACCAGAGAAAATTTTGAAAACATATTTACTAAGAAATGAGGTTAAAGGTATTATAAAAAGACACTGGAGGGTTTTAAATGACATGATCTCACCTTAAATTTTAACAGGGTCACCCTGAATGCTCTGTTAAGAATTGCCTGAAGGGAGGGGCTAGAGCCAAAGCAGGGATTCTAATTAGGAGGGACTGCAGTAATGCCTAAGAAAGAGAAGGTGTTAACAGCAGAGGTGAGAGAAATAATCAAATTTTTGGACATATTTTGAGTATCATGAATATATCAGAAGGTAGTTTTAAAATTAGACTTTAGATAGTATTTTAATAGGTAAAAAGGAGACCAAAATAGTTTATAGACGGGGGAATTGCCTGTAAAAACTTGTAGTTAAGCACATAGCGTTTTAGGGACAGTGAAATCAGTCCTTCCTGATTAATGATTCCATGTTGGGGTCTGAGCTACTCCTAAAGGTCTAGGGTTTTTTTATTTGGATAATATAAAGTTCAAATTGTGCCACGGGAATAGTCAAGCCCAAACTTGGGAGGAGTCAGGGGAGGCCCTTCAGAGAGAGTGGTTCTGATCTTAGTCCAGAATAAATTGAATAACCTGGGGGTGGGGTGTGGGGAGATGAGTAAAAGAGTTTCAAGCAGAGTAAGCAAAATATTCAAAGTCTTAGGTTTAAGTATAGTTTAGTGGTTAAAAGCTAGGCTACCTGTGCTCATGTCAGTTTTTATGAAAACGGTGTATTTCTACCTAATGTCGATAAACTGTTAGAATCATTGGGTCAGTGTGAACTGGGAGTAATACAGACTGTCATCAGCAATCCTGGTAGGCCAAGTGTCAAAGTCAGGCAGATCCTGTCAGAAATGCCTACCAAATTCATTAAATCCTAATGTCTATTGAATATTGTACTAGCCTATGCAGAAGCTGGAAAACTATGTGATCTAGTCCAAATGTGTTTTTGTTATGGTTAGTTTTTATTCATCATCTTAGGTTCTAGATCTTAAAATACAGACCACCATGAGTCAAGGGTACAGATGTCTTTCACCAAACATTAAAATTAATTGGCAAATGGGGGCCAGCCCTGGGGCCGAGTGGTTAAGTTCGCGCACTCAGCTTCAGCAGCCCAGGGTTTTGCCCATTGGAATCCTGGGCACCCATATGGCACTGCTCATCAGGCCGTGCTGAGGTGGCGTCCCACATAGCACAACCAGAAGGACCTACAACTAGAATATACAACTATGTACTGGGGTCTTTGGGGAGAAGAAGAAGAAAACAAGATTGGCAAAAGATGTTAACTCAGGTGTCAATCTTTAAGAAAAATAATAAAATAAATTGGCAAGTGAATTAGAACTTTAGTGTTCTTTGAAAAACTTTCCTGGTGAAAAGTATAGTGGCTGAAAGATCTGAAGAACTCGCTGGTGTTTAATCAATGATCTGTCTTTTATCAATGGTATGGGAATGGCATAATCATTTGCTCTCTCTGAGCTTAAGAATCTTTAGCTGTAAATTAAAGGGTTGAAATGACAGGAGTCCTAAGGTCCCCTAAATGAACTTTTCTCTTTAGAATAGTGCATGCCACATAATAAAATATTAATTTTCATAGCACACCAATTCTGGAAAGTCTTCTCAAAAGTTTAATGTCATTTGAATTGCACAATCACTTCACGAAAGGTCCTACTAAGTGCACTCTATAGTCAAGAGAAATCTTGGCTCCGAAAGGTTCAAGGTTAGCCCGAAGACGAGGAGAGCCCCCGCAGGAAAGCTCATTAAGTTTTCAGCTACCACACGGCAAGCGTTTTTCATGGTACCGGTGACTATGGGGACTACAAGTCATCGTACACTTCCAATAGTAATTGAAAAGAAGCCCAAAAGACAGAAGGGTTATCCGGTTTTCGCGGAAAACGTTGTGGATTCCGGGACCCCCAAAACCGACCCCGCCAGCGGAAACCCCGCGCTGGCACAGGAGGACGCACGCAGCCGCTGACGGCGCCGCAGGCGCCGCGCGGCTCCACTTCCGGTCTCCCCGCCCCGCCGGGCACACGGAGCCGTTACCTTCGGGTCCAGATAAGCCGCTGTGGTCCTTTAGAGCTCCGGCTTCTCGCCATTTTACCCTTCCCTAGGAGAGGAGCACGGAAAAGGAGGGTTGGAGCGGGACCCCCTCACAGCCAGGGCTCAGGTCAGGAGGCGTGTCTTCTCCATCCTGAAATGCAGTTTCAGAGTCATCTTGGAAATCTTGCCCCACGCTGTAGGCTTAAACTTTGCCAAGTCTGGTCTCTGGAATCCTGTGCTTCCACATCATTTGTATGGTACCTGCCACCTTGTATGATGTTTAGAGATTCTGAGTTCCTGGAGTGTCTCCAGCTGCTAGCACAGTTTTGACGTAGTGGAAATGTTTAAAGGAGGTTGGTGAAGAGACAGCATCACCATAACTTCACCACATCTTCAATGATTTCAAATACATCGAGAGAAAATATTTTAGAATTTTGGAGTTTAGGAGAAAAGAATCCATTGAAATTTTTGCAGCTGCCCCACACAAATATTTCTAGTTGCTTTTGTGTGAAAACTGATTCATAGGAAGAGAAACTGGACTGGAAAATTCCCTTCTTATTTAAACGATAGCACTCTATTTTAATAATGACTATGTTCATAATGAAATTGACAAAAATAAAACTTTAAAACAGCATCAAGCAAGTCATGTACATTCTGCAGGCAGTACTCATGTCAGCTTTCTCTCTGCAGCTTTGTATTATCCACTACATAATGAACACGAAGGAATTATTTTAGAATGAAAGACCAAATAAATAGCTTATGCAGAATATTAATTTAGATTTTTATTAATTCCAAAAAGTTAGACATTTTCATTAGGAAGTCAGACCCATTGAGATGTTACCGTTTTGTATCCATGAAGATATAAAGGAAAATTCTGTTATTCTTAGAAGCTTAATCCTCTAATAGCCTTTTCCTTCCTTCCCGCAGCCATTCTATCGCCTGTCCTTTTTTAATTACTTCGTTTCTGCTATGATGTGCATACTCTAGTATTAGACCAGATATCTTTGGTTTTTCTTCCAGTGGGCAAAAGGCCCCCTTTGCTCTTCTCATGTCTCCCAGTAGGACAAATGCCTATCAGTACCCACCTTTAGATTGTCAGGCAAGTGGTGAATATGCCCCCACATGTTAGTTTTTTCTGAGTTTTGTTGTTTTTGAAATAATTGCTTTGGTCTGGTCAGTATTTGCTATCTTTGGTAAGATTGCATTCACATGCGTTAATACACACACACTCATCTAGATTTTTAAGAGTATTGGCACAGGGCTTTTCCATAGTTTATCTTTGAATACCTTCCCAAGAGTTGCTAACTTTTCTAATTTAATGATAGATGGGAAAAGCAAAGGCAAGCCTCTCTCCTTTTGAAAGAAATTGTCAAGCAATTTCACAATTGAAAATATGTTAATGTAAATAGTGGGGGCGGGGTGGGATCTATCCCTGTTTAAAAGTGAATCACTGTATCTGTGATGGATTCTAGTGGTGAAATTTCTTCCACAGAATCGAAGTTTGACTCTTAGAAAACCTCTGAACACACATAGTTGGGGAATCTTTCATCCCTGGAACTATTCGATGTTTTGGAGGGTTGATTGTGAGTTTCTGAGCCAGGCTGCTGCTGTTTGTTGGATGATAATAATTAATAGTGGTTATGATTTTTGAGCACTGACTATGAGCCAAACACTGTCCTAATCATCGAGCTCTAATAATAATATTAAAATCATACATTTGCATTTTATTTGCAATTCTTGTACTTAAGCAATAAGTAATATATTATCTCATTTGAGCTGGATAATAATCAAAACGTGGGCCAGGTATCCACATTCTCAGGTGAGAAATTAGAGTCCTAAGTTAAATAACTGGTTAGAGGATAAATTAGTGGCAAATGCAGGATTAAAACCTAGAAGTTTGATTTTCCATATATGTAAGACTGTGTTAGTAGATGTAGGTGTTTCATAAGAAGAATTTTCATCAAAAAAAAGAAAATCAAAATACTAATTATATATATTTTTCTTTCTCAGAAGCTTTGCTGTTTTAGCCACCAAACTCATTGTCATATGTATTTAGTTAGTGATAATCTCTTAGGATTTTTCTCTCTTGCTAGAGTGGTACCTAGTTAATGTCTCTGACAATAGTAGGTCTTTCTTTTAAAAAAATAACCTATTTCAGCCCTTGAAAATTAAAATGAAAATAAAGTAATGAGAGGAAGAGACAACAACTTAGATACCAAGGAGTACTTTGGGAAAATTGACAAAGCGGAACTACTATTGGTACATTAGTAAGTTCAGAGATGACATCTGTGAAGATAACAACAAATAGATCCCAGAGCCGCTTATAACAATTCAGTGTGAACAATAGAGAGAAATAGTTTTTATTCAAAGGAATCACAAACTTAAAAAAAGTACTGGTGTTATGGTAGTGGGATTATCAGTTCTTATTTATTATTCATTTAAAAATGTGCTTGGTCATATTGCCTTACAATAAGAGATGTAAAAAAGAAATAGTCAAGTCTACTTGCTACTCCTTTATTCAATACTATTTATTTTCTGCAAATTTGTACTTCATATGCTTTCCAGGAATTTTGGGTATGATAGTAAACAATACAGAATACTTGCCCTCAGAAACTATACTAAATAGTGAAGGGATGCAGTCAGTTTAACAGATAATTGCAACAGAATTCTTATAAGTAGTATAAAAGGTATAAGTATGTTGAACTTAGCACATAGAAGGATTTTCTAACTCAGTGTTAGGTTGCCAGAGAAGGCTTCCTAAAGGAAGAAACATCATTAGTTGAATTTGAAGAAGCGAAAATTAGCTGGATAAAGAGAATAAGAATGTCTCATGATAGGGAATATGGAAAACCTAGAGCTAAAGCATGTGGCGTGGTTGGGGAACTGGAAGTTATTGCATGGTTGGCATATGGAGTATAGGAGGGCAGTGCAAGAGAACATTCAGCACGGGTTAGAACATGAAAGGCAACATAAGTCATGTTGCACAGTTTAGAGTTTACCTAAAAGTCCTTGGGAAGTCTTTGAAAGTCTTAAGTAGTTATGTACAATAATCAAAATTTGTATTTCAGCAAGATCCTCCGGCTGCATTTTACAAAATTTCAAGGTGGAAACACTAGTTGAAGTAATGTGAGAGAGATGTTACTAACCAAAAATATTATAGGACCCATGCGAGTATATGCAGATAGGTAGGAGGAAGAGTCTAAAGGATTTGGTGAGTGTTTTAAGTAAGATACATGCCAACCTGTGGTACCAAAGACATTTTAAAAAAGATACAGTAGCTTATATATGGTTTAAATTTATTTCTCTTTCATAAACAGTCCAGAGGTGGTCCAGGATTCCATTCTAAATACTGGCTTCTGCTTGTAGTTCTGCGCAGTTATACAGTTTTCATTGTTTCTCAGCCAGCAGGGAGAGGGAAATGGTTCAGGAGAGTAGAAAGATGTCTAGCTGCTTGGAAGGAAAGACCTGGAAGTGACACATATCACTTCTGTGCTCATCCCATTAGCTAGTACTTATTAACAGAGATAAATGTAATCCAAAGTTAGGTGGCTATGTGCCCTGGTAAGATTAACAGTGCAAATGGGATGAATGAATACTGAATAGCTACTAGCAGAATGCCTTAGTAACTGATGGGATATGGAGTATGGGAGGAGAGAGAAGGCAGATTTTCTAGTTTGGACAACTGGGTAGATTGTAGTGCCATTTCCTGCACTGAAGCTGAAAAGCCTGTGAGCCATCCAAATGGAATGTTGGTCCAAAAACTTGGGAGCTTCCTGGGGGAAATCTGAAACTGGCCCACATACAGAGGGCAAGGAGAGACCAAAGAAAGAGGCAGACCACTCCAGATTGGTAGGTGTCAGGTTTAATAAGCAAGGGAACTTACATAGGAGGCTTCTCTTGGTCGGCCACAAGACGAGTAGATCTCTGCACCCACCTGCCGGAATCTTACAAGTTTATATAGAGCCTTAACTGGGTTCAGTCATGTATAACATCCAGATGGTGTCAACAACATATTGCTCTCTCGAGACTGTGTCCTTGAAACAGCTCCTAGCGTGGGAATAGAGGATGGAATGTACATTCCAAGCACAGGGGTAGGGGTGAGGAACCTCCGATTGCCTCAGTCCAGCTTGAAGGTCAATCGTCAGTCATACCCTCAATGACCTCCTCCAACATAGAGATGTCTTGTGGGTCTGGAACTTAGGAAAGATACCTGGGCTTTAGATCATCAGTGAAGACAAGAACCCTGAGGAGTAACATCATGTGACCCGATGGTCAGATACTAAGAAGGAGTTGCCAAAGATGTGAGACGAAAGTGAGGATATTGTGGTGTCATAAAAGCCAAGGGAACATAGTACCTCCAGAAAAGGAGCAGTTAATAACATCAAAAACCACAGGGAGATGAAGGTGAAGGAAAAAAAAGGCTGAAAAGCGTCAGCTAGGTTCACCAATGAAGAAGCCGTTGGTGGCCTTGTCTAGAATTCTTTCTTTAGAGTAATGAGGACTATGAGCAGATTGCAGGTGGTTGAAGAGTGAGTGGGCAGTGAGCTAGTGCGGACAGTACGTTCAAGAACTCTGGCTGGCATGGAGATGATGTGTTAATTAACTAGATGGGGGGGATCCTTTCATGATGTATACATATCAAATCACCAGGATGTACATTTTAAATATCTTACGGCTTTATTTGACATTGGTCTTGGAAATGATTTTTTGGATTTGACACCAAAACCAAAGGCAACAAAAGCAAAAATAAACAAGTGAGACTACATCAAACTAAAACTTTTGCATAGCAAAGGAAACAATCAACACAATGAAAAGGCAACACCAAATGGGGGAAATATTTGCAAATTGTATAATTGATAAGGAGTTAATATCCAAAATATATACAGAACTCCTACAAATCCATAGGAAAAAAACCCCAATCTCATTTAAAAATGGGCAGAGGATCGGAATCAATGTTTTTCCAAAGAAGATGTACAGATGACCAAAAGGTATGTGAAAAGGTGCTCAACATCACTGATGCAAATCAAAACCACAATTAGTTATCACCTCACACCTGTTAGAATGACTATCAAAAAGATAAGAAATAACAAGCATTGCTGAGGATGTGGAGAAAAGGGAGCACTTATGCACTGTTGGTGGGAATGTAAACTGGTGCAGCCACTTTGGAAAACAGTCTGGAGTTTCCTCAAAAAATTAAAAATAGAGCTACTGTATGATCCAGCAATTCCACTTTGGGTATTTATCTGAGGGAAACAAAAGCACTAAGTTGAAATGGTATCTGCACTCCCATGTTCATTGCAGCGTTATTTACAATAGTAAAGACATGGAAACAACCTAAGTGTCCATCAATGGATGAATGGATAAAGATGTGGTATACACACACATACACACACACACACACAGGAATATTATTCACCCATAAAAGAGGGAAATCCTGCCATTTGTGACAAGATGGATGAACCTGGAGGGTATTATGCTAAGTGAAATAAGACAGAGAAAGACAAATACTGTATCATCTCACTTATTGTGGAATTTCTAAGCCTCTCCCCCCCAAAAAACCACCCCAAATTTTCATAGATACAGAGAACAGATTGGTGTTTGCCAGAGGTAAGGTGTGCAGGTGGGAAAAATGGGTGAATGTGGTCAAAAGGTACAAACTTTCAGTTATAAAATAAGTCTTGGGGTTGTAATGTATAGCATGGTGACTATGGTTGATAACATGGTATTGTATGTTTGAAAGTTGCTAAGAGAGTAAATCTTAAAGGTTCTCATCATAAGAAAAAAGATAGGTAACGTTGTGTGGTAATGAAGGTTAACTGAGTATTGTGGTGATCATTTCACAAGGTATACAGATATTGAATCATTATGTTGTACATCTGAAGCTAATACGTCAATTATATCTCAATTTTAAAAAAAAACTTCTACTTATGCTATAGATGATCTAATTGGTTATAGATATCAGTTCAAGGAGATTTGGACTTCCAAGGATATGAATCATAGATATATCCAGGAGGACTATGGTTCATTAAAATCCCTCATCAGATTATTTTGGATCTTGTACCAGATATCTTCTATTTGCCTTTCTAGATTCACTCCCTACCCTTCTCCAACACTGGGAGGCTGTCCTGAATGGACTATATCAAGAGGCTCCCTAGCCCTCTGGCTTTGACTAGGTTTGGCCAATGGGGAGCCCTGACAAGACTGGAAGGTTGATTTTGACTGCCTGTTCTTCTAGATCTGACATCACAACTCTTACCAAAGGGCCTTCTTTACATGACCCTTTCTTTCTAGTTTCTAGTGATGGCTCCTTTCTCTTGCCTCTTCAGGCCTGGGGATAAAACACCTCCTTGCTACTATCTCTGCAGTGCTTCCCTATTTCTTGTGGTTTCCCCCAAATCTGCCCACACCTCTTTAAATAGTCCCTTATCCTTATGCCATTATTAAATTATTCTAAAATTAGGTATGACATCTGTAACCTGTTGGAACCTAGACTAAAGTAATTCTTGAGACCAAAGTGGTCCTAGAAAATAGACCCTCTAAATGGGATTCAGGATTAGGTTACTGGGAGGAGCCCAGGGATACCTCCTTGCTGGAGGGAAAATAGAATTTGAGGGCATCGAGATTTCTCAGATTGTCACTGGTGATAGAATTGAATAAAAGTGCAGGAGGAGGGCAAGGTTTTGAGAGATCAAGTGACTATGGTATCCAGTTGCTATGATGAAAATAATGATTTTAAAGATTTGAAGCCATCTGGATTCTCCTGTCACCTTAGAGAATGAACACAGGGAATGAGCAACCAAGAAATGTGGGCATACAATTAAGAAACAGAAAAGAATAACCTAAAGGGCCTTACAGCAGTTTTGAAATAGTTCCTCATTTTCAATGGCTACAAGGCAAACAGCTGAGGCCTGAAACACTCTGACTGAAACAGCTGCAGAATTGCAGCACCAATTAAATACATAACCTGGTCAGAGATATAAGAGAATTGGTGAAGACCATTGGATAAGGCATCTGGGTGGACATCGGTAAGGCTAAGGACATGCCCACTCCATTCCTCTGGACCTTTCTTGTCAATGAAAATGATATCCTTATCCACTTGTTTGAGGGTGTCAAACCCTCTCTCCATTAAAGCTTATTCCTGACTACACCTGGGACATTTGCCTCACAAGCTGATATCAAATCTCTTCATTACCCATCCCCACCACCATCATTGGCTCCAGGCCTGTAATGAGACTTAGACCCAACATAACCCTCACAGAAAAAATGCAAGCATTCCCTGCTCCTAGAGGAGATATCTATTACCGTAAGAATTACAAGACCTCAGTAATTGTATTAGCAAGAACCTGGGGAGCGAGTGTGGGAGTAGATTCTAAGATGGACCAAATATAACTTACATTTGGGTTGAATTCATTGTCATGGGTGCAAACATCTCTGGCACCTGGGATTTAATGTGTTACCTTGAGCAGCAGAAAGAGCAACCTATTGAGTTAGCTAATTAAAGCCTGGACTCAAACTTGACCTACTTCTAATAACATGACTTCTCATATACCATAGAGAAAGGTATTCAGAGGTGCAGGGTGATGGACTATTGGGAGAGATTTATTATTACTCTCGTCACCAGAGTTAAGAGATGTTTTGAAAGACAAGCAAAAGCATTCTTGAAGCACTTTGTAGTGTCTGTTTTATGTAGGCTGAAGATGGTGAAAACTGCCACAATTGAAGCGGATTTCTTGATCTTAATGGTAATTATACAATTCAGGAGCGGCAGAGGCCAGAGGGGGGCTTGTGTCAGAGACAAAGTATCATAATTACCACAATAAGTTACAGGAGTGGAGGAGTAATCAGAATGTTTTGATCCAGAGTAATCTGTGCTGATGACACCTTGATCACAGCTCCCTAAACGTGAAATAGACGGACAGCCTATTAATATGCTCATTGATATATTTAAGTAAAGGTAAGAGAGCCTGGGTGATGTGTCTACTACCTCCTCATCCCTGACATAGGCCCTCTGTGACCCAGTCCCTCAGTGATTGTTGTCGCTGCTGAGGGTCTGATGGTTCTTGAACCATACTTATTTTTTTGCTCCCAGGTTGAGGCCTGCAGTTACCTCCTCCCTCTCATTGTAGGCTGGATGCCTGGCCCTTTCTGCAAAACTCTTTGCTGTTTCCTTTTGTAGACTGTGCATTCTGTGCTGCCCTTTGGGGATGATACTTTAGGTTTTTGAGTTCTTAACTCTGTTCCCCTCTGTGTTCTGTGTAATGATCTTTTTGTTTTTTTTTCTTTTTTGGTAAGATTGGCCCTGAGCTAACATCTGTTGCCAATCCTCCTTATTTTGCTTGAGGAAGATTGTTGCTGAGCTAACACCTGTGCCAATCTTCCTCTATATTTTTTATGTGGGATGCTGACACAGCGTGGCCTGACAAGCAGTGCTAGGTCTGTGCCTAGTATCCGAACCCACAAACTCCAGGCTGCAGAAGCAGAGCACGTGAACTTAACCACTATGCCACCTAATGGGCCCCTGCGTACTGACTTTTTAAAGGCTCTTGATACATGTTGTCAAATTGCCTTTCCAGGAAGGTAGTCATTATTTTTGTTCCCATTAGTGGTTATGAGTTACCATTTGTTGACAGTCCTGCTAAAATTGTATTATTCCTTTCATATGATGTCTATCAGCCCCAAATGTTATCTTTCTAACTTGTTTTGCTTAGTGAAAACAGTATTTTCCTTTTTTCATGAACTGACAGTTAATTTTTATACTATTTTCTATAGATGTTCAGCTTTTTATTTTTGCTTTTAATATCAACCTATATATTCATGTTTAATGCATCTGCAATGATATATATGTAATATATTTTTTCTACACCAATCTGAAGTGACAATTTATATGCTAAATTCTTATAAACATCTAGGTCTAGTTACAATCAATTCTGTCCCAGAGATGTCAATTCCTAGGTTAGGACTATACTATATAACTAGTATAGTAGTAAGATTATTACTCTCCCTTTAATAAAATGTTCATAGCAGGGCTGGCTCAGTAGTGGTTAAGTTTGCATGCTCTGCTTCAGCAGTCTGGGGTTCGCAGGTTCGGATCCTGGGCACAGACCTCGCACTGCTGGTCAAGCCACACCGTGGCAACACTTCACATGAAATAAGGGAAGACTGGCATAGATGTTAGCTCAGTGAAAATTTTCCTCTAGCAAGAAGAGGAAGATTGGCAACAGATGTTAGCTCAAGGCCAATGTTCCTCACACGTACACACACACAAAAACGTTCATAGCTATTTTAGCTTACTTCTACAAAATAAACTTTATAATCACTTTGTGAAATAATCTTCCCAATGAAATACTGGATTAGAATTTTTTAAATAGTTTAATATGGGAAAATTCAACATATCTAGAATAGTTTTCTCATCAAGATCTCTCCATTTATCCAGGTAGTTTTTGAGGGAAGTAGGGTATATCTAGTATATCTGAATTCACTTATTAAATCTAAGTTTTTCGTTAATTTTCTTAGGTTGTCCTGATGGTTTACTATATCATCAGCAAACGACTTTCTCCTTTCCAATTTACATTTATTTTTCTTCTCTATTTCAATTAGCACTTTCAAAGCACTAAATAATTGTGGAGATCAGAATTTTATTTTTTGCCATTACCTTTAGGATAAAGTCAAGACTTCAAAGGTGGCTTACAAGGCCTTTCACGATCTGGCCTTTGACTCTCTCTAGCTTCACCTCTCTGTATTCCTGCTCCATTCTATTCCAGTGCCATATTCCAGCCAGTGGACTTCTGTTTCTTGGTATCATGCCCTCATTCCTCTGTAGCTTTGTACTCATTTCTCCTTTTTCACCTCTAACATTCTCACCCTCCACCACACACAATCTAATTTCCACTCACTCTTCATGTTTCAGCTTAGATATCTACCCTTGAATGCACACAGTACAACTCAAATTAAATAAGTAGGTTTATGGAAAACGGCTGGGGGAAAATGTTAATTGGCTGTAAATATTCTGCAAAAATTAAATTTTAAATGCACTCTGAAGACGTATTTTTTGAAGCTACATATGTTTCAAAAAATAAACTTTTTATTTTTTAGAAAGCTTAGGAGAAAAAAAATAAGCATCTTACTTTTCCCCAAATAGCTAGCTGTTGAAAAAAGATAAAAAATGAAAAGAGTACTTTTATCTTTCAACCATGCAAAAGAAAATCACTTATATAAAAACGTGAACTATTACATTCAGAACACCTAAAATGAGAACGCCAGAATTCATTTGATGAATGACTGAACTATATGCGTCAAGAACTTCTTACATTCAGAGTGTTTTTCTCCTGTTAGGATGTTCTACAAGTTTCCTTATGTTTATACGAATTTTCATAACAATTATTTGTATAGGGTTTTGACCTAAAGAATACAACTTGTGATGCAAAGGATGAACAAATGAACACAGAATTTTCCACATTTAACAACTCATCATAGAGGTTCAATCCAGTATACCTTTTCTGCTTTTGCATAAGGTATGAGCTCTGACAAAGAGCCACCAACATCATTCACTAGAAATGTCTCCAGTATGAATCTTTTTGGGCAGAGTTAAGATAAGCATCTTTGCTCAAGAACCCTTTGGGATCCTGAAGTAGCTTAGAAGTAGCAAGAGGCAGGTCTGGTGCACAGACTTTTAGGAAACTTTATTGATCCTTTAATGTTTGGGACAAATGATACACCTAGGCAATGGATGTCTCTCCAGCCTAGATCCCAAAGAGTACTTTAAAAAAATGCAGATATTGAGGAATACATGTAGATTACCACCACCACACCCACTTCCCACTGCAGTTGATAACCTTCTTCCAATTCTAGTCCCCACTTAGCAGCAGGAGAAACAAGGATATTATCAGGAGTGGACTAATTGGCTGTCACTGTGGTCTTTGCCATTAATTCAGAGAGAATTCAGTCCTTAGCAGTAGCCTATATTCTTGTGAGCTCCTGGTTTCTTGTGACCTTACGAGGACTGCCAGTTTGAAGTGTGAGTTTCGTTAAATATCAATTCCAAGGGTATTGCATGGCTCCTCCTTAATATCTACTTCATCAATAGATCAGGTGAATATAAGTATACCATAGGTCCCATTTATGAAGTAGGGAGAGATGACAGTATTGGGTATCAGAATAATGACAGACAAACACTTGTTTGGTAATACATTTGTCTCCAAGCCCTTGTGGCCTTGGGAGCTGGGAAAAGCTCCGACAGTTTACTCTCAAATATTAATTCTGTCATATCAATTAAAGAATAATCTCTGACAAATATTTTATTCCATTTACTACATTCATAGGATTCCTTCCAGCATAAATTCATGGATGCTGAATGAGTTCTGCACTCCGACTGAAGCTAATCCCAAATTTCTTTCTGTTATAGGACTTCTCTTGAGTTGCCCTATAACTATGAAGTTTTTGGTGTTTTTTAAGGTTTGAACTCCTATTGAAGGTTTTCTCACATTCCTTACATTTGAATGGTTTTTCTCCTGTATGAATCATTTGATGTCGAATAAGTGAGGAGCTCCTGCTGAAGGATTTTCCACAGTTACATTCATAGGGATTATCTCCAGAATGCAGTTTTGGATTTTTATTACTGTCTTCACTCTTACTAAAGGCTTCTCCAAATTTATTGCCTTCATAGGCCTTTGCTTCAGTATGAATTTTTTGATGCTTAGTAAGGTTTGAACGTCGGTTGAAGAATCTCCCACATTCACAGCATTTATAGGGTTTCTCTCCAGTGTGAATGATTTGATGTCGAACAAGGGATGAACTCCGGCTGAAGGCTTTCCCACACTGACAGCATTCATAGGAATTCATTGTGGTATGACCTTTTGGGCGGTGAATATCTGTACTCAGGCTCAAGGCATTCTCAGATTCATTATACTCTAAATGTTGCTTACCTTCTGAGTCTAAATTAAATTTGAAGTTAGTTTTAAACTTACCACACTTTGGGGGCCCCTTTCTCATAGGAATTCCCTGTTGCGTATCAAAAATTGAGTTAACTGATAGAACATCAGAGCTTTTCTTACTTTCACTAGATTCAAAGTCTCCCTCCTCATTGTAGGTTGTTTTGTAAATGAAAGATTCACGTGGTAAATTTACATCCCAGTGGTCCTGGTTCCTATATAACCAATCGTCACTTCTCCAACCATCTAAAGAAGGGTGTCCACTTTTGGTCAGTCTTGTCATAATCACTCCATGGGATGGTTCTTCTCTAGAAATTCTCTGCTTTGGAACAGAATTTTGGTTTTCCGAAATTGTCTCTCTATCTAAAAAGAAATAAAAAAATTCCATGAACTAGAAGAAGGGAAATTGTTTAATTAGGAAAAGGAGACTAAACCATATCAGGGTATATGCATATTGTATGGGTTTTAAATACAGAATAGGAATGTGAGACAAGGTTAGAAAAGAATTATAGAATAAATAAATGGAATAAAAATAAAAAGGGGGTTAGGAGATCATAAAATATGAGGAGAGCTATTCAGGAATACTAAGGAGAATACATAGGGCTTGGGTAAAACATCAGCACATGAACTGGGATGTGTGGCATTTCACAGTTCAGACTATCACTGGTGCTTATAGTCTGTGAAGATTATGCCTAATGTTCCTTTCTCCAGCATGCTCTTTTAACCGAAGTTGCTCACCAATAATAAATAAGCCCTTCTAAAATACCAATTTAACCACATCTTTAGGAACATGCCTATACTTACAGGCACCATACCTTAACCAGCTAAAAGCAGAGTTGCAATCTTAGTGCCTCTATTTTCTATATAGCTGCAATTATTCCTTTTTGAACAAAGGGAGAAAAAACTGTAATATAAGGTAGCAGGGAAATTATCCTTTGTCTGGGCTCAAAACCACTCCTGATTTAACAGTGCTATGATATTTTTCTCCGTATTTCCTAGAACTCAAAATTTCACCTGTTCTGATTAAGGTTAGATTCTCTTTTCACCTGTCTTCAGTTTGTTTCATTTAATAATGTTCTGCCTCCCTTCTCAAAATTCCTTTCTCATTTAGCTTCTGTATAAACATGCCCAGTATACTATGTATTCTAGCAACTTAAAAAAAATTAAATTTTACTGCCTGCCCTTTCTCCTTTTCCACATAATTTCAGGTACATCTAATGATTTTATCTTCTAAACTTTATTGGTAGCCAAATCACATCTTCATATATTATTGACCCTTGTTTTTACCAGTCTCCTGGACATCTCCACTTGACTACCCTACTACTCTCTTCCAACTCAACGAATGAGAGCCTGAGAATATCATCTTCCATGTGGAAAGAACTTCCCTCAATGTCTTCATTTTTGTTGAGTCACTGTTGTTCTCATATTTACACTAGAGTTCATGAAGAGATCTTGAATAACCACTGCTCTTTATCTCTTATATATAATCTGTCCTTAAATACTATTATTTTATTTTATGAAATGACTCTTACCTTAAAGCGGCCCCACTGATACATCTAACTTCATCAAGAAACTATCAGTTTGGCCTGGTTTAGTCTAATTTCTAGCAGAAATTATCATTTGTCTGTACAATACCCAAGCTGAAAACTAGGCTGTTAAATCAGAATCTCCTGGGGTGGAACCTGGGAATATAATGGGAGTATTGATTATAGTTTTCCTGCCTCTGCTCACCACTGTATCCTGAATGTGTGGGGGCAGATGACTTGTCCTTCTAATTCATACGCCTTCAGAGAGAGAGGAACCTCTTCCCAACCTGGACCTAATTTAGATGATGGGATCTTGGGCTTCAAGCTTGATGCCATCTAAGATGAGGTATTAGGAGAGAGTAAATGTATTTAACAAGGGGGAAACAGATAATTTCTGGCCAGAGGACAGACTATAGATCAAAATGGCTGCACATTCTTTGACACTCTCCCCATAGAGAATAGTCTATTTTTCTTCCCCTTGAATCTGGGCTGATCCTGTGACAACTCAGCCAACAGAATGTGGCAAAAGTGATACTATGCCACTTCTGGGCCTAGCCTTTAGGAGAGTGAGGAGATGAGGAAAGGCCATATATAGGGGCTCGGGTTCATAGGACAAGCTTAGTTCCCAGTTACAGCCAGCATCAACTTCTATCCCTCAAATGAGCCATCTTGACCATTCTATCCCAGTCAAACGCTGCATCCTCAGCCAACACCATATGGAGAGTAAGAATTCCTAAGTCAACTCACAAAATTGTGAAAATTAATAAAATGATTGCAGTTTTAAGTCACTAAGCTTTGGAGTGATTCGTTAGAAGCAACAGATAACCAAAACAGTAATTGTGCCAGGAGTATTTATTGAATGACAAAATTCTTAATTTGTATTTCCCTAAATAATCTTTGTTGTTGTTCTCATTTTGTACAACTCATTTTTCATGTAACTTCCTTACTTGTTTTTTTAAAATCACTTCCATGATTTTGTTATTTTCAAGTCACTTAGTTCTAATATGTAAGAAAGCTACTAATATTTTTGTTTTATATTTGGTCATCTTACAAAACTCTTAACAGATATAATAGTTTTGATAATGAGTCTCTTGCATTTTCTAAGTAGACAGTTATTTGAAAATAACGTTTTTTTCTCTTCTATTAAATTTCTCATTTGTTTCATTTATTTTTCATGGTTAAGTCTTTCAGGTCAATATTAAATAATTATGGTAATAAGTATTCTTTAATCCACTACAATCCATTAACTGGGAAAATAAATTACATTTACTGAAGTAAATTCCAGATTGATTAAAGTATTTTATTTAAATAATGAAATTAGAATAAAATCAGGAAATATGTTTCTTGGTTGGGGGATGGAAAAATTCTTATGTAAAATTAACAGGTATCAAGCAATGGGGGAAGATATCTGTAACATAAATTTTAAAAATATGTATGGCAGACACCATAAATAATTTAAAAACCTCAGAGTACCTCATTTGCCTCAACTGTGGTCAATAGTGACAATTTACGTAAGATCTTAAGATATTACTTAAAAACCTCCAAAGTTTTAATAGATAAAGGACATAAAATAACCATTTACTGAATCACAAGTGACCAAAACAGATGAAATAATTTTTACCTTTCTCATAATCAACTATCTATCCTTTTTTTTATTGGGTTCCTATATATGTGCAAAGGGCTGGAGATATAAAGATAAGGCAAAAAGAGACATGGTCCCTACCCTCAAGGAACATAAAGCCCAGTGTGGGAGACAAAGATTCACACACATACATGGGAAATACCATTGTGTTAAATGCTAAAAGGAGAAGAATATGGTGCTATGGGTGTACGTAACAGAAAAAACTAACTGAGTCAAGAAAGTCTTCCCTGGGGAAATGTGGACCTATTTGAGATCTGAAGGAAGACTAGGAGTCAACTAGGCAAAGAGCAGGAGAAAGAGCATTTTATGTAAAGAAACAGCATGTACAGAGGTCCTGTGAGGGGAGAGGGCAAGCCACACTCAGGGACAACTAGACTGTGCTTCCTCTGGAACTGTCTCTTCTCTGCATTACCCCAGCACCTATCAGAGTGCTCAGGACACAGTAGATGCTAAACGTATTTGATACTGACTGACTGAAAGTAGATCAGTGTGGTTCAAGTGCAAAGACTAAGGGGAAGACGTAGTGTGAGACGATGGAGAAGCAGGTTGTCAAGTAAACAAAACTGAGATCAGGACAGTGATTTAAGCAAGTACATGACAAAATTTGATCTCTTTGATTGCAGCATGGCTCAAACACTGAAGTTGGGGAAAAAAAGACAGAGCCAAGTGGCATGCCAAGACCTTTTATGATGATAAATTAAGAGACTATGGTGAGGGGCTGGCCTGGCGGCGCAGTGGTTAAGTTTGCACATTCTGCTTCTCGGCTGCCCGGGGTTTGCCGGTTCAATCCCAGGTGCGGACATGGCACCGCTTGGAACGCCATGCTGTGGTAGGCGTCCCACATATAAAGTAGAGGAAGATGGGCATGGATGTTAGCTCAGGGCCAGTCTTCCTCAGCAAAAAGAGGAGGATTGCAGTAGTTAGCTCAGGGCTAATCTTCCTCAAAAAAAAAAAAAATAGCAAAGAGAAGATTTAAAAAAAAAAACCACTATGGTGATAGTTCAGGTGAGAGATGATAATATAGGGACTAGGGTAGTAACACTGCAGATGGAGAGAAATGGGGACATGCAAGAGAGATTTAGGAAGTTAAAATAAAAACAAATTTAGACAGGTGAAGGAGAAGAAGTTGTGTCAAGGATAATACTTAAACTACACTTGCATAACTGGCTGGACGGCAGTTCACTCAGCTAGGGAACAATGAAAGAAGATGGGAAAGGAAAAGATCATGACTTTGGTTTAATGGAATTTAAGGAATCTTTAAGACATCCAAGAGAAATGTTATGTGCATATAAATTTTCAGTTCGGAGAAGAAGCCTGAGCTGGGATATAAATTTGTAATTCATCTGTTGATGCGTGATAAGTGAAGTTCTAACTGTGGATGTGACAACCTAGGGAAGAAAATACAGAGTCAGAGAAGACAAAATGAGATCAAATGCTGAAGAAACTCGGAAATTTATGAAATTTGGATAGCTAGAGAAAGATAAACCTGCAACAGAAATAGAATAGCCAGAAAGAAGAGGAAAACTGAAAGTATTACAAGAACCTAAGAGCATTTTAAGAATGAGGAACAGGTAACAGTGCCACTTGGTGGTGAGAAGGCAAGTGAGACAAGGAATGAAAAAATGTCCACTGGAGTTTGCTACAATAAAGTCATTAATGACCTTAGCGAGGACTGTTTCAGATGAATATTTGGGTTAAGGGCTAAATTCAAAGGGGTTGAGGACTAAAACATGAGGAAATGAGAAAAGTGAGTGTAAAATATCTTAAGTTTGGCTATAAAGAAGAGGTAAGAAAGAGTCATAGAAGAGGATGTGGGATTGAGAGAAAACTTTTAAAAATCAGTAATGACTTGAAAATGTTAAAAAGCTAATGGGAAGATGGGGCAGAAATGGTGAAAACATAAGTGAAAGAGCAGGGAGAAAGGAGATCCAAAGGATAATTGATGCGCAGGATTTACCTCAGAAAGGAAGAAACAGAATAATCTGCCTATCAAATTAACAAAGATTTCAGGTAAACAATACCCAGTGTTTGCTAGGGTGATAATAATAAATAAAGAGATAATAATACTGTCATTACTACTGAGAGTATGAATTGGTATAACCTTTCTGTAGACAATGTAGCATAATGTAACTAGACGGTTAAATATATTTATACCCTCCGATGGTGAAGTTCCTCTTCTAACAAGGTGTCCTATGGCAGTCATCAGATATACCTGAAAAATTGGCTGCAACCTAAATGTCCAACACTTGGTGGGGGGGATGGTTAAATATATGGATACATGTATGAGATGGAATGTTATATGTGAATCAGAAACCACATTTTCACAGACTATTTAGTAAAATAGGTAAATACGCATGATATCATATTAGGTGAGAAGAGTAAAATATATAATGACATATTCCTGATGACCCTGACTTTGGAAAAAAATCTTCACAAAGACACATCGTCACAAAGAAAGAAAATGGCTAAGAAAACAAACCACATGTTAATGCTGCACAGCTCTTGGTAGTGAGGTAATGGGGGGAGTTATATTCCTCTCCATACTTTTCTATACTTACTAACATTTATATTAAGCCCACAATAAATTATAATCCCTCACAAACAAAACGTTAATAGAGATTATGAGGAGGTAGGAAGTTGAAGTGCAAGTTAAGGAGTTCTATAGTAAAAGAAGGAAAAATGGAGGCTTACTGAAGCCTCTCCAGGATAAAGCAGGGTTTCTCTTTTCTTTAAAAGAAAGACTATCATTTAATATTATGTTGCTAATGTTTGTTTATACAGCACTTACCTCGTGCCAGGCACTGTCCTAAGTGTGTTACAAATTTCAACTCGTTCAACCCTAACAGTAAGGTGGAGGGAGACACTATTATTAACTGTCACAGAGGAGGAAACTAGCAGAGGGGCCAAGCAGCTTTAAGTGTCTGTACTCCTACTGACAGCACTATTTTGTCTATCCAGAGAAGAAAAAGAATGTGGGAATAAAAAGCAATGATGACTTTTTTTCTTCAAAGTTTAGGTGGTTCTGTTGTCACCTCCCCAATTATCAACTCAAAGCCTGAGTTATACATTGTGTGTTTAACAAACAGAAACTTCTTACAAATGCCTCACATCTGTCTGGCTCTTACCAAAAATGGTTGCTCTTGGGATTTCTCTCTCCATTATCCATCTTTTTTTCTTACTCTCCAACTTGGACATCTCAACAGGTTTGGAAAGTAGATGGTCTGTTCAGGGGGAAAATGAAAACAACAAGAACAAACAAACATGACACTTCAGACATTTTTATAGGGAAGAGCATTCCATCCCAACGTAGTAGTCTAAAGAGCTGTGGAAAGATAAAGCCAGAGACTACCACGGACCTGTGTATTTCTAACTACATCAGAAAGGACTTTCAAGCAGATACAGCAGGAAAATCTGCTATTGTGCCCAAAGGATATTAGGAAACCTGAACCCAAACCCAAGTGCCCTTAACCACTTAAGCAGTCCTACAGTTTTTAACAGTAGATGAAGAGACTACTAATGGGCAGATAGGTAAATACGCAGAAGCCACCTTTACGCAGTGAATTCAGGTGTCTATAGTTCTCCAGCATCACATCCCTGTACAGGTTCTTTACAGCAGGGTCCAGCTGCCCCCACTCTTCCTCGCTGAATTCCACAACCACATCTTTGAACGTCACCGGTTCCTAAAACATTAAGTTCCTTTTTATTCAAAAGTCACTCCCAAAAATATTACCAGAGGAGAAATGAATTTGGAAGGAATAGGGTAGGTGGCCAGAACATACAAGAAATTGATAGGACAATGTTTGGAGATCTAAGTGATGAAAATCAAGTTGTATTAGGGGCCTATCAACTTGGTACTCTGTGAGGGCTGCAAAAGGAAAAGGAAGTGCAGTCCTAACTCCAGATTAGCTTACATGTTGGTTGAAGAGAAAAATGGAATAATTGTGGAACAAAAAAATTAGAGTGGTACAAACAATTTACATAAAAGGAGTTCAGAACAGGAAGAGTTTAAAGTAGATTTGAGGGAAATCTGTAATCAAGATTTAGGCTGTGCTAATAGAAGAGGTAAGGCATTTTCTCTAATTGAGAGATGTGACCTGCTAACTCTTTATCATTCAGGTGTCACTGCCCAGTGCCACCCTGTCAGATAGGCCTTACCTAATTATCCCAAGTAGCCATCCTCCTAATCAGTTTCTACTGCACTGTTTCTTTCAATTCTTTGTTCTAATTATTACTATCTGCAATGATCTCATTTGTTTGTGTTTGCCTGCCTACCTCCAGTAGGAGGTAATTTCCACAAAGGCAGGGATTTTTCTGTTTACCATCATATTCCCAGCGCTGAGAAAGGTGTCTGGCAAATTAGGCACTGCATAAATATTTGTTATAAGGGCCCTCACACCATCAGTTGTTGCACTTCTCTCTCCAGCTTTCTCAACCTTGTCATTATTGGCACCCTCAGTCACAGTGAAATATCCAAGTCTCTTCCTTTCCTATCCTTCAGAGACAAATCTGTGTGAATAAGTTGTCTACATTCGTTTTGCCTACTTCCTCACATTCTTCTCCTTCCTCAACCCTCTGCAACCTGGCTTCTAGTCCCATGAATGTTAGCATCTCCACAAATAGGTGAATAGAAGCTACTCAAGCTGAATTTTCTTGAACTTTTACAAGATTTCTCCTTGAAATATTCTCATCCTTTGCTTTCAGTGACATCATATTTTCCTGGACTTCCTTTTCCACTTTGGGTCTTTCATTCCAGCATCCTTTGAAGTTTCTTCTGCTCCTGCCTATTAAATGACAGTGCTCAGGATTCTGCCCTCAGCTCCTTTCACTTCTAATTCTAAGCAGTCTCTGGGTAGGCTCTATTTCTATAGCTTCAATTATCGTCTACAATCTTGAGGGAACAGATGCTCAGAGAATATACAAAGATTAAATATTTCCAAAGAGTGTATCACCAACTAAAATAGGGCCAATGTCCTGTGGGAGAATAACAGTCCCATGTCCTTACATGGAACTATGTTTGGCAAAAGTTCAAAGACCAAAAAGGAAAAGACAAGTCATCTCAGTAAAGAGTGGAATCCTAATTCACCTGAGATTTGCCTGTTAGTGAATCAGCTTCCAGCTTCTCCTTCTTGATGCTCCCCTTCTGGAACAGGACAGAATCCTTGCAAGGCATATCTGAGAAAGATGAAGGAAACGTGAGGGAGACAAGTTTTGGCCCTGGAGAAACTTTTAATGATTATAGTAGTAGTTGTAACATGATTTAGAATCATCATTAGAACTCTGAAAAAGTAATGTGAGGTTCTACCAGCAATCGGAATCTCCAAGAGTAGCGCGCACATCTTCTATTTTTAAAAAGCTCTAGAAGTGATTTGATATTCTACTAGGGGGCTGAGGTCTACTGGATCAGAGAGGAGAACGCCAAAGTAATATTTTGAGGCCTCATTTGTGGTTACAGCAGATTCCAAAGAAGAATTTTAAGGCTGTCAAAACTTAAGCCTAACTAAGGCTTGGCCATCATAGGCTGTAATTCTACTGGGAGCTAAAAACATTTAATCCAACCAGTCCCCTCCTCAAACACATTGTGGAGAATTCTACTCAAGGTTCTTCTCCTCTCGTTGCTCTGTGTATACTATACACAGCCTTAGGCAGTCTGGTCACCTTGAACTACTGACTCTTTCAGGACATAAAAATCTCAGTGGCAACCAATTCTCTTCTTCAGCTCTTTGGTGAGAAGTATCCCCAAGGGCCACTTTCCTAAAGTTTCTCCAAGATTCATGAGTTACACCAGTGATCCTTAAATGCCAGACTATGGACCAATACTGGTCTATGGAGAAGTTTTCATTGATTTGAGGTGAAGTAAGAAAAAACAGAAAGAATGTAGAGGATATTTTATAAGACCATTTTGTAATTAAAAGCAAAATTTGAAAAAAAAAAACCCAAAATTTCTCAGCAACATACCATTTGAATGCTGCCAAACGAGTACAGTCAGTTAACTTTATTCAGGCTTATAACACTTTCTGAGCCCTCAGTCTGCTCAGTCCACAATCCCTAGGTCAGTCAATACAACATTGTTTCTTCTTCTTGTCATTCTTGGAATTATACGAGATATCTTGAAAAGGTGCAAAATCATCCAGTCAACTATTCTCTTATTTATTGCTCTCACTGAATACTGTTTCCTTTCCGTAACCCTTCTTCCCTGCTGACCTCCTTCTTGAACCTTTACAATTGTGTTCTCTGAAACTCTCATTCCATTCCAAGAAAAATTCATAGACAGTCTCAAGCTGTTCATAGAATATTCCTTCTCCCTTCTAAAGTGGACCTTGACCATGATCATCAAAGCCCCCTCTTTTCATCCTCCACTCCTATGGTCTTAGAAGTTGTTTTGATACACTCATACCTCCCGGAAGTTGTTTTGATACACTCATACCTCCCCATTCCTGCTTCCTCATAAAGATTTTTCTATTCTCACACAAAAAATTTTTCTCAGAGGTTCATGCCATTCAGCTGTGGCCTTCTTGATGTTGTAATATACTAAACTGTCACTCACTCATTTATTGAACACATATTTACTGAGTATCTCTTATGTGGGAGGCACACAAATGCCTGCCCTCAGAGAGCCTATAGTCTATTGTGAATGACAGACATTAAATAAGTAATTGAACTAGGTCAATAAGATTTTGGTTACATGGCTCACATTGTTGTTTTCCACCCCAAATCCTGCCAATAATGTTACAATTTTTTTTTTTCATGAGGAAGATTGGTCCTGAGCTAACAACTGTTGCCAATCTTCCTCTTTTTTGCTTGAGGAAAATTGTTGCTGAGCTAACATCTGTGCCTGTCTTCGTGTATTTCATCTGGGATGCTGCCACAGCATGGTTTGATGAGTGGTACTACGGTGGTGCCTGGATCTGAACCTGTGAACCCCAGGCAGCCAAAGCAGAGTGTGTGAACTTAACCACTACCCCACCGGGCCAGCCCCTACGATAAGTTACTTGTAACAATGGCAGAGATAACCTTTCCAACAACCCAGCCAGAAAACCCTTGACATCCTTATTTTTAATAACCATCAGGAATCAAGCTACTTCCTTTTTTGTACTTGGGTTCTTGTTACTTAGAATTGTTCTAATAAATTATTGAATAAATCAATCCCTAACTACATTTTCCTATCCTTTCCATTTTCACTTTCTTACTCTTAGTTTATTCTCCAACTTTTATCAAAGTTCCACCCTAGTACATTGAATTTTTAATTTTCTCAAGTCTATCATCCCTCTTGTGAAGTCTCTTTCTTCTCTCTGCAGCTTAGATTTCAAGACAAATCACTTCCAGCACTCTTTTCAGAGTCTTCAAATTCCTTGTCCTTTAATCTAACACCCAATCTTAGTTTGATCCAATAATCTATCAATTCTTTTTAAAAACTGAGGTAAAATTCACATAAAATTCACCATATTAATCATTTTAAAGTATACAATTCAGTGGTTTTCAGCAAATTCACAATGTTGTGCAACCATCACCAGTACCTACTTTCAGAACATTTTCATTAGCCCAAAAAGTAACCCATATTCATAAAGGAGTAACTCCCCATTCCCCACCCTCCCATACTGTCTCTATAGATTTGAATACTCTGGGAATTTCATATAAATTCAGTCATGTGATACGTGACCTTTTGTGTCTGACTTCTTTAAATTAGCATAATGTTTCAGAGGTTCATTCACGTTGTAGCATGTATCAGTATTTCATTCCTTTTAATGGCTGAGTAATATTCCACTGTATGGATATACCATTATTTGTTTATCCATTCATTAGTTGATGAACATATGGATTGTTTCTACTTTTTGGCTACTATGAATAATGCTGCTATGAACATTCATGTACAAGTTTTCATGTAAACACGTGTTTTCATTTCTCTTAGGTATACAGTAATTCCATGTTTAACTTTTTGAGAAACCACCAAACTATTTTCCATAGCAGTTGGACCATATTACATTCCCAAAAGCAATGTATAAGGGTTCCAGTTTCTCCACATCCTCACCAACACTTATTTTTTATTAGTATAGCCACCCTAATGGATGTCAAGCGTTATCTCATTGTGGGTTTGACATTAAATTCCCTAATGACTAATGATGCTGAATAATTATTTCCATGCTTGTTGGCCATTTGTATATCTTCTTTGGAGAAATACTTGTTCAAGTCATTTGCCCATTTTAAAAATTGTGATGTCTTTTTGTTGTTGAATTGTAAGAGTTCTTTATATTTTTCCCATACTAGGCCTTTATCAGATGTGATTTTCAAATATTTTCTCTCATTCTGCAGGTTTCCTTCTCACTTTCTTATAGTATCCTTTGATGCACAAAAGTTTTAATTTTCATGGTTTTTCTTTTGTTGCTTGTATTTTTGTTGGCATATCTAAGCATCAATCACCAAATTCAAAGTGATTAAGACTTACTCCTCTGTTTCTTCTATGAATTTTATAGTTTTAGTTCTTACATTTGTTGATCCATTTTGAGTTAATTTTTGTATACAGTATGAAGTCCTAATTCAATATTTTGCCTGTGGATATCAAGTTGTTCCAGCACCATTTATTGAAAAATTATTTTTCCATTTAATGGTCTTCGCACAGTTGTTGAAAATCAATTGACCACTGGCCTATGAGTTTATTTCTGAACTCTCAGTTCTATTCCATTAGTCTATATGCCTATCCTATTCTGGTACCACATGGCTTTGATTATTGTAGTTTTGTAGGAAGTTTTAAAATTGGGAAGTATGCATCGTCAAACTTTATTCTTCTTTATCAAGGCTGTTTTGGCTATTTAGGGTCCTTTGTAATTCCAAATGAATTTCAGGATCAGCCTGTCCATTTCTGCAAAAAAGGTAGCTGGAATTTTTATATGAATTGCATTTGAATCTGTAGATTGCTTTGGGGAGTATTATCATCTTAACAATATTGTCTTTCAATCTATGAATGAGGTATGTTTCCATTTAAGTCTTCTTTAATGTCTTTCAACGTTTTGTAGTTTTCAGTGGTCAAGTCTTACACCTCCCTAAATTTATAGTTAAGTATTTTATTCTTTTTAATGCTATTATAAATGAAATTGTTTTAATTTCTTTTTAGGACTGACCATCGCTAGTATATAGAAATGCAATTGACTTTTGTATGTTGATCTTGCATCCTGAAATTTTGTTAAATTTGTTGATCACGTCTAACAGTGTTTTACTGGATTCTTTAGACATTTTCTCTATATGACTAGATCATCTGCCAGTCGAGACAGTTTTACTTCTTCCTTTCCAGTTAGGATGCCTTTCTTTCTTTCCCTTGTCTAGTCACAATGGCTAGAACCTCCAGCATGATGCTAAAAAGAAATAGTGAGAGTGGGCGTCCTTGATTTTTTCCTGATCCCAAGGGCAAAGCTTTCAGTCTTTCACCATTAAGTATAACGTTTGCTGTAGGTTTTTCATAGACGCGCTTTTTCAGGTTGAGGATATTCCCTTGTATTCCTAGTTTGAGTGTTTTTATCATGAAAAGGCATTAGATTTTGTCAAATGTTTTTTCTGCATCAATTGAGATGATAATGTGATTTTTCCCTTCACTCTATTAGTATGGTGTATAACATTGATTTTCCTATGTTGAATCATCCTTGTATTCCTGGGATAAATCCCACATGGTCATGGTGTATAATCCTCTTAATATGCTGCTAGATTTGGCTTGCTAGTTTTCTTTTTTTATGATGTCTCTGTCTGGCTTTGGCATCAGGGTACAACTCACATCATTGAATAAGTTAAAGTGTTCCCTCCTTCTATTTTTTGGGAAGAGTTTGAAAAAGATTGATGTTAATTCGTCTTTAAAATGTTTGGTTGAATTCACCAGTGAAGCCATCTAACCTTGGGTCTTCTCTGTTGAAATTTCTTAAGTTACTGATTCAATCTCTTTAGTTGTTACAGATGAGTTCAGATTTTCTATTTCTTCTTGAGTCAGTTTTGATAGTTTGTGTTTTCAGAATTTTTCTATTTCATCTAAGTTATTTAATTTGTTAGTATATAATTGTTCACAGTATTCTCTTATAATCTTTTTGATTTATGCAAGGTCAGTAGTAATGTCCCCTACTTTTATTCCTGATTTTAGTAAATTGAGTCTTCTTTTTCTCTTGGTCAGTGTAGCTAAACTTTTATCAATTTTGTTGATCTTTTCAAATGTCCCACACTTCTAGTTTCACAGGTTTTCTCTACTCTTCTATTATTTCATTTATGTCTGCCTAATCTTTATTATTTTTTTCCTTTTACTCACTTTGTGTTTAGTTTGCTGTTCTTTTAGTTCTTTAAGGTGCATAGTTAAGTTATTTGAGGTTTTTCTTTTTCAATGGTGGCATTTACAACTATACACTTCTCAGCACTGCTTTCACTGCATCCCATAAGTTTTGGTATGTTGTGTTATTGTTTTCTTCCCTCTCAAAATATTTTCTAATTTCCCATTTTATTTCTTCTTTGACTCTTTGGTTGTTGAAGAGTTGTTTAATTTCTATGTATTTGTGAATTTTCCAGATTTCCTTCATTTATTGACTTCTAATTTCTTCTTGGTGGTTGGAAAGATACTTTGTATGATTTCAATGTTTAAATTTATTGTGGCTTGTTTTTGGCCTAACATTTGACTCATCCTGGAGGATATTCCATGTGCACTTGAGAAGAATGAATTCATTAAGTCTAGTTAAAGTGTTGTTCAAGTCTTCTATTTCTTTTTTTATCTTTTGTCTAGTCATTCTATCCATTAATGAAAGTGGGATGCTGAAGTCTCCAGCTATTATTCTTGATCTATCTCTCCCTTCATTTCTGTCAGTTTTTGCTTCATATACTTTGGAGCCTGATTGTTGTAGTTCTTGCTCATGTAGTGACTTTTTTGAACTAATTCATACAGTCTATATTCTTTGTTGTGTGTGCCCACTTAAGTCTGTTCCCTTAGCTTAGTGTTCAGCTGGTGATTCCACAAAGATCTCCTTAAATGCCTGGAACCAGAAAAACAGTAACAAAAACACTTCCCAGTCTTTGAAGATGGGATGCATGTGTCAGGCCATGCCTTCAACACTCAGTCTAACAGTTTTCAACTCTACCTTAGTCTTCAATTCCTGCTTGTGCAGAGCCTGAAGATCAGTCAGAGGTTAGAGTCAGGGAATTCTCAGTTCTTTCTGCACATGTGTCCAGCCGTCTAGATCTCTAGGAATACATAGGAGATTTCCAAATCCTTATTCTCCAAAGCATCTCACAGCCCAGCCTTTCCTCCCAATCTTTTTGATTAGTCTATGTTTGCCCCAACTGTTTATTCACTGTCCCAGGTGGCAGCAGCTAATACATTTTCCATTAAATATTTGTGACAAATGCCCTCCCAAGTAGCCACCTCAGCCCTGGGAGAGTTCTGAGTTATGTAAAATAAGGACAAACCCTTTGACTGGGTTCTTCAGGGAACCATGACAAGTTAAAAGAAATTGTGTCTTTCTCAGTCTTGTATTATGCAGCAACCTCTCATTTTCTTTCCAACTAAACTTGCCAAGAACAGTCTATAATCATGATCACATTCCCTCTTCATACTTCGGATTTTTTTTGACCCATGTGATAGCCAGAATAACAGCACCCAGAGATGTCCATTCCCTAATCTTTAGATACAAGAGACAATATTAAAGTTAAAGGACTTTGAGATGAAGAAATCATCTTGGATTTTCTCGGTGGTCCCAATCTAATCACAAAAATCCTGAAAAGCAGAGAAACTCTCCCAGCTGTGGTCAGTAAGAGAGAGAGAGAGCACGCAGTGTGACAACAGAATGGAAGGTCAGAGACGACAGTGTGAACAGGACTTGGCTCACCACTGCCAGCTTTGAAGATGGGAGAAGGAAACCACGAGGGCCAGAAAGGAATGCAGTCCTACTGATGCCTTGATTTTGGCCCAGGGAGACCCACATTGCACCACTGATCTACAGACCTGTAGGATAATACATTCATATTGTTATAAGCCACCAAGTTTATGGTAATTTGTTATGGCAGTAATAGAAAACTAACACAACTTACTATAAATAAGCACCCCCACAACATCTCTGAAATTTCTCTAAAACTTGACAATTACTTTATAATCAACAATTTCAATAAATTATTTAATACTCATCATAACAGGACTTTTTTGTTGCACCATTGCTGAACTCCCTTCTTGAAGATTTCTTTTTAGCTCACAACATCAATCTTTCCTGGTTCTCTGACTTTCTGGATTACTCCTTTCTAGCCTGCTTACCTGGGTTTTCTTCTTTTGCTCAGTACCTCATTTTATTTATTTTTTAAATAAGTATAACCACAATACCATTATCATCACTGTCCCCAAGCAATAATGCCTAGTCAAATATCCAGTCAATTGCCTCATGTCTTATAAGGTCCAGAGAGTCACATGATTGGCTATACATCTTTTATGTTTCTTTTAACCTCTAAATCCCTCTTCCATACCCCCTTCTCTACTCCCTTAGAATTATTTTGTTTTAAAAACTGGATTATCTCATAGTTCAGATTTTACTAATGGCATTCCCATGGTATAGTTTAACATGTTTCTCTAGCCTCTGTGTTTTCTGTAACTGATAGGTAGATCTATACTAGCTCTTAAATATTGATGCTCCCTAAGGATTTGTATTTCTCCTACTTCTGTTCATACCCGTAAGTTTCCAAATCTTCTTTTACTTGATTTTAGCCCAGGGAAACCCACAATGGACCACTGACCCACAGACTTGTAGAATGATATATTCATATTTTTAAGCCACCAAGTTTACGGTAATCTGTTAAAGCAGTAATAGAGACTGCTATACTTCTGAATACTAAAGCCATATTGTTCACCATATATTAGTTTATTCATTGTTAAGTGACCCACAGAGATCTCAAATTCAACATGCCACATCATTAATATATTAATCCACCCTCCAACAAAATCTGCTACTTATGCTCCTTTCATGCCAGCCAGAACGTATGCATTTACATCAAATTTTATCCCATTCACACCTAATATGTAGACAATAAATCCTTTTTACTGTTTTCCCAATGCTCCCCCATTCACTAACACCTAATCTATTACAATAGTCTCCTAACTGGTTTTTCTATTTACAGAGCCCTCAGGTCTATCCTTTACACAACAAATTGATAAACTTTTTCTGTAAAATTCCAGCTGTAACTATCTTAATTATTTTATATAAATAGATTTATATAATATATATAAATTTACTAAATATTTTAGGCTTTGCAGGCAATACAGTCTCTGCTATAACTAATCAATTCTGGTCATAGCATGAAAGAAACTGCAGATAAAATGTAAATGAATGAGCGTGGCTGTTTTCCAATAAAACTTTATTTCGAAAAATATCTGTGGGTCTTGGTTTGCTGACTCCTGCTCTACACTGATAAAAACATGATACTTTTAAATGGCAAATCAAAGTGTTTTTCTCCCCTCCTCAATCTGTGAGATCTCATTCTGTATTTCTATTGCCTACAGAATAAGTCCAGGCTTCTTAATATTGTAGTTCTTCATGATCTGGCCCTTGACACCATCGAATTTCAGAAAAAGATAATTTCTCTTTATACGAGAAGGGTCAACTATTCTACTTCCAATTTTCTATACTCTCACCTTTGTCTTTAAGCATTTCAATCACATCCTCTATAAGAGTCACCACGTCTTTGCTGTTCTTTGGATGTTGTAAGTTCACCCAAGTCCTGACCTCTTCAGGGAGAATTGTCAGGAACTGCTCCAGCACCAACAGCTCTAAGATCTGCTTCTTTGTATGAATCTCTGGTCTTAGCCACTGAAGACCTAGCTCCCATAGCTGGCTCAAGGCTTCATGTGGCCCAGACACCTCAAAATACTGGAAATGCCTGAACTTTCGACGAGAGGCTTCAGAGTCATATGTCTCCATGACTGGGGTGGTTTCCTGCTGCCAAGACAAATCTGATCTCAGGATCTCACTTTGTTCATGAGGAGCCAGGTTTTGAGGTTTTGAGATAGCCATCAACTTGTCCAGAGGCTGCATCTTCCTAGATAGAACTCCCACTGTAGTTTGAATTTGTCTTATCAAAGGGCTCCAATAATTCTCAGGCTTGGGCTAAGCACTTGTGCACTATATATAAACAGTGTGATCTCAGTAAGAGAAAAGTTCTAGGAGCTTCAGACACAAGGCCAATGTTCAGGTACCTGAGAGACTGAAAAAAGACACAAATATGACCTACAGCTAATGAACATGTATTAGCATGGTGTTGATAAAATAGTACAAATAATATTCTTAAAATTACTGAAGAAAACTAAATATGAATTCTCCTTCCATTCTTGTTTTCCTTCTATAGAAGAGGAAAGCATGCTGTCTCTATCCCCCAAGCAACTCTCAAAAAGACAGAAAAACAAACACAGATATCTCAAAAAAAGGGGTAAATGAAATAGTCTTTTCATTAAAACAAACCTCACAATTTAATTGCAATTAGATTACTCCTATATCAGGTAACAACTCATCTTTGCTTTAAAACTAAGTGAATATCCTGCAGACAGTATATTCAGGTTATTAAGGCTTCAATCTAGATGTGCCTAAAAATTCTCATTAAAATACCAATAAAGTTATATAAAATGAGTAAAACTGTCAATAGTACTAGAAATTAATGTAAGAGATTTTAAAAATATGAGAATAAATATCCATGAGCCATTCCACTGTTACGGATAAGTGAAAAAGTGCCTTCCAAGACTATAATAATTGAAAGTTCTCTTTTGTTAGAAGCCACTGTGGGTCAGTCTGCAATGCTCACAGGGAGGCCTTGGGCTCAACTAAACATCTAGATTCACAGGGCTACCATAGGTCATATTTGGCGCCAGATTACTCAGAGGGTTATTGGGCAGAAAACACAGCTTGCTAGCAGAAGAGTGAGCAACTGGCATTTTTTTTTCAGTAGGAATCCTCACAGAGGATAGCACAAGTGCAAGGAGATGAGAACCACATAGGCTGAGCAGAACCCATTTGACTGAAAAGCCTTCCCACAGGAGCCAATACCTAACACTTTATGAGCACAGCTCTCAGGGTTCCCACAGAGCTTTGCCCAATTATGAGCCATTACATTCAGGGAATTCAGATACAACTTTCTATCTGATTCACAGTTCTCCCAGTCCAGATGCAAGTTACCATTCAGGGGTAATTTCTATTATAAGACTCTAGGCAAGTGGTTCTCAGGGCAATTTTGCCACCAGGGGAAATCTGGCAATGCTTGGAGATAGTTTTGGTTGTCACAAGCGGAAGTAGTTACTGGCATCTAGACAGTGGAGGCCAGGGATGCTGCTAAACATCCTACAATGCACAGGGTAGCCTCTCGTAACAAAGAATTACGCAGCCCCAAATGTCCATAATTCTGAGCTTAAGAAGTCCTGCTATAGGCAATATATAGTGACTAAGAGTACATACTTTGGAGTCATACTGACATAAGGTTAAATCTCAGCTGTACTAGTTACTACCTGTATCAACCTGAGAAAATTATTTCACCAAGCTTCAGTTTTCTCAACTGTGAAGTGGATATAACAATATCTATCTGATTGAATTATAGAGACTAAAAGAACACTCATCTTACTTCTTGGCAGATTATCACATACATACGTGTATGTCTGTTAGCGGATCTTACAGACTAGCCAAAAGTTTGTGCACAAAAGTATTTCCAGACTTATCTATTGGCAATGTCCACTTGAATAGATCTTTAAACATTCAAATAAGGATTATTAAACAGAGTAGGGGAAGGATATATGGAAGCCTATGAAAAGATAGTGTAGCAGAAGGAAAATGCACAATGCTCAAAAGAGTTCGGGCAAGAGAACATTTTAGAATACGACTTTCTGTTAAAAAAAAAAAAAAAGTTGGTAATGAGCAAAACCTGTAAGACCAAAGGCAAAAGAAAACGTACTCTAGTTGATAAAGTTATTTTCCATGGAGGTATAGATTAACAATTCTGATACTGCTACTATGTCTGCTGGGATTGAATACGTAAATGGTTTGCAGCTACTGAGAGCCTCGTTTCTCAATGTTTGAGTAGGGGTTTAAATGTAACCAGAGGAAGGAGGCCAGAATGACCCATGCAGTACTGAATTAGAGTTAGAGATATCAATATGAACTTGCGTTTAGCTTAATATAGGTAAAGCTGGTTACATATAGAAATATTTATAGATATGTGTATATACAGAGGTTAGCATACACACACATATTTCCTTACCGTCAGCTGCGTGGGCTTGGCAGCAGGGCCACCCCAACAGCAATGAGAACACCTAGCTCCCAGATCTTGGTTTCTAAAACCATTCTCCAATAAAAGGAACCAGGGCTTCATGGAGAAATGGCTGATTCTAGAACTGGGGCAGGATATACGTATGAGCCCAGAGCATCTTGAAGTGCCATAAAATAAAGAAGTGCTCAAAAACACCTTTACTGGGGTATGTCAAAGGCAGACAGGAGCCAAGTGAAAGAGCTGTCAATGGCTAAGGCTGGAACAATGTGAGCAACAGAATAAAGTAATACAGGTATACCTCAGAGCTATTGCAGGGTTGGGTCCAGACCACGGCAATAAAGCAAATATTGAATAAAGCAAGTCACAAGAACTTTTTGGTTTCCCAGTGCACATAAAAGTTTCGTTTACACTATACTGTAGTCTGTTAAATATACAATAGCATTATGTCTAAAAAAAAATGTATATATCTTAATTAAAAAATACTTTATTGCTAAAAAGTGCTAACCATCATCTGAGCCTTCAGTGAGTAGTAATCTTTTTGCTGATAGAGGGTCTTGTAAAAAACGCAGTATCTATGAAGTGCAATAAAAGGAGGTATGCCTGTACTAGCTTATAACCCAAATTATAAAATAAATACTCATAAGCCATACTGATATACGACTGAATCAATCAATCAATAAATAAATTGGGGAGAATGGACAAATTTCCAATGTAGAAGAATTCCAAATAATTTACGTAGATACTAAGCGTTCAGTAGGTGGAGCATAACTCTCTACCCCTTGAGTGTGGGCTCTGCATAATTTCCTTCCAAAGAGCACAGTATGGGAAGGGGGAAAAAGAGTAAACTTACAGTGCAGAAACCTGACAAAGACTGCCTCAAGCAGGTGATAAAGGTTACCATCAAGAGTGGTAAGTCATGTTGATAGTATTTACCCTTGAGAAGATGTGGTGGAAATAGCACTTTATCTCTGTGATCTTCCTCCCCTAAACCCATAACCCCTGTCTAATCATGAGAAAAACATAGGTCAAATTCTAATAAATGGGCTTCCTATAAATACCTGATGAGTACTCCCTAAAACCATAATTTTCACTAAAAACAAGTCTGAGAAACTGTCACAGCCATGAGGAGCCTAAGGATATAAGACAACTAAATGTAATCTGGCATCTATTTTTCTGTAAATCTAAAATTGTCCTAAAATAATTTTATTTAAAAAAATTAGAAGACACTTGCCTGATGTCTGCAAATTCAAAGGGATGCATGGTAACTTTACAAAACGGACCTAGGGAGTCATTTGGTAAAACAGGATGAGATGAAGGTAAATACCAAATAGATTAGCAGACTTAAAATCTTGATTCAAAGCAGTAAAGAGCAG
Source organism: Equus caballus (assembly GCF_041296265.1). Taxonomy (NCBI): domain Eukaryota; kingdom Metazoa; phylum Chordata; class Mammalia; order Perissodactyla; family Equidae; genus Equus; species Equus caballus. The sequence continues at coordinate 78,834,796 of NC_091690.1, read as the reverse complement.
AAGGGGCACTTCATTGAACCAGTGATATGATAGACAAACCTAAAAGACTCTTCCAAAATGTGGAGGTAAAAGGAGAACAAAATTTTATAGTGAAAAATTAAAATCATGGAAATGTTTTTTCAAAGCAAAGTGATCCACACACATGGCAAAAGGAAAAAGAATGAAATAGTACGGTAACTTTCAGGATGGAAATCAAGTCTTCCACCCTACTCTCTTTTCTATACCCAGATTTACTCCACAGAGGTGATTTTTGAAAACTGTTGAAAATTTCTGGAATTTTTTTTGGAGTTATAGGAGATTTCCTTCACTTGACTTGATTAAAAACAAAACATTTCTACCAGGCATATTTTAAACTTAAGAACTCCTTTTTGTTCACTCATGGTTCTTTTGCCATAGCATTGTGCTTGTTTGGTTGTAGCAATATCATTTCAGATTTCTCTGATGATGCTGAGTTTTCTGTTTCCTAGATTTCCTTTTACTCTGTGGTCGGGGTTTCTATTTATCTTGGTTTATCTGGTGTTCCTTAGTTTTCTGCTCATATTTAAGAATCAAGTGTTAGGCTGATTATTCCAGACAGTCATATGAACTTCTACTTCTGCTGTATCACTAGACTAGTCTTCTAAGGGGTGTCTACCCTGCATGGGAGATCTTACTAAAAGCCATGTGTATATGGTTAAGACATGAAGATGGGCAGGCTTTGATACAGGGTGAGTAGGAGAGCTGGCTGTCAGGCTGGGGACCCCTCACATAACAGGGTGAAAAGGTTTTACTTTGAAATGTCAACACCCATACTAAAAGCCTTAGTTCTCCTCAAATGGTTTACTCAATCTATTTAGGGTAGTAGTTTTTGTGGGAGGAAGGCACTGGAGCTAAACTGCTCCTCTACATAGGTAGGGAGTGGGTGGGAGGTTGGAGAGATGACTGGAATAGATGTTTCACATGTAATCCTTTGCTTGATTCCTATGTTCTATTTGATTCTCACTCCCACACTCTGTCGAACTGCTTAAGATTCACATGGGCAGATGGGTTTCCACTTCCACTGTGGTCACCTCCTAGCATGTTCTAAGTTGCAGCTTTTTCTACACTATTTCTTTAAAATCACGTGTCTCTCCCCTTTCCATCTTGTAGAAATGTACTGACATCATTTATACACTCAGTAGTACCCCCATTACATGTCTGCCTGACACAGAGCAAAGTAGATGGACAAAGGGAAGATTCTGAGATCCAACACAAACCTTCTCCAAAACTTCAGGAAAGTACAGGTTCATTTCAAAAAAAAAAAAAGTGCTGAAGACACATCACTGAGTGTCAGCAAAAGACTGAACTATGGGCTCAGATACTTTAAAAATTAACATAAAAGGGGAGAGAAGGAAAAAAGCTCACAGACCCTACGTTAAAAACAAAACAAAACAAAACCAAGGAAGCATAAAAATTAAAAAAGAAAATGTAGAAATAATAACAAGGATAGCCACTGTAACAATAAATGTACTGGGTAAAAATTTAAACTCAACTATATAAACACTCAAGAGACATTCAAAACAAAAGAACTCCAGAGTTGAAAGTAAAGGGATAATTAAAAAAAGATAAGCAGCAAATATAAACAACAATAAAATATGCAGGGATATACTGAATTAAAAGCACAAATGCATTAAGTTAGACAAAGAGGAAACTTTCAATTATTGAAGGTACAACTCATTATGAAATATGACTTATTAAATATACCAAATAACATGGTTGAAATATATTTATAGCAAAACTCTCAGAAAACAAGATACGAAATTAACAATGATATAACAGAAATGTGAGACTAAGGCAACTTTCTCAGTCTTTCACAGAAAAGATAAACGAAAATTAAGTAATAAAATAGTGGATATGAATAATATCCTTAAGCCACTAGGTAAAACCAGATAGAATAATATATAAGAAGGCTTACAAAAGCTATTTATTAGGCTACCAAAAACCTCAGTAAGTAAAAAGTAAATACGGTGGTATAGACCACATTTATAACCAGAATGAAAACCAGAAATTAAGAACAGAGAAAAAAGTCTCAAACACTCTGAAATTTAAAATTTTTTTCTAAAAAACAACTCTTAAAAAAGATAAAAGTACAATTGTAAAATATCTAAAAATTAAATACAATAAAAACATTGCACATCAAAATTTACAGAGCACAGCTACATTAAACAAGAATGATATGAATTAAACATTCAACACAGAAAGTGAGAAAAAAAGCAACAAAATATACTAGGGATTTATAGGTCAAAACGTAAGTTAATAAATTACTGAGTATAAATAATCATACAGCTGGGAGGACAGGTAAACATGTTCAGAACGACACGCTTGCATTTAAGATTTCAAAGGAGGAACTGTTTGCACCATATAAAGTCCGAGAGGTCCGTGACGCGAGTAGCTAAATTGATCTGCAAGTGATGAATATTGGAATAAATAAAGTCAAGAAAAGTTTAATTTAAACTCTAACAACTGAAAAGACGCCTTCGAGGACGATGGTGGGACTCAGGATGAAGAGTTAAAATGCTGAGCCAGCGTCACAGGAAGGGGCGGGATTAGGAACGTGCAGGTAACGGGAATCTGGAGCATTAGATTAACCAGGTGACACAAATTCGAAGGATTTTACAGAGTCAAGGAACGTGAACAGGTGCTAATTATGGGGAAAGGGTAGTACCCACCTGTGAATACGGTTGCTTTCAACCGAATAGGTCATAGGTAGGGCAGCAGCTTGAGGTAAGGAGAGCCTTTGGAGACTAGCTCAGAAAGAGGAGCAGAAAGCAGTTTGCAAATAACTATCTGAAATAAGAACCACGCCTGGAGGTTTTAATGTTTTGGAGAGTGGCCAGGAATGATTGGGAAAGCAAGGCAAGTTAGAATTAACTTTTTTAGATTTTGTTTTCCAGTTGATTGATTCAGTCGCACCTGGTATTTCCATGAGCAATCAACACCAGTCATTCCAAAACCAGCTCATCATGATCTACTTACCAGGTTCAGCGCGTGGAGATTGCTCCCGTTACAGAAAGGAAGAAGGGACAGCAGCGAAGTTAAATTCCTGGTTTACTAGGACTGGATCTAGGACCCAGCCGCCCTGTATCCCACTCCTAACCCCCTTCTCCCTGCTCTCTTACGCACTAACTTCCTGCCGCAGCCCTCGCCTCCATCCCTCCGTCAGCTCGGGCCCTCCTCCAGCTTTCCCAGCAGACACTGCCGAGCGCAGCGCTGGAATCCGGGTAACTGCAAACAAGCCGAGGAGAAGGGCGTGTTCCGCGCGGACGCCCTCAAGCGGGATTCCCTATTCCACGCGCCCGCGTCCTCACCGCCCGCCTGACGCGGGTGATACCTGCCAGCAGGGCTCCGTTCAGCCACGCCCAGGCGCCAGTTCAGAGACTAGGCGCGGAAATCGCCATCCTGGCCGGTGAAGGGAGCTGGCGCTGGTAATCACGCCAGAACTAAGAAACCCTCGCCACACCCGGCCCTGAACTGCTGCCGCGGTCTCTGTCCCTCACAAGCCAAGGCGCCTTCGAAGCACTCCCACGCAGGCGCGCCAGCAATGGAAGAAGCCCCCAAAAGCCCCCGCGGCCGGAGTCTGTCAAGTAGACCCATGCTGCTTTGCCCAGTCCCGCCCCTTTCCCCAGGCCCCGCCCACGCCGTAGACTTGCGTCGGATCCTAGGCTCACCGGTGTCTGGATGCTGTGCTCTCTTGGCGTTGGCGAGGGAGTGCAAGTCAAACTTCGTTGCTTTCTGGAAGCTGTCAGGTAAAACTGGCCAAAACCTTTCATACGTACTTCTCGTCCCTTCCTTCTCCCTCTCCCCGACGTTTCCTCGGAAGCAAAAAACAGTGACAAACATTCGACAAGATGTCATTTTGTGTGTACCATGGTTTAACATGTTTTTCTCTCATTTAATGGCTCACTGATTCATTCAGTTTTGCATCGAGGTAAAGATCTTGCAGATCATGAGTTCACTTGTCGAGTATGAGATACTTTGAGGCATCCGAGAAGCACTGTCAAATAGGCAGTTAGATATAGGCATCTGGGGCTTAGAGGTGTCTGGAGCGAGACACGTACAATTTGTGTCACTTCTGGGTAGCTGATAATTAATGTTATGAGTGAAGATGAGATTGCAGAGAGAGAGGAGAATCAAAGGAGAGAGTCTAAGACTGAGTCCCAGAGGAAGAACCTAAATTGGTAGGGAGCTTCAAATCGAGACCGTGAGTTGACCAGGTAAAACAAGGATTTTTTTATACCTGGGAACTAGGATGTTTTGGCTAACTTTCTCTGTACTCAGTGCTATCATAAGCAAATTATAAACATCATCTCACTTAATCATGACCACAATACTATAAGGTAGAGATTTTCACCCACAAGTTCGTTGAAACTAAAAGATGACAAAGCTAAGCTTCAAGCTCAGATCACTTCATGCTTGTCCCACTGCTTCTCATTCAATGCTTCAAGATTTGGAGGCCCATTAGTAAGGTAGGACAGAAGTGTGGAATGATATTTTCCAAGATTGGGGGTATGGTGTGTGTCATGAATTGTTTGTGATGGAGCTGACCTTTGTAAAAGTTGTATTTAACTAGCTCTGAAAAATAAAAATTTAACTTGAAAATATTGCCAGTAAACAGGCTCAGACATGATCTCCAGCCAAATAAGAGTGCAGGGAAATGGAAAAGGCACAGACTAGGAGGGAGAATGACCAGCCTTCCTAACATACCTCTAGTGGGCATGAGGTTTCTGACTATGTGTCTTCAAAGGTCTGCTGAAGCCTGGACACTTCTTCCTAGTTGAACAGGGTCATTTTCAGGTCGCAGTCATCTCACGGAAGCTCCAGCTATTTTTATGGCACAATTTCACAAGTTTCTCTCAATATATGACTTTCAATGTAAAGGACTCTGAAGCCACCTGGGACTAAATCCTTAAGATGTGCAGAATTGTTGGCTACAAATGCCATTCCTTTCTATCATCATGAAATGCAGCTTTTCTAAATTAGAGCCTGTCTGTACTTATTTAAGGAAAAATACAGAGAAAACTTGATCTGACTTAAGCCAACACATTTCCTAGATCACTTATATATTCATTCAGCAAATTTTTATTGAGAATCTAGGCTTTGGGAATATATTAGTAAGAGAATTAAATAATTAGAATTTATTAGTAAACATGATCAGATGAGGACTGTCTTAACACCCTGTAGAAGCATTCCCTATGCTAAGCTATTGTATCTCTTCACTCAACCTTCTGTGTTCTACACTTTATCAGAATACTGCATTGTATAGATTGTGAGAAACACTTGACAGTCTGGAATTTGTGGGTAATGAAGACCTTGGTGGGGTGATTTGGTTGCACGGGCCGTGTGTAATAACATTTGTCAATTTTTGGCTTCTGATCATCTGAATACCCTTTCTATGTTCATAGTCTTTTGTGACTCTTGGGGGAAGTTAGAGTCTGCCTCCCTCCATGGAAGCTAAATACACCCAAAATTCACTTTCTTTGTCTCCACTGCAGCTAGGGCACAGCATGTAATTTGGATTCAATCAATTAGATACACCCAGTCCAGACTTATGAATTAAGAGCTGGTGATATAAAAAAGCAAGGACGGCAAACAGTTTCTTTTCTTTTCAAAAAATAGACTATTTTTTAAAGCAGCTTTATATTTACAGAAAAATTGAGAAGATAGTACAGCAAATTGCCACCTACCCACACACAGTTTTCCGCATTATTGATATCTTACATTATTATAGTACATTTGTTACAACTAAGAAAATCAGATTGATACCTTATTATTAACTAAAGTGCATAGTTTATTCAGATTTCCTTGTTTTGTTTTGTTTGTCTTTCCCCTTCTGTCCTTTTCTGACCCAGGATCCTATCTAGGACACCACATTACATTTACTTGTTGTGTCTCCATGGGCTCTTCTTGGCTGTGACAGTTTCTCAGACTTTCCTTGTTTTTGATGACCGTGACAGTTTGAAGCAGGACTTGTCAAGTATTTTGTGGGATGCCTCTTTACTGGAATTTATCTGACATTTTTCTCATGATTAGACTGGGATTCTAAGTTTTGGGGAGGAAGTTCACAGAGATAGAGTGCCATTTTTGTCACATTGTATCAAAGCTACATACTATCAACATGACTTATCACTGGTGATATTAACCTGCATCACCTGACTGATGTGGTGTTTGCAGACAATTTCTTTTTCTCTTTTTCTGTCAGTGGCAGAGGAAGCAGCAACACCCTAGTTTCCAGGCTCAGCAGCAGGGCCTGTGCTGATGGTGATCACAGTGTAGATTGCACCATCTAGTGCTGAATGGCAGTGATGTCCTTATTGGACTGTAATATGATTTTGGCCTGTGATTCTAGCTGCAGGACCAAAATTACCATTATTTCTATATTTTCTCTTTTAATTTAAATCATGCATAGTCAGTTTCTGTTATTTGCATCTAAGAGCCCTGGTAAATACATCATCTTTATGGTTTTGGGGTGTATGTACTAAATATATTTTTTCTTTGGAAGCTTTCTGGCCCGTGATTTCCCCTCTCTCTCTGTAGCATGAGAGGTAATAGTTTCAAGCAGCCAGTTTTTTATTGGTAATGTGAAAAAGCCCCGCTGGCATCTGTTTTGATGAAATAAACGGGAGCATGATTGTCTCAGTGCTTCAGTTACCCATTTCTGCATAGCAAACCATCTCAAAACTTAGTCCCTTAAAACAGCAACCGTTTGATTTTGCTCTGGATTCTGTGGGTTCAGAATTTGGAGAGTGGGGATGCAATGACCTGTAATGACCATGGGAGTGAGTGACAGAGGTAATGGGGCAATGAGGATCAAGGAATTCTGAGAATGCAGAATATTTGAATATTTCAGTCTGTATCAAAATTAAAATCACCAAGATCTATAACAGCAGCAGTGTGTTGAGGAGGGTGGCAGTGAGCCAGGGATTAAAGTCTTCAAGGAAAAGCAGGGAGTGACCTAGGAATCTAAAATAAAATAAAAAGGTCACAATCCCACTTTCCCAGACACACCTTATTTCTTCCTTCTTACTCATGGTGAAACTTCTGGAAATTAGTGTCTACACTTTGTGTTTCCATTGTCTTATTTTCCCACTCGTTACTGAAATAGATCTTGTGCTGATCATCATTGTCAGCCAAGTCACCGACTTCAACTATTAATTTTCTGTCTTATATATGTCACCTGGACTAGCACATGTTGTTTGAATGAGGGCTTTTCCCTGATCATCACACCCCAGACTAGAGTTTGTCTATTGTAATGCAGCTCTAGTAATTTTAAAAGGATAGTAACAAGTGCAAAAGTGTGTATTAAAACACAGTATGTGTCAGTCATTGCTCTGGATGTATTGGATACACCTAGAGTTGGACAAGATGAAATGAAATAAGGGTTCAGTAAGTGGTTTTAAAATGAACACATGGATGCATGAAAGAAAGAAATAAGAAATTTAGCTACTAGATATCTCTTTACTGGAAATATCTTCTACTGCAGAGTCAATTTGAGATCTGTTGTTCCTGGACCCATGTTCATGGTAACTGTAGAGTGGTTACCATGGAATCATTAAACATATGATTAATTCAAAGTTTGGGTAAAAGAAAGAAGTGGCTGTCAGCCACTTTATTTGGCCTAAGGGTTTATGAGAACCTGAAGTAGACTCTGGAATTGACCATTCTAGAGAAGCTGAGTCACAGTGAGATGTGGCGTACAGGCACCTAAGCCTTTGGAGGGGTCAGCCTTGGATTGGTAAACTCCAATTTCTAAAATTCTAATTTCTGTTTTGCTTTCTGAAGAGACATTCATTGGGTAAATCAGGTTCGATCAAAGGAGGATGATCAGGATAAATACAGGGTACCAAGGCATGTTAGATGAAGGAATTTTAAGGGAACAAGTGGGTGATTCACTGTGAGAATTGTATATAGAAACTGCCTTCAGTGAGTTGTGGTATAGAAGGTAATGGAAATTTTTCTAGGAGTAAAACTAGGGGAAGTGGGTTCAAGATAAAGGAAAATTGATTTTGACTTACAATGAAGAACATCTTTCTAATAGTTAAAACTATCTGCATAAGAAAGAGAACAATCCAAGAGAGTAGGGAGCTATGTCATTCTTGTTTAGGCAATCACTTGACAGTTATTCAATAGAAATATTATGGGATAGTTTAAGACTCAGACATATGGTTGCATTAGATGACTGTTGAAGTCCTTTTTCACTCTGACAGTCTATGCTTATATGAAATCAGAAGTGACGATATACAGAACTTTTTTTCTGGAGCTTTCAGGGGAAAACATGAACTAGGAAGTATTATTGCCTCTGGTACCTTTTGTACAAGTTGAAATGCTCTGGGCCACAAATGATCCCAGTATTAAAGACTCTTGCAGATATGCTGCTTGTTTTAATCAGAATGTATTCCCAGGTTTGTATGACTGGAACATCTAAACTTGAAATGTCTTTGATCTTAGAATCATGCATGCAACTCATATTAGACATTATTTCAGGACAATCCAGTTTTAACATCCTAGATTTAATTGTGATCATGCTTAAAACATGTCCATGTTAGCTAAATTAACCAAACTCCTTCAAAATAGCACTTGACACTTTTCATAATCAGGATGTAAACGAACTTTTTATCTTTTTATTTCTCCCCTATGTTCTAGCATAGAGTAGAATATTCAGTTTCTAGAACATATCCTTAACTTTCCTCCTTCTTCCTGATATGACTTAATTCACAACGGCCTATTGAAATTCTGCTCCTCTTTTAAGTGTGTAACCATAGCTCTAAAAATCAGACCCAGAGATCACTGTCTCTGTGAAAAGGACTTTCTTCCAGCTAGTTTCCTAAGAGCTCTTTTGACATCCTTGTTTTTCAGGCTGTAAATTATAGGGTTCAACATTGGAGTCACCACTGTATAGAACACAGATATCATCTTATCTTGCTCTTTTGTAGTCTTGGAGTTTGGCCGCATGTAGGTGAATATTCCTGACCCATAGAAGAGGACAACAACAATGAGATGGGAGCCACAGGTGGAGAAGGCCTTAAGCGTACCCTCCCCAGACTGCATCTGGATCACAGTGGAGATAATATTCCAGTAGGAGACAAGGATCAGGGAGACAGGAGCGAGCAGGATGAGCACACCCATTGCAAAGATTGCCATTTCTGTGCTGTAGGTATCTGCTGAAGCCAGCTTCAGGAGGGCAGGAGGTTCACAAAAGTAGTGATTGATAATGTTCTGCCCTCCATAGGGAAGTTGGAAAGTAAAGGTGGTGTCCACCAGAGACACTAGTGCCCCACTGACCCAGGATCCTATGGTCAACTGGAGACACATCTGTTGGGTCATGATGGTGGAGTAGTGCAGGGGCTTGCAGACCGCCACATACCGGTCATAAGACATCACTGCCAGCAGTGCACATTCTGTACACCCAACCAGAAGGAAGACAATTATCTGTGTCATACACCCCAAAAAAGAAATAGTTTTCTTCTTTACCATGAAGTGGACCAACAGTTGAGGGACAATGCTAGTAGAGAAACAGAGATCTGCGAAAGAGAGATTTCTAAGAAAAAAGTACATGGGCGTGTGAAGTTGAGAATCCACAAAGATGAGAATGATGATGAGTAGGTTCCCAAGCACGGTCAACAGATAAATGCTGAGGAAAAGAACAAATAGCAGGATCTGGGTCTGCCAGTCCTGTGAAAGGCCAAGGAAGATAAACTCAGCCACGAAGCTTTGGTTTTCTTCTCCCATTGAGATTTATGCCTGTTTACCTGTTTAGCACAAACAAAAAGAGCAAACTTTGGGTTTATGATGTTAGTTCCTGTAGAAGAAGCTCATTTAAAACTGATGCCTAATTGGATATTTCAAGTTTTTGCTACCCAACTTCTTATTGATACTAAATAGAGTATTTTAATTTTTAATTGGTTATAATTTAAATCTACTCATTTTTTCCCCAAATTCCCTCTTCCTAAGGGTTGCTTTTTTTTTTTTTATGAAGAGTATGACATTGTTAAAGCCTTCTTTACTAATTCTGAAATTAGGATAGTAGAGTTCATGTGGATTTTACTAAATGGCTATACACATACTGTTAAGAAATTTTTGTGTGTACTATTAGGACTATCGCCATACATCAAACTATACCACTAACTATTCAAAAATACTATATACTTAATTTTAATATATCTTGGAAGAATATAAAATAGCTTTCAGGCCTCAAACTTAATTTGACCTCTTAAAAAACAACAAACTTTACTTGGGTTTAAAAATAAAACCTTAGCATTTCATACACTAAGGACCATTCTACTTGGATTAAAGAGTAAAATATTAAAACTAAAACAATAAAAAAAGAAAAAGGTTACAATTTTCGTTATATCTGGAGAGGACCAGAGCTGAAAAGCATGAAAGCCTTGTAAAAAACCATCAAGCCAAACATGTATAGAGTTTACAACATAAATTGAAAGACTTCTGTGAGATAATATCATGAAGAAAATTAAAAGATAATCTACAAACTGAGGAAAATGGTTCGAGGAAGATGCCAGACAAAAGTAAAAATGCTGTAGGGGCTGACCTGGTGGTGTAGTGGTTAAGTTCGCGTGCTCTGCTTTGGTGGCCCAGGGTTCACTGGTTCCGATTCCGGGCGCAGACGTATGCACCGCTTATTGAGCCATGTGGCAGGAGTCCCACGTATAAAATAGAGGAAGATGGAAACAGATGAAGCAGACGTTATTAATCTTATTTTGCAGATGAGGAAACTGAGGCACAGTTATTTGCCCCAAATCACACAATTAGTAAGTGGCAGAATTCATTAACTGTATAATGAGGGTGCAGAGAAAAAGATATTTTTGTACAATGCAATTGGGTAGGAAAATTAGTACAATCTTTCTGGAAAATATTTTGCTAACTGTATTTTGCCGAATACATTAAAACACTTAAATGATCATATGCTTTGACCCAGTTCTCAGTAGTATGGGGGAGGGAGAAAATCCTTTTTAAGAGTCCTTTCTTCCCCAGGAGGAGCTAAAATCTGACTTGTAACATTCCGGGATATTGATTGCCCCATGGTTACTACTGAGTAGGGTTACTGTGCTTGAAAAGGTCATGCACATTTCTATTTCCTCTCTTCTTCTGGAGACTGGACTGATAAGTTGAACAAGGTCTCCCTTAAGACCATGCCCTATTCTCTTGTTTTTGAATGGTGCCTGGGTGTGTTCACCACCACTGTGTTTTGCCAGCCGGAAGGTAATGTGATGATACAATATGGATTTAGACTGTAAGGGAATTTGAGGTCCTTGACGGGATTTAAATTAGACCAAGTATCCTAACCCAAGCTTGTCTGAGCTCTGAACTTGAGTGATATTAGGAACTAGCCTGATAAATAAAAGTGGTGCTTTTTTTTCATTGTTCTTTGTTTCTTTTGTAGAACTCTAAGGGAGGAATGTCCAGGATTAGAGTAGTATTGGGTAGAGTTGTATCAGGAGTTCCTGAATCTCCTAGGCCTAATAGCATCTAATATCCCCAAAAGTTACTCCAATTTCTAAATCCAAGTCTAGGAATCCATTCTAAGTAAATACTCTAAATTTCAGAGAATGTTCACAAGAAAATATATTTGTCACATGGTGTAATAAAATAATGGTTATCAACAGACATATAGACCAACAGAACATAATGGAGAGCCCAGAAATAAACCCACAATATACAGTCAACTGATCTTCTACAAGGGTGCCAAGAATACACAACAGGGAATGGGTAGTCTCGTTAATAAATGGTGATGGGAGAACTGGATATCCACCTGCCAAAGAATGAAACTGGACACTTACCTCACACCACATACAAAAATCAACTATAGTTAACAACACTGCTTTGTATACTTAACATTTTGCAGATACGGTAGATCTTAAGTTAAGCGGCCTCTCATACACACACACAAATAATAACAAATAAGAAGGAGAGAAGAAACTTTTGGAGGTGATGGTTATGTGTATGGCATAGATTGTAGTGATGGTTTCATGGTGTATACTTATGCCCAAACTCATCAAGTTGTGTACAGTAAGTATGAACAACTTTTTGTATGTCAGTCATTCCTCAATAAAGTGGTTGAAAAGGTGTAAATAATTTAAGTAGCCAACATTAGAGGATTAGGTAAATTATACTTCTGTAATATGGAATACTATGCTGTGAAATCATTTAAATAATATTTTTGAAGAGATTTAACTAACATTGAAAATACTTTTTATGTAGGCTTAATTGAAAAATACAGGACTTAAAATTTCATACATAGTGTGCTTTCAAATAAATGTTAACTGGAATGGTAAAAGGGGGCATGATATGAGCACAATATTGAGAACAAATAGGCACAATATCTATTTCTCTGGCTGTAAGTAGAGGTACCAAAATTAATGAAATGTTCTCCCTATTCAAAAAACCACTTCTCTCCCACAATTATTTCTGAAATTCCACAGGGAATAACCTACCTGTTCTCAACACTTTCAGCCCCAAAGTAATATCTGTCATTTTCTCTTTCGCCTTCTCTTGTTGTCTAGGTGTTATCTGAACACGACTGTTTCCTCTGCACCTACAGATAGTGATTATTAATATCACTAATAATCATAATGACAATCACCTTCCATTGGTACTGACCAAAAGTGTTTTTGCTAATGCCTTAGGGACCAATGCTAATGTGTGTTTTCAAAATGCACAGAAAAGTCTGAAAGAACAAAATTTCTAAAATGTTGAGAGTAATACTCTGGTTACTGAAATTATGGATGCGTTATTTTTCTTTTCTAATGTTTTGTGCTTTAAAGTTGTTCTTTGAAAGGCCGCATATTGCCAATATAGGAAAAATATAAAACTGGGAAAATCTAAACAGCATTTAATTGAGGATAGTTTAAACTAAAGTCACTTTGTTGCTTTTACTTTCAGTCTTGATAAAGTAACTAGTATGGGACTAGCCCTCTTGCTAGAAGCAAATATAAAACAAAATATGGAACAACCATTTTCAGACACTGGACAGTAGTCAGCTCAGAAAGAAATCCTGTATATCGTGGAAACGAAAGAGGTGATCCCCATGATCACAGTAGCTTTATGGCTGGAAGCACCCTCAGCACTATGGTTTGTGGAACTGGAGCCTAAGCAGAGCTTGATGGCCTTGTCGAGTTGAGGAGACAGAAATCCATAATGGATAGCGCCAAAACACCTGTAATTTGTGAAAGAGAGTATCAGAAAGAAAGTAGCTACACAGTAAGGGGGCTGCACGAATCTGTCCACGTTTTGGCTGAATACTAAGCTGTGTATGCACAGGAAGCCCCCCCAAAAGCAACTATTAGGGAGTTCAGGTGAAGCTGCAAGATTTGGGAATCCCAGCCACCCAGAGTGGAGGAGCTTCATTGAAAACTCTGAGTTGCTACCTCAGAGAGGACAGGTCTTAGGAGCAGGGCTGTGATGAATTAAGGATGCATATTGTAACCCACAGAATAACCACTAACATATAAAACAAGTTATAGCTAAAAATCAAATAGAAAATATAAACTGGAATAATAAAGAACACTCACTTAAAATGAAATCAAGAAAGATGAAAAGAACAAAGAATAGATGGATAAAATATAGAGCAGATAAGATCTTAGACTTAAACACAATGGTATCCATAATTACATGAAAAGTAAATGGATGAAACATTCTAATGAAAAGGAAGAGATTGTCAATTGGTCAAAAAAATGAAGACCTGAAAACATTTTGTCTACAAGGGACACATTTTAAATATAAAACCACAGTTGAGTGAAAGTAAAAGTATGGAAAAATATACCATGCAAACACTAGTCATAAGAAAACTGGAATGACTGTACCAATATCAAAGTAAACTTCAATATAAAGAGTATTGCCAGAAATAATGAGAGACACTTCATAATGATACAAGTGTCATTCATCACAAAGACAAAACTATACTTAATATGAATACACGTAGTAACAGACCTTCAAAGTACATAAAGAAAAGCTGATAGAAATAAAAGAATAATTAGAAAAATTCACAGATATAGTTAGAGATTTCAATACTTCTCCTGATAGAACAGAGAAAATCAGTGGGATATAGATGACTTGAAGGACACTAACAACCAACTGGACCTAATGGACATTTGTAGAACACTCCACCTGCCAAGCACAGAATGTATGTTCTTTTCCAATGTAAAGGGAACATATACTAATGATAGACTATGTATGCAGGCAATAAGCCAAACATCAATAACACAGGATTGAAATCATATAGAACACATTCTCTGACCTGAACAGAATTAAATTACAAATCGATACTAACAAAAGGATATCTGGAAAATCCTCAAGTATTTGGAAATTATCACACTTCAAAATAACTCATGGATCAAAGAGGAAATCAAATGAAATTGTAAAATATTTTAAACTGAATGATAATGCAAATAACATATTAACAAATTGAAATTCTTTTGAACTTTTGAAGAATGGTAGTTACTATTTCATTTACCTAGTTCATAGAGAAAAAAGAGAAAGTCAGTTAATTTTTAAGAAGTTGGCATAAAACCAATTCCAATGAGATAGATATAAAGTCTAAATAAAATAAAAACATAGATTACAACAGTATTCCAAAAGAATAAAGCATCCTGACCAAGTGAATTCTTGCCAAGAATGCTCAGATAGGTCAATATTAATAAGTTTATTAAAACAATTCTTCATATTAGCAGATCAAAATGGGAAAAAATAATCTCAGTAGATGCTGCAAAAGACATTTGATAAAGTTCATCTTTCATTCCTGATAAGCACTTTTAGTAAAATAGGAACTTAGGTGTATTTCCTTTTAGAAGGAATTTGAATATACTTCTGTCTTATGATAGTATATATTATTTGAAATAAAAAGCTAGCATCATGCTTAAAAGTGATATATTAGAAACATTCGCATTTAATTCTGGGTTAGAAAAATGTGTGTTTGCAAAGAGTTAATGCAATAAAAGTTAGCAATAGAATCTAGAAATGAGAGGTATAATTATTGGAAAGGAAAAGGAAAATTTATTATTAATTGTAGATGATTTTATTTTCCATCTGGAAATCTTAATAAAATATACTGAAAACTGATTAGAAATGATAAGAAATCTTTAAACAAGGTAGTTTTCTATACATATTTTTTCTTATATTTTAATGAGAACTAATTGCATAATTAACTAAAAGTAGATACAATTCATAAAAGCAACCTATCCCAAATATTTAGGTGTGAATTTAACAGAATATGTTCAGAACTAGCACAGGAGAAAAATCATTTATACCCTAATGAGGAACATAGAAGTCAACATGAATAAATGGAGATTCAACTTTTTAAATTTAAAATTCCTAAATGGGAAATTTAAATATTATAAAGATGTCAGTTCTTTCCAAATCATTGATTCTGACATATTAATGTTCCTTATAATTCTTTTTGTAAGAGTTTGTTGAAAATAAATATTTCTGGGTTCTAAAGATTTTCAGTATGTTTGTTGTTGAACAAAGAAATTTACCTTTTTAATGAGTTTACCTGGTGATTTTGATATGATTATTCCATGGACCATATTTTGAGAAACATTGCCCAGTAACAATCTAAAAATCAACTGCAATTGTAATCAAAATCCATAAGCAGTTTCTGATGGGAAATTTAACAAGATAACTCTAAAGTTTTAAAAATCAAGAATATAAAGAATTCCAATGGAAATGATGGAAACAGGACATTAAACAGGCAATTCACAGAAAAAGTACAGTTGCCCAAAAACTGACCATGTAAAGAATGTTCATTCTCACTTGGAATTAGAGAAATGTGAAATAAAATAATAGTTATTATTTCCTTCGAATTAGATTAGCAAAGATGAAATAGACTGAAATCACCCATTGTATTTTTGAGAATGGGGCAAACATATGAAAAATGTAGGCATGCACATTTATAAAATCTCTCTGGAAGGCAATCTGAAAATATTAAAAATTTACAAAAGGGGTTTATCTCTTTTTTCCTGAACAATGCTATTTTTAGGCCTTTATATTTTGAAAATAATTATAGCTATGCATAAAGCTTTGTTTCAAACAATATTCACATATCGAATTGTTTCCAGAATAAAATAACCTACAGCCAAACAGTAGGTGATATGTTAAAGTATAGTTTTCCTATGTGGTATAATTTATACAGTATAGAGAAACAGTTGAAGATGTCTGAGTCACACAGACGTGTGTTGAATCCTTGTTCCTCCATTTCTTAGCTCTGTGGCTGTGGACAACTTACTTAGCTCTTCTTTTTAATGCTTCAGTTTCTTAATGTAAAATGGATATAACATCACAACTTCATAGTACGGAGGTAAAGATTAAATTAAGAACTTAGTGGAAAGTAATTTGCTCAATGTCTGGCAAGTATGTTACAGAAATGGCTGCCAAGATGATGATGATGATGCAATAACCTTAAGCCGTTAAAAGGTAAGTAGATCTATATTCTCCATAGAAAGATGTCTGACACACTGTTGAGTTAAAAAAAGTGGGTTGCAAATTAACACGTTGGGGTATAATTCACATATGGGTGTGGGTGTTTGTGTCTTTCATTGATGCCAATAGATAATACCCTTATCACATTGATAAACTCACACAATAAAACTTAGAATCCAGGTAGAGGATGTACAGTATATATAAAGAAGAGTTATCTCTCTATCTCTCAAAGATAGGATTTGTAGATTTATGTACCTGTGTGTGAATATGTGGATTGGGGAAGAATGTGGTTTTAATCTCGAAACAGGAAAGGAGCGTAATAAATGCGTAAAAACGGAACTAAAAAAGATGAAATATCATTTATACTCCAAGGAAGGCCAGGAATAATTACTCTTTCACATTCTGAAGATTTCACATCACTTTGTCAGCTTTACTAATTAATTCAGCAATGATGTCTCTTTAATATAGAGAGAAAATGAGAGGAAAAAATGAGTTGGAAAAGTAGAATAAAGAGAAGTTAGAAGAAAGCAGAGATATGAAGCTGAACACAGAGGACAGGAATCCAGAGATGTGGAGAAAAAGCAGGAGGAAGAAAGGAAGACAGCAAGAACTCTGTTAAGTCTGGCTGTTTCCTCAAACTGAAAGGATGGGAAATGAATCTTTTATCCCTCTGAGGCCCTAACAACATTGTGACTAATATGGCCTTTGCAGATATCTTCTCTTAATGACTCTGTCTCTCATGCACACAGCTGCATACATGGGGATTATTCCTTGTCATACACACACACCACCTACTACATAGATCTGCTCGCTCAGCTTCACAAACAAGATCTCACACAAACACGCAGACATTCACATGTCACAGATAAACTCACATAAATATTTCACATTGTTATACATATCCTCATGGCCACCACATCTTTCACGACAACAAAAGGAGTCACATAGTAAGTACTGAGCAGCTTGGATACTGACCAATGCTGGGTCATGTGGGAACCCACCATGCCTGACTTGTACGGGACAGAAGTTGGAGTATGGGGTATACATGTGATGGCACCAGCAGTGGGGGCTAGTATCCTCCTCTGGACTAGAAGGACGGCACTTATTGTAACTGAACCCACTCTCCTCCATCTGCACTAACTCACAGGGAATTGGAGGCGGCAGTGCTAGCATTCCCAGAACCTAGGAATGCAGTGTACCTATGTTCCTGGAACCTTCACATCTCCCAGACCCAGAGCATGCTCAAGGGCAAGAAGCTTTTGATGGGGTTCCTCAAGGAAAGATTCCTAGTTTCCTTCCAGCTCCTGACCTGTTCAAGATGGTGAAACAAATGCAAAGTGAGGGGAACAATGAAGACTGAAGGGCTGACAGCAGAGGGCAGGAGAGAATCAGGCAGAGATGCTTTTCAACATCAAGAGGAAGTAATGTGAGAGAGTGCAGTCTCTGTGCTCTGTCTGGAAACAGCCTCATCCCTGAAGGAGAGTCTGGAAGAGGATTTTCAGGCTGGTGTTCAGGAGAAGAGTAGGAATAGAATTGTTGTCTTTGGGGGTCTAGCAAGGAACACATTGATGTGTCAGAGAGTAAATGACAAAATTTATCTTTCCTGACACCACGCCCACCTCCCAACCCCTAACCAGTATTGCAAGATCCTACAGACTGAGACCCTTCAGCAGCTATCCCTGTCTCACCTGAGGGCAGAGGCCAGGCAGAAACAGGGCTGAGGGTCATTGGTGAAGGGATGGAGTATCAAGCATGGAACGGAGTGATTTCCACAGCCTGCAGATCCACGCTTGAAAGGCAGCACCAGTTGTCCTTCAACTGGCTCCTGAGCAATACCTCCCAAGGCCTGCACTAGAGTCATCCTATGAGTGTGACTCCATTCCAAGCCTTTCTGCCTAACTCAGTTCAAGGTACAAACTCCAATTCTCCACTCCTCCTAGGTCCCTTCTGTACAGAGGATTTTCCTTCGAGGAAAGATTAAAGATGAGGTCCTGTGAGTGAGGTAAAGAGGGAGTTCCCTGGAGCTTTGAGAGCCCTTAACTTCATTACCTCTCCATCCTCTGAGACAAATATAGCACTCTGTGTTACATTTGAAATCACAGACCAAAGTCTCCAAAACATACCCACCCTCTTTCAAACCTTACACCAATGTCATTCAAAATGGCATCAGCAGATATATTCTTAAGAGTTCACAAGATGTCAAGCTTGCATTTTCACTTACATGGTAATTAAACAGAAATAAAAAATGAGCAGATACAGCCCCTCCTTATCCAGGGGGATGTGTTCCAAGATGCCCAGTGAGTGCTTGAAACCGAGGATAGTACAGAACCCTATATATACACCATATTTTGTCTATACATTCTTATTTGAGATGCGAGCAAAACTAGCACAATTTCTTTTTCCTTCTTTACAATTTCACAGATAGAAGATTCATTCTTACTGTAGATCTTAGCAACCCTCTTTTCACCTAAAAGAAGCACTTTATGGCTTCTCTTTGGCATATCTGAATTGCAGCATCACTACTCTTGCGCTTTGGGGCCATTCCTAAGTAAAATAGAGGTGACTTGAACACAAGCACTGCGATACTGTGACAGACTATCTGATAACTGAGATAGCTACTATGTGACTAAGGGGCGGGTAGCTGATACAGAGTGGATATGGCAGACAAGGGGAGGATGCATGTCCCGGGCAGGATGGAGCAGGATGGTGTGAGATTTCATCGTGATACTCAGAATGTCACGCAATTTAAAAGTTATGAGTTGTTTATTTCTGGACTTTTCCATCTAATGTTTTCGGACTGCAGTGACTGTGGGTAACTGAAATTGCAGAAAGCAAAACCTCAGATAAGGGGGACTACTCTATTGGATTGTCTGGATGCCACCTTTCTCACTGAGTGATGCAATTTGATCACAGGGCTTCCACTTTCTTTTCAGTTTATGGTGGTTTTGGTGCCATGTGATCACCTTAAGTGCTGAAATTTAATTTCATTAGAATTGTCCTAATATCAACATGACAACAGGGGTTCTGAGTGTGCTGTTATAGTAAAGTTTTTAAAGGTGAGTTTTATATCTAAATGGTGCATCCATATCATCTGAAGGCCAAACGATGTAAGAGAAAAATGGTGGCAGAATCAAGTGATCAGATGAAAGTGTAGGCGTGTAAGATTCAAGGAAATGCCCTGAGGGTGTTAGTCCCCCAGTCACATTTCAAGTGGCAATTTAGTGTCAGCAAAACATCATCTATCACATTAAGGAAATGCTATTAATTTGAATTCTATTGTTTTACTGGTTTTCTGGTTTGTCTTACATATTATTTGTGTTTAGTTTTGGTTTCATAGCACGTATAAATCGAAATCATTAAAAATAAATGGATTACATTCTATGATATAAATATGCCATGATTTATTTAACTATATCCATATTAATGGGCATTTGGTTATTTCCAATCTTTAGACATTAACAAAGTGCCACAGTGAACACCTTTGAACGTACATCTTTATGTCCTTGTCAAATATATTTGAAGAATAAGTTTTCTGAGGCTTAATTGCTGAGTCTAAAGGCATATTCCTTTAAAATATCAACAGATATTGTTAGTTACATTAATTTACACCTTCCATCAAAATTGCATGAAGTTTCTTATTTAGTTACACCTTTACTAACATTTGGTATTATCAAACTCTTCAATTTTGCTAGTCTGTTATGTAAAAAAAATCTCATTGTTATTTTATTAGATGATACTTTAATTATACTTGAAGATGAGAAAAGTTTTATGTTACTTATCATTTTTATTTCTTTCTTCTTGGAGGGACTATTTATTTTCGTTGCTCTTTTTCTTTTATTGAGCTGTTTAACTTTCTTTTACTGCTTTATAAAACCGTCGAATATTATGAAAAATTGGCGCCTTGATTTTGACTCGGAAATAAGTCTTTTTCCCCTTTGCCAGTTGACTTTCTTTATGGATCTTTTTTCCTTTTTTCTTTTAAGATTGCCCTGGAGCCAACATCTCTTGCCAATCATTTACGTTTTTCTTCTTCTCTCCAAAGTCCCCCAGGGCATAGTTGTATATTCTAGTTGTAAGTCCTTCTAGGTGTGCTATGTGGCACACTGCTTCAGCATGGCCTGATCAGCAGTGCTAGGTCTGTGCCCAGGATCCGAACTGGAGAAACCCTGAGCCTCTGAAGTAGAGGGCGCAAGCTTAACCACTAGCTCAGAGGGCCAGCTCCTCTTTATGGATTTTTGCATTACGCAAATGTTTTATAATTTAATCTAGGCAAATCAGTCTTTTTCCTTATGACTTCTGATTTTTGTGTTAATATTTGTCCTCTGTTATTGAAAGATTATGCTTTTTAAAGATCACCCATTTTTTCATCTAATATTTTCATAGTTTTGTTTACATATATGGCTTCATTTATATCTTAATACATCTAGAATATATTTTAGTGTAAGGAGTAAGGTACAGATCCTTAGTGTTTTTCCCCAATGGTCACTCAGCACCATTTATGGAAAAATTTTTCATCAAATTAAAAAGGCTTTTGTACAAGATACTAAACTCCTGATAGATCCAGTCTATTTTTATACTCACTTTGTCTGTTCCTTTTCTCACTTTCTATTTCTGTACAAGTGTCATGAAATCTTAATTTCTCCTGTTTTTTGCTTGTTTGTTTATTTGTTTGATTCTGAGGCACAGAGAATTGAATTAATTATATTCCTCAGTGTATGACATATCACTATGATTAGTGATTTCAAAGCCCCTCTCTTGTTTATTTATTTATACATTAATTTTATTTATTGTTTGCTTAATATATACCCATACCTCATTCCTGTTGATCTCATAACCATTCTTATGTATGCCATGCTTTTATTTTGTTCTCATAAAATGATTTTTTTGTGCATGTATTTTTTTTTTAAAGATTTTTTTTTCCTTTTTCTCCCCAAAACCCCCCAGTACATAGTTGTATATTCTTCATTGTGGGTTCTTCTAGTTGTGGCATGTGGGACGCTGCCTCAGTGTGGCTTGATGAGCAGTGCCATGGCCGCGCCCAGGATTTGAACCAACGAAACACTGGGCCGCCTGCAGCGGAGAGCACGAACTTAACCACTCGGCCACGGGGCCAGCCCCTGTGCATGTATTTTTAATTTATATAAATGATGTGTTATATGCTCCTTTGTTTCTTATTTTTTTACTCAGCTCTAAGTCTACTCTCTAAGATCATTCACGTTTCCACATGTACATCTAATGTCTTCCTTCAAACCGCTGTGGACATCCTTAGTGTTCATCCATTGCATTTTCATTTATCTCCTGTCCCACTGAAGGATATCCAAATTACACAACACCTGGCCAACACAAATAACTGAACCATAAATATCCCAGCAATGTACCACATGAGTCTGTGTGAGAATTTTTTTGGCTCTATATTTAGCATTAATTCTACCTTATAGAATATGCATAAGCATAAGATGACCAAATAACACTAAATTCCTTCCCAGAATGGCTGTGCATCTCTACATTCTTCCCAAATGTGAATGAGAGTTTCTCTATTTTCTACTTTTTTTTGCAACACTTTATTGCAGACTTTCTAATTTCTGCATATTTAATACAAGTGAATAGATACCTCTTTGTTTTTTAAATTTGTATACCTTTGATTACTAATGAATTTGAGTATTCCTCTATTCTTTATTGAAGACAAATCTCATATTTTAATGAAATCAAATTCATCACATTTTTCATTATGGTGTGTACTTTTGTAAGTCAGAAAGATGTTCTGTTTTTTCTCTTTAATGCCATTTTTCTAACTTTTAGACATTTAATCCATTTAGAGGGTACCTTCTTATATCATGCTAGGTAGGGATCCAGGTTTATTTTTCTCTATGTAGTAAGCTAATTTTACGAACATTATTTACTAAACTATTTGTCCTTTTCCTAATGATTTTTTGCAATTAACTTTGTAGTACATTAAATTTCCACTTGGGTTTATCTGTGAGCTCTCAATTCTGTTCCATTCGTTTATTAGTCTTCTTTTGCCCCACTTACCTCCTGGCTTTTATTTTTGTGCCTTGGCAATATGTCTTAATATCTGGTAGGGCATTCCTATCCTACCCCTTTTCATATTCTAATTGTGGATTTTTATGTGTCCACATAAATTTGAGAATAAATCTATTGTTACTAAAAATCTCGTTTTAATTATTATTGGTATTACCCTAAATTTATACATCAATTTGGGGAGAAATGATATCTTTATAGTATTAAAGTCATCTAATCCAAGAGATGAAATACTTCTGCATTTATTCAGATCATCTTCTACTTTACTAGAGCTGTGTTTGTTACCAAATTCAAACACAGGTTCATTTACCTGCCGCACTGGAGGGCCAATAAAGAAAAACACTGAAATGCCAGGCTTGTGGCAAGGAAAGAGATCTACTATCGAAAGGCAGCCAGACAAGGAGATGGGAGTTAGAACTCAGATCCACTTTCTCAAAGGGAAAAAGGTAAGGGTTTTATCTGGGGTTTTAGGTAGGGGAGGGAGAGCATGTGCTAGGGTTTTAGGTAGGGGAGCAGGGGCATGTGGCCTTGCTGGTTGGCACATTTCCATCAGCCTTTGTTTGGCCTTGAAGACTGAATTTCTTTTCCCTTGACTGTCTGGACTTTTCTGGATAGTTTTCATCTTCAGCCTGCCTTTGACCTTGTGAGGCTGAATCTTGACATCTGGACCTTGGCTTCCTGGGAAAGACAGCTCCCTCATATACTAAGGAGGAACAGGAAGACCTGGTTACTTTTAAACAATTGATTATGCTGAATATGCACAGCAGCAGTTAGCAAAGCTTATCTCACAGTTTTTTTGCTCTGGGGAAGACTTTTTGCCTTTGTTCTCTGTGTCATGTTTTTCCCTATGGAGGTCTTGTGTATTTTTTGTTTCTACATACTTTATAATTTTTATTGCTATTGTGAAATTGTACCCTATTTTAAAAATTATATTTTCCAGTTGATTATTGCTGGTTGAGAAATTTGCTTTTTGTTTTTTCTTTTTGGTTGGGCTCTGATCCAGGAAGTCTTTCTTTGCTACCTCTAACGACTTGCTCATTGAATTTTTTTGTTTTTGTTTTTTCTAGGTGGGTAATCACATGATCAGCAAATAGTACAGTTTTATTTCTTCTCTTCCAATTCTCATATATTGTATCTTTTTTCATGGTGTTTTAAATGACTTTCAGTACTATGCTAAACAGAATGGTGATAGCAACATTCTTGTCTTGTTCCTGGTCTTAGAGACTGCACCTAAAATTTATTAAATATGAGATATTGTTGGGTTTTTGTTGTATAATTGATGAGGTAAAAGAACCTTTATTGTATTCCTGGTTTACAAAGATTAAAAAATAACAAATAGGTGTTTTTCTTTAACAAATACTTTTCTTACATTGCTGAGATTATTATCTAATTTTTATCCTTCAGTATAATAATTCATAAATTTCTTTGTATGGTTTCTGATGTTAAAACATATTTGCATCCCAGAGACAATTTATATTTGATCATGCTGTATTATTTTTAAATACACTTTTGAAATCAATTAGCTCTAATTTTAGTTAGGATTTTTGCATCCACATTCCTAAGTGAAATGAATCTACATTTTTCTTTTCTTATATACACTATTATGTAGTTTTGTACTACTCAAATTTATGCAGGCCTTATAAAATAAGACAGGAAGCTTTAAGTTTTTTTCTTGTTTTTTAGGGAAAAATGTACAAAGAAAGTAATGGACTGTTTCATGAAAGCCTGGTAGAACTCAACTGTGAGACTACCCAGACCAGGAGTATATTGGGAAGGGAAGTCTTTGTGGTTTTATTTTCAGTGGTATTTGTCATTTCAAGTTCTCCTTCAATTATTTTGTGCATTAATTTCACATTTTATGTTTTCTATGAATTTATTCATTTCATCTATTTTAAAATTTATTGGCATATAGTTGTTCATAATAGTCTTTCATTTAATTAAAGTTTTATCTGTAATTATTTTCCTATTACCCAATATTTTATTTGATTTTCTCTCCTTTTAAAAAATCACTCATTTTTCAAATGAAAGTCACGATTTTTATTTTTTTACTTAAATATTGCATCAGAAGAGAAAAACATTGCTCCACATAATTTGCAAAAATGACCATGGGTTTGATTTATGTTGCTTGAGAAATAACAAAATCTTCAGAGCACCTTTGTCGTGCATTTTAATAAATACACTTGGGTCCCTAGTGTTGTCATTATTTTGTGTGTTTCTTCTACTATTTATTTATTTATCTAGTTGTGGTAAAATACACATCATAAAATTTACCATTAAAAGGAACAATCCAGTGACATTTAGTACATTCATGATCTTATGAAACTGTCACCAGTATCTAGTTATAGAACACTTTAGCACCCTGAAAGGAACCCCTCTACTGTTAACTGTACCATATCATCCCTCTCTTCAGCTGCTATTTGCCACTAATCTGCTTCCTATCTCTATGTACTTGCTCATTTTAGATATTTAAATAGAGTCATACAATGTGTGACTTTTGTGCCTGGCTTCTTCCACTCAGCATGTTTTCAGAGTTCTTCCATGTTGTAGCATGTATCAGCACTTCATTTCTTTTTAGGGTGAATAATATTCGTTGTATGGATATACCACATTTGGTTTATTCATTCCTCAGCTGATGGGCATTTGGGTTGTCTCCATTTTTAGGCTATTGTGAATAGTGCTGCTGTGAACATTCATGTACCAGCATTTGTTTGAACATTTGTTTTCAGTTCTCTTGGGTATCTACGTGGGAGTGGAATTGCTGAGTCAGATGGTAATTTTATACTTACCTTATTGAGGAATCACCAAGCTCTTTCTCACAGAGGCTGCACCATTTTCCATTCCCAACAGCAATGTATGGGGTTCCAGTTTACCCACATCCTTACCAATACTCCTTTCCTTCCTTCCTTCTGTCCTTGCTTCATTCCTTCCTTCCTTCCTTACCCGCTTCCTCCCTCCCTCTCTTCCTTCCTTTTTAAAAAATTATAGCTATCCACATGGTTGTTAAATGGTAGCTCATTGTGGTTTTTTAATTTGCATTTCCCAAATGCCTAATAATGTGGAGCATCTTTTCATGTTCTTGTTAGCCATTTGTATGTCTTCTTTGGAGACACGCCTTTTCAAGTTCTTTCTCCATTATTAAATTGGGATGTTGAATAAAGTTCTGTTCTGTCTAATAAAGAACACAAATGAAAATACAGGCACAGTTTCAGAGGACATTTTAATCTCTGAGAGGAATAGACAGATAATGCAAGGCAATGAGAGACAATGGGTTGGAGGTGGTACGTTAGTGCTTTTTAGTGTGAATAGAGGAAATGAGCCAAGCTTGTGGCTTATTATGGAAATAACGCTGTGATGTTGTGTCTGCTATTTTAGATGATCACTGACAGTTAAGAGTGATATTTGGGAGCTCCAGCTGAAGCTGGGGATGGGATTGCCAAAGAGATTATGGCAAAGTCTCTAGAGTTACCCCTTTGTTTCCTAGCTCTTTTAAAATAGGTTATTTTGTCCAAGAAAAAATGTCAGTTCTGCAAAGCACTTTCTCTCTTTTTTATTTCTTATACTTTAATTCCTGTCTTCTCAGGGAAGAGACAACAGGAACAGCTGAATGTCCAACGAATGAAAAAAAATCAACACTCTCATGAGATGGGGGAGGTATGGGAAGAGCAGCATAAGACTCAAGGGTTTTAGTTGATAATAAAGTGAAATTAAATGCCGTGACTTTAAAGATGAATTCAATATATGTTTTTATTATTATAAGTGTGATATTCTAAATAAAGAAGATGATTCTTTTGATCTACTCTACACTTGCCAGATGATGGCAGAAATGAATGCATCATTTTTAAGTATTAAGTTTCGCAGTCCAACCAAAGCAGCCCGATCACCTAAAAACTTTATAAAGGGGATTCTTGAAATAGTTGGTAGTGACTGGGGGCAATTCCTAAGCCCTCCAATGCTGAATTATATAATTTTATATGTTATATACACCTATGTTTAGCATACTGAAAAAATGGCAAACTATGACACAGACAAATCAGACACAGGTGACCAAATTCCTCCCTCTGGGACTCTCTGATGACCCACACACCCAGCAGCTGTTATTCATCTTATTCCTGGGTGTCTACCTGGTCACTGTGCTTGGGAATCTGCTTCTCATGTCCCTTGTTCAGGTCGACTCCCAGCTTCACACACCCATGTATTTTTTTCTCTTCAACTTATCTCTGGCTGACCACTATTTCTCTACCAACGTCGTTCCTCAGACCCAAGCCCACCTGCTATCCAGGAAGAAGCCCATTTCATTCACACGTTTTGTAGCTCAGCTTCTACTCTTCCTCATTTTTGGGTGTACACAGTGTGCCCTTCTGGCAGTGATGTCTTATGATCGGTATGTGGCCATCTGCAACCCTTTGCATTACCTGAGCCTCATGACGTGAAGGGTGTGTGCCCAGCTGGCTGTAGGATCATGGACGAGTGACATTGCTTTGTCTGTTGTGAACACCACGTTCACACTAAGGCTACCCTACCAAGGCAGCAATAGTATTGCTCATTTCTTTTGTGAGGCCCCTGCACTGTTGATCCTGGCATCCACAAATACTCGCACTTCAGAGATGGTCATTTTCCTCATGGGTGTCATGATTCTCCTCATACCTGTTTCTCTAATTCTGATCTCCTATGGCCGCATCATAGAGACTGTGGTCAGGATGAAGGCAGCTGAGGGAAGGCTCAAGGCGTTCTCTACCTGTGGCGCCCACCTCATGGTCGTTATTCTTTTTTATGGGTCAGGAATTGTCACCTACATGACACCAAAGTCTTCCAAAGAACAGGAAAAACTGGTGTCTGTGTTCTATGCAATGGTGACCCCCATGCTTGACCCCCTAATCTACAGCCTGAGGAACAAGGATGTGAAGGGATCTCTCCGGAAAGCAGCCACAAGGAATTTCCCAGCAGGCTTGGGATTTTCCACTGACAGTGACACCCTCTTGGCTCCCTACTTGTAAGACTTACTCAGTACTTCCTTCAAAAGACTGGAATATGGTACAATTCTCATCCTTGGGCCTGGTTGTGGATCTACCCTCCATCCTTCATCCAGCACTTTCTTTGTAGAAGAAAAAGGACAATAATTCATGGACCATGGTCTTTTGGCACCTAAGAGTTAGGATATCTTCTGAGAAACATTCACATTTTATAAACCCAGAAACCTGTGAAATCTTTTTTATCATGCTGTATAATGCTATCTATCTATCCCAGATCCTACAGCAACTCCTTTATCTTTTGGTATTTCTGAATCTCTTTGTATCATCAAATAATCTATAAATTAACAAACATCACTTAAGCACTTACTGTGAGCTAGGTGCAACATGCATGTGTGCATACACCTGTATGTGTATTTTGGTGGGCAGGGAAGAGCATGGGTATGAAGAACCTGAATATATGAGCTCTGCTGTCCTTTTCACACTCTTATTAGAGACAGGAATATTGTACCTAGCATAAAGAATAGACAGCATTTTGGAAACCAACAAGAGATAGTGACATCTCAGGGCCGGAACTAAGAAACTCTGTCCACACTCGGACCTTGAACGTCCTTAAACGCTACTCTGGACTCTGACTTATAAACGCCAAGGCACGCCTCGACCCCCCTACTCCCGCGCAGGCGCACCAGCCATGGAAGGAGCCCTTAGGAGACCACAGACGGGAGTCTGAAAGTAGACCAGGGGCCTTTCCAAGACCCACCCCTTTCCCCAAGCCCCGCCCTCTCCGTAGTCTTTCATCCAACCCTAGGGCCACGAATGGATGGATACTGGAGTGCTCAGGGTAAGGGGAGAAGGGCATGTCTAACTTCGTCATTTCCCACAGCCCATCAGGTAAAACTGGCCAAAACATTTCTTAACTGCTTCTCGTCCCCCACCCCCAACTCCATCCCCCTTTCCCCGCCATTTGCTTGGAACTAGAAAATAGTGAGATAATTTTGACAAGATATCATCGTGTGTGGCATCGTTTAACATGTTTTCCACTAATTTAGTGAGTCACTGATTCATTCAGTTTTGCATTGAGGTGAAGATCTTGCCGAAGATCTTGAGTTCAGTTTTCACTTGCTGAGTAAGAGATACTTTATGACATTCAAGAAGCATTGTCAAATAGGCAGTTAGAAATAGGCATGTGGAGCTTAGAGGTGTCTGGGGCGAGACGTAAAATTGGTGTCAGTTCTGGGTAGATGGTAATTGATGTTATGAGTGGAGATGAGATTGCAGAGAGAGAGAGCAGAGAATCAAAGGAGAAGGTCTAAGATCGAGTCCCAGAGGAAGAACCTAAACTGGTAGGGAGCTTCAAATCGAGACCATGAGTTGACCAGATTAAACAAGAATTTTTTTTTTTGTACCTGGGAACTAGGATTTTTTGCTAACATCCTCTGTACTCAATACTAGCATAAGCAAATTATAAATATCATCTTACTTAATCATGACCACAATACTGTAAGGTAGAGATTTTCACCCACAAGTTCGTTGAAACTAAAAGATGACAAAGCTAAGCTTCAAGCTCAGATCACTTCATACTTGTCCCACTGCTTCTCACTCAATGCTTCAAGATTTGGAGGCCCATTAGTAAGGTAGGACAGAAGTGTGGAATGATATTTTCCAAGATTGGGGGTATGGTGTGTGTCATGAATTGTTTGTGATGGGGCCGACCTTTGTAAAAGTCATATTTAACTAGCTCTGAAAAATAAAAATTTAACTTGAAAATATTGCCAGTAAACAGGCTCAGACATGATCTCCAACCGAATAAGAGTGCAGGGAAATGGAAAAGGCACAGACTAGGAGGGAGAATGACCAGCCTTCCTAACATACCTCTAGTGGGCATGAGGTTTCTGACTATGTGTCTTCAAAGGTCCGCTGAAGCCTGGGCACTTCTGCCTAGTTGAACAGGGTCATTTTCAGGTCGCAGTCATCTCACTGAAGCTCCAGCTATTTTTATGGCACAATTTCACAAGTTTCTCTCAATATATGACTTTCAATGTAAAGGTAAAGGACTCTGAAGCCACCTGGGACTAGATCCTTAAGATCTGCAGAATTGTTGGCTACAAATGCCATTCCTTTCTATCATCATGAAATGCAGTTCTTCTGAATTAGAGCCTGTCTGTACTTATTTAAGAACAAATACAGAGAAGACTTGACCTGACATATGCCAGTACTTTTCCTAGATCATTTATATATTCATTCAACAAATTTCTATTGAGAATCTAATATGTGGCAGATACTGTACTAGGAATTGGAATATATTAGTAAACACAGTCAGAAGAGGACTGTTTTAACACCCAACAGAAGCATTCCGTATGCTAAGCTACTGTGTCCCTTCACTCAATGTTCTGTGATCTACATATCCTCAGAATAAGGTGTTGTGTAGGTTGTGAGTTGTGCTCAGTCTGGAATTTTAGGTAATCAAGACATTAGTTGGATGATTTGGTTGCATGGGTCATGTGTGATGAGCATTTGTCAATTTTTGGCTTCTGATCACCTGAATACCTTTTCTATGTTCACAGTCTTCTGTGAATCTTGGGGAAGTTTGAGTCTGTCTCCCTCCATAGAGGCTAAATATACCTGAAATTCACTTTCTTTGTCTCCACTGCAGCTAGGGCACAGCATATAACTTGGACTCAACCAATTAGATACACCCAGTCTAAACTTTGAATTAAGAGCTGGTGGTACAAAAAGCAAGGATGGCAAACAGTTCCTTTTCTTTTAAAAAAAATAGACTATTTTTTAAAGCAACTTTATATTTACAGAAAAATTGAGAAGATAATACAGCTGGTTCCCATATATCCTCCACGTTTTCCTTATTATTGACATCTTAGATTATTTTAGTATATTTCTTACAACTAAGAAAATAACATTGATGCCTTATTATTAACTAAAGTCCATACTTTATTCGGATTTCTTAGTTTTGTTTCTTTGTTTTTTACCTTCTGTCCTTTTCTGATCCAGGATCTCATCCAGTATACCACGTTACACTTAGTTCTCATGTCTCCATGGGCTCTTTTTGGCTCTGACAGTTTCTTAGACTTTCTTTGTTTTTGATGACTGCAACAGTTTTAAGGAGCATTGGTGAAGTATTTTGTGGGATGCCTCTTTACTGGAATTTGTCTGACGTTTTTCTCAAGATTAGACTTGGGTTCTAAGTTTTGGGGAGGACGTTCACAGAGATAGAGTGCCATTTTCATCGCATCATATCAAAGGTACATACTATCAACATGACTTATCACTGATGATGTTAACCTTGATAACCTAACTGATGTGGTGTTTGCAGACAATTTCTTTTTCTTTTTCTGTCAGTGGCAGAGGGAGCAGCAACACCCTAGTTTCCAGACTCAGCAGCTCCAGCAGCAGGACCTGTGCTGATGGTGATCGCAATGTACATTGCACCATCTAGTGCTGAATGGCAGTGATGTCCTCATCAGATTCTGATATGATTTTGGCGTGTGATTCTGGCTGTAGGATCAGAATTGCCATTATTTCTATATTTTCTCGTTTAAATTAAATCATGCATAGTCAGCTTCTGTTACTTGTGCCTAAGAACCCTAGTTGATACATCATCTTTATTATGATTTTTTGGATGTGTGTACTAAATAATTTTTCTTTAGAAGCTTTCTGGTCCTTTATTTCCCCTCTCACTCTGTAGCATGAGAGGTAGTAGTTTCAAGCAGGCAGCTTTGTACAGTAATGTGAAAAAGCACCAAGGCATCTGTTTTGATGGGATGAATGGTTGCACAATTCTCTCAGTGTTTCAGTTATCCATTGCTGTATAACAAACTGTTCAAAACTTAATGCCTTAAAACAGCAACCATTTGATTTTGCTCTAGATTCTGTGGGTTCAGAATTTGGACAGTGAGGATGCAATGACCTATATTGACAATATTTAAGATATGACTATGGGAGTGAGGGGCAGAGACCACTGAAGGAGTCAGGAGCAAGGAATTCTGAGAATGCAGAATATTTGATTCTGTGTAAAAATTAAAATAACCAAGATCCATAACAGGAGCAGTATGTTGAGGAGGGTGACAGGGAGTTAGGGGTTAAAGTCTTCAAGAAAAAGGGAAGAGTGACGTAGAAATTTAAAATAAAATAAAATAAAACTTTAAAATCCCACTTTCCCAGCCACACCTTATTTCTTCCTCATGGTGAAACATCTGGAAATTAGTGCCTGCACTTTCTGTTTCCATTTTCTAATTTTACCACCCATTATTGAAATAGATCTTGTCCTGATCATCACTGTCAGCCAAGTCACCAATTTCAACTGTTAATTTTCTGTCCTTGTCTATATCACCTCAGCTAGCGCATGTTTTTTGAATGAGGGTTTTTCTCTGATCATCACACCCCAGGTTAGAGTTTGTCTATTATAATACCACTCCAGTAATTTTAAAAGGATAGTAACGGTGCAAAAATGTGTTTTAAACATAGTATGTATCAGTTATTGCTATGGGTGTATTGGATACACCTAGAATTGGATAAGATAAAATAAGAGTTCGGTAAGTGGTTTTAAAATGAATACGTGGATGCGTAAATGAAAGAAATAAGAAATTTAGCTACTAGATATCTCTTCACTGGGAATGTCTTCTACTGCAGAGTCAGTATGAGGTCTGTTGTTCCTGGATCCATGTTCAAGGTAACTGTAGAATGGTTATCATGGAATCCCCTTTAAACATGTGATTTTTTTGAAGGTTTTTTTTTTTAAAAGATTGGCCCTGAGCTAACATCTGTTGCCAATATATATATTTTTTCTTTTTTTCCCCAAAGCTCCCCAGTACGTAGTTGTATATTCTAGTAGGTCCGTCTAGTTGTTCTATGTGGGATGCCGCCTCACCATGGCTCAATGAGCAGTGCTAGGTCCATGCCCAGGATCCAAACAAGTGAAACCCTGGGCTGCTGAAGCGGAGCACAAGAACTCAACCACTTGGCCACGGGGCCAGCCCCTAAACACGTGATTAATTAAAAGTTTAGATAAAAGAAGGAAGTGGCTGTCAGCCACTTTATTTGGCCTAAGGGTTTATGAGAACCTGAGTAGAGTGTGGCATTGACCATTCTAGAGAAGTTGAGTCACAGTGAGGTGTGGCATACAGGCACCTAAGTCTGTGGAGGGGTCAGCCTTGGATTGGTAAACTCCAATTTCTAAAATTCTAATTTTTGTTTTGCTTTCTGAAGAGATATTCATTGGGTAAATCAGGCTCATTCAAAAGAGAGTGACCAGAATGAATATAGGGTACCAAAGCATGTTAGATAAAGGAATTTTAAGGGAACAAGTGGGTGGTTCACTGTGAGAATTGTATTTGGGCAAATACGGAAACTGAGTTCAGTGAGTTATGGTATAGAAAGGTAATGAAAATTGTTCTAGGAGTAAACTAGGGAAAGTGGGTTCAAGATACAGGAAAACTCGTTTTGACTTACAACAAGGAATATCTTCCTAATAGTAAAAACTGTATACATATGAAAGAGAACAATCCAAGAGACCAGGGAGCTATATCATTCTTGTTTAGGACAGTTACTGGAAAATTACTCAATAGAACTACTATGTGATGGTTTAAGCCTTGGACATATGATTGGATTAGGAGACTGTTGAATTCCTTTTTTACTCAGATCGTCTATGCTTATATGAAATTAGGAGTGATGATATAAAAAACTTTTTCTGGAACTTTCAGGGGAAAACATCATGAACTAGGAAGTATTATTGCCTCTGGTACTTTTTTACAAGTTGAAATGCTCTGGGCTAGAAGTGATTCTAGTATTGAAGACTCTTCCAGATATGTTTATTGCTTTAATCAGAACCTGTTCCTAGGTTTTTATGACTGGGACATCTAACCTTGAAATGTTTTTGATGTTAGGATCATATATGCAACTCATATTAGACATTATTTCAGGACAATCCAGTTTAAACCTCCTAGATTTAATTATGATTATGCTTAAACCATGTCCATGTTAGCTAAATTAATCACAAACTCCTTCAAAATAGCACTTGACACTTTTCATAATCAGGATATAACCTAAGTTTTCATCCTCTTGTTTATTCTCTATTTTCTAGCTTAGAGTGGAATATTCAGTTTCTAGAATACATCCTTAACTCTCCTGCTTCTTCCTGAAATGACCTAACTCATAATGGCCTATTGAAATTCTGCTCCTCTTTTAAGAATGTTACCATAGCTCTAAATGTCAGACCCAGAGACCACCATCTCTAAGAAAAGGACTTTCTTCTAGCTAACTTCCTGAGAGACCCTTTGACATCCTTGTTTCTCAGGCTGTAAATTATGGGGTTCAACATTGGAGTCACCACTGTATAGAACACAGATATCGTCTTATCCTGCTCTTTTGTAGTCTTCGAATTTGGCCGCATGTAGGTGAAAATAGCTGAGCCATAGAAAAGGACAACAACAATGAGATGGGAGCCACAGGTGGAGAAGGCCTTAAGCCTGCCCTCTCCAGACTGGATCTGGATCACAGTGGAGATAATATTCCAGTAGGAGACAAGGATCAGGGAGACAGGAGCAAGCAGGATGAGCACACCCATTGCAAAGATGGCCATTTCTGTGCTGTAGGTATCTGCTGAAGCCAGCTTCAGGAGGGCAGGAGGTTCACAAAAGTAGTGATTGTAATGTTCTGCCCTCCATAGGGAAGTTGGAAAGTAAAGGTGGTGTCCACCAGAGACACTAGTGCCCCACTGACCCAGGATCCTATGGTCAACTGGAGACACATCTGTTGGGTCATGATGGTGGAGTAGTGCAGGGGCTTGCAGACCGCCACATACCGGTCATAAGACATCACTGCCAGCAGTGCACATTCTGTACACCCAACCAGAAGGAAGACAATTATCTGTGTCATACACCCCAAAAAAGAAATAGTTTTCTTCTTTACCATGAAGTGGACCAACAGTTGAGGGACAATGCTAGTAGAGAAACAGAGATCTGCGAAAGAGAGATTTCTAAGAAAAAAGTACATGGGCGTGTGAAGTTGAGAATCCACAAAGATGAGAATGATGATGAGTAGGTTCCCAAGCACGGTCAACAGATAAATGCTGAGGAAAAGAACAAATAGCAGGATCTGGGTCTGCCAGTCCTGTGAAAGGCCAAGGAAGATAAACTCAGCCACGAAGCTTTGGTTTTCTTCTCCCATTGAGATTTATGCCTGTTTACCTGTTTAGCACAAACAAAAAGAGCAAACTTTGGGTTTATGATGTTAGTTCCTGTAGAAGAAGCTCATTTAAAACTGATGCCTAATTGGATATTTCAAGTTTTTGCTACCTAACTTCTTTTTATTGATACTAAATAGAATCTTTTTATTCATATTAATTTGTTATTGTTTAAATCCACTTCATATTTTCCAAAATCCCCTCTCCCCAGGGCCACTTTTTATGTTAAACCCTTCTTGACTAGTTCTCATGTAAGAATATTAGAGTTCATGTGATTTTACTAGATGGCTATACACATACTGTTAAGACTATCGCCATACATAAAACTACACCACTAACTGTTCAAACCTCCTACATATTTAGTTATAACAGATCCTTGAAAAATGTAAAAAGTTTTAGGCAAAAACTTAATTTGATCTCTTAAAAAACAACAAACTTTACCTGGGTTTAAAAATAAAGCCTTGTGCTTCATACACTAAGGAAACACTCTGTTTGGATTAAGGAGTAAAATATTAAAACTAAGACAACAAACCAAAGAGAAAAGAAGTTAAAATTGTTCTGATATCTGGATAGGACCAGATTTGAAAAATACAAAAGCCTGGTAAGAAACCACAAAAGAAAGCACATCTAGAGTTTACAACATAAATTGAAAGACTTCCATGAGATAATACCATAAACAAAACTAAAAGCTAATCTACGAACTGAGAAAAATATTCAAGAGAGATGCTAGACAAAAGTTAAACAACTTTATTACATAAATAATGGCACAAAGACATGACCAGACTCTTTCCAAAAAAGAAATGCAATAATTACTAAATATAAGAAAAATATTCAGTATTAATATAGCTCAATAAGTACAGTTACAATGAGAGATACATTTCTCACCTGAGAAATTAGCTAAGATTTTAACAGCAACAACCACAGCAAAAAACAATAACTAGTATTTTAGCGAGCATTTAACACGTGACAGGCATTACTTTAAGGGTTCTATATGATTATATTGTCCCAATAACATTATGAGGTAGACATGATTAATCTTATTTTGCAGATGAGGAAACTGAGGCAAAGTTAAGTTGTTTGCCCCAAATCACACAATTGGTAAGTGACAGAATTCATTAACTGTATAATGAGAGTGCAGAGAAAAATATATTTTTGTACAATGCAATTGGGTAGGAAAATTAGTACAATCTTTCTGGAAAATATTTTGCCAACTGTATTTTACTGAATACATCATAAGACTTAAATATTCATATGCTTTGACCAAGTTCTCAGTAGCATGGGGGAGGGAGAAAACCCTTTTTAATAGTCCTTTCTTCCCCAGGAGGAGCTAAAATCTGACTTGTAACATTCTGGGATATTGATTGCCCCGTGTTTACTACTGAGTAGGGTTACTGTGCTTGAAAAGGTCATGTACGTTTCTATTTCCTCTCTTTTTCCTGAGACTGGACTGATAAGTTGAACAAGGTCTCCCTTAAGACCATGCCCTATTCTCTTGTTTTTGAATGGTGCCTAGGTGTACTGCCAGCCAGAAGGTAATGTGATGATAACAACATGGATTTAGGCTGTAAGGGAATTTGAGGTCCTTGAAAGGATTTAAAATAGACCAAGTACCCTAACCCAAGCTTATCTGAGCTCTGAACTTGAGTGATACTAGGAACTAGCCCAATTAATAAAAGTGGTGCCTTCTTTTTCATTGTTCTTTGTTTCTTTTGTAGAACTCTAAGGGGGGAATGTCCGGGATTAGAGTAGTTTTGAGGAGAGTAGTATTGGCAGTTCTTGAATCTCCTAGGCCTAATAGTATCTAACACCCCCAAACGTTACCCCAATTTCTAAATCCAATTCTAGGAATCCATTCTAAATAAATACTCTAAATTTCAGAGAATGTTCACAAGAAAATATATTTGTCACATCATATGATAAAATGATGGTTATCAACAGACATATAGACCAACAGAACATAATAGAGAGCCCCAAAATAAACCCACACATATAGGGTCAAATGATCTTCTACAAGGGTGCCAAGAATACACAACAGGGAAATGGTATTCTCTTCAATAAATGGTGTTGGGAGAACTGGATATCCACCTGCCAGAGAATGACATTGGACCCTTATCTCACATCACATACAAACATCAACTCAAAGTGGATTAAAGACTTAAACATAAGAAACTGTAAACTCGCTAGAAGAAAACATAGGGAGAAAGATTCTGGACATTAGTCTTGGCAACGATTTTTTGGATATGACACAAAAAGCACAAGCAACAAAGCAAAAATAGACAGGTGGGACTACAGCAGTCTGAAAAGCTTCTGCATAGAAAAAGAAACAATCAACAAAATGAAAAGACAATCTATGGAATGGGAGAAAATATTTGCAAGCCATATTACTGATAAGGGTTAATATTTGAAATATGTAAGGAACACACATGACTCAATGACAAAAAAGCAAATAACCCAATTAAAACATGGGCCAAGGAACTGAATAAACATTTTAATGAAGAAGACAGAAATGGCCAGTGGGTATATGCAAAGGTGCTCAATATCACTAATCATTGTGGAAATCAAACCAAAACCACCATGAGATATCACCTCACATGTATTAGGATAGATATTACATATAAAAAACAAAAGATAGCAGTGTTGGGGAGGATGTGGAGAAAAAGGAACCTTTGTGCACTGTTGGTGGGAATGTAAATTGGTACAGTCCCTATGGAAAACAGTAGGGAGTTTCCTCAAGAAATTAAAAATAGAACTACCATATGATCTAGAAATTCCATTTCTGGGTA
This sequence comes from Equus caballus, assembly GCF_041296265.1. NCBI lineage: Eukaryota > Metazoa > Chordata > Mammalia > Perissodactyla > Equidae > Equus > Equus caballus. The sequence goes on along the minus strand of NC_091690.1, from coordinate 78,797,366 downwards.
TATTTCCAAAGGAATTGAAATTGAGATCTGTACTCCCGTATTTACTGTAGCATTATTCACAATAGCCAGGACATGGAAGCAACCTAAAAATCCATCAACAGATGAATGGATAAAGCAAATGTTGAATACACATACAATGAAATTTATTCAGCCTTAAAAAAGAAGGAAATCTTGCCATTTGTGGGAACATGGATGAAGGTGGATGACATTATACTGAGTGAAATAAGCCAAACACAGAAGGGCAAATACTACATGATATCACTTATATGAGGAATCTAAAATAGTCAAACCAATGGAAGCAGAGAATGATGTGATAGTTCCCAGGGGCTGGGGCAAAGAGGAACTGGGGAGGTATTAGAGGGTACTAAGTTTTATTTATGCAAGATGAATAAGTCCTAGAGATGTACTGTATGACATTGTGCCTGTAGTTAACAATACTGCATTGTATACTTAAAATTTTGCTAATAGGGTAGATCTTAAACAGTCTTATCATATACACACAGACAAAAAAATAATAACAAATAAGAGGGAGAGAAGAAACTTTCGGAGGTGATGGCTATGTGTATGGCATAGATTGTAGTGATGGTTTCATGGGGGATACTTATGCCCAAACTCATCAAGTTGTGTACAATAAGTATGAATAACTTTTTGTATGTCAATCATTCCTCAATAAAGTGGTTTAAAAAGTGGAAATAATTTAAGTAGCCAACACTAGAGGATTAGGTAAATTACACTTGTATATTCTGGAATACTATACTATGCCATCATTTAAATGATGTTTTTGAAGAGATTTGGTTGACTTTGAAAATACTTTTTGTGTAGCCTTAATTGAAAAATACAGGACTTAAAATTTCATACATAGTGTGCTTTCAAATAAATGCAACTGGAATAGTGAAAGGGGGCATGATATAAGCACAATATAGATAACAAATGGGCACAATATCTATTTTTATGAGTGTAAGTAGTTACCAAATTTCATGAAATATTCATCCTATTCAAAGAACCACTTCTCTCTCACAATTATTTCTGAAATTCCACAGGGAATAACTTACCTGTTCTCAGCACTTTCAGCCCCAAAGTAATATCTGTCATTTTCTCTGTTGCCTTCTCTTGTTGTCTAGGTGTTATCTGAACACGACTGTTTCCTCTGCACCTACAGATAGTGATTATTAATATCACTAATAATCATAATGACAATCATCTTCCATTGGTACTGACCAAAAGTGTTTTTGCTAATGCCTTAGGGACCAATGCTAATGTGTATTTTCAGAATGCACAGAAAAGTCTGAAAAAACAAAATTTCTAAAATGTTGAGAGTAGTTGGCTCTGGGTACTGGAATTATGGATGGGTTATTTTGCTTTTCTAACGTTTTTGTGTTTTAAAGTTGGTCTTGGAAAGGCCATATATTGCCGATATAGGAAAAACATAAAACTGGGAAAATCTAAACAGCATTTAATTGAGGATGGTTTAAACTAAAGGTGCTTTATTGCTTCTACTTTTGGTCTTGATAAAGTAACTGGTATAGGACTAGCCCTCTTGCTAGAAACAAATATAAAACAAAATATGGAACAACCATTTTCAGACATTGGACAATAGTCAGCTCAGAAAGTCATCCTGTATACCAAGGAAACAAAAAAGGTGAACTCCATGATCACACTAGCTTTACACCTGGGGCTCTCTCAGGACTGTGGTCCGTGGAGTTGGAGCCTAAGGAGAGCATGATGGCCTTGTTGAGCTGAGGAGACAGAGATGCATAATGGATAGCACCAAAGGATCTGGAATTTGTGAAAGAGAGTATCAGAAAGGAAGTAGCTACATAGTAAGGGGGTTCCAGAATCTGTCCACGTTTTGGCTGAATACTAAGCTGTGTATGCACAGGATAAGAGTGTGCAAGCCCCTCAAAAAGCAACTATTAGGGAGTTAGGTATAGCTGCAAGATTTTGGAATTCCAGTCAGCCAGAATGGAGATGCTTCATTGAAAACTCTGAGTTGCTACCTTAGAGAGGACAGGTCTTAGGAGCAAGGCTGTGATGAATTAAGGATGCATATTGTAACCCACGGAATAACCGCTAATATAGAAAACAAGAGTAATAGCTAAAAATCAAACTGAAAATATGAACTGGAATAATAAAAAAATAATCAAAAAGAAGGCAAGAAAGATGTAAAGAGTAGATGGGTAAAATAGCAAATAACAAGATGTTAGACTTCAACCCAATTGTATCCATAATTAGATGAAAAGTAAATGGATGAAACATTCTAATGAAAGGGAAGAGATTGTCAATTGGTCAAAAAAAGGAAGACCTGAAACATTTTGTCTACAAGATATGCATTTTAAATATAAAACCACAGTTGAGTGAAAGTAAAGGATGGAAAAAATATACCATGCAAACACCATAAGGAAACTGGAATGGCTGTACCAATATTAGACAAAGTAAACTTCAATGTAAAGAGTGTGCCAGAAATAAGGAGAGACATTCATAATGATAAAAGTGTCATTCATCACAAAGATAAAACTATACTTTAGAATATAGCTATAAGAATAATTAGAAATACTCACAGATATAGTTGGAGATTTCAACCCTCTTCTCCTTATAGAACAGAGAGTAGATCAGTGAGGATATAGACAACTTGAAGGACACTAACAACCAACTTGACCTAATGGATATTTATAGAACACTCCACCCACCAAGTACAGAATGTACATTCTTTTCCAATGTGAAAGGAGTATTCACCAAAGATAGACTATGTATGCCAGGCAATAAATCAAATCTCAATAACAAGGGATTGAAATCATATAGACCATGTTCTCTGACCATAACAGAATTAAATTATAAATCGATAAAAGAATGTCCAGAAAATCCTCAAGTATTTGTCAATTAACACACTTCAAAATAACTCATGGATCAAAGAGGAAATCAAGTGAAATTGTAAATATTTTAAACTGACTGATAATGAAAATGTCAACATATTAACAAATTGAAATTCTTTTGAACTTTCAAAGAATGGTAATTACTATTTCATTTACCTGGTACATAGAGAAAAAAGGAAAAGTCTGTTAATTTTTATGAAGTCAGCGTAGAACCAGTACTCGTGAGGTAGATATGAAGTCTAAATAAAATAAAAGCACATGGACTACAGCAGTATTCCAAAGAATAAAGTGTCATGATCAAGTGAATTCCTTCCGTGAATGCTCAGATAAGTCAATATTAGTAAATTTATTAAAATAGTTATTCATATTATCAGATCTAGTGGGAAAAAAAATCTCAGTAGATACTGCAAAAGGCATTTTGATAAAGTTCATCTTTCACTCCTGATAAACACTTTCAGTAAAATAGGAACTTAGATATACTTCCTTTTGGAAAGAATTTGAATATAATTCTGTTTTATGATAGTATCTATTATTTGAAATCAAAAGTAGGATCACGTTTAACCGTGACATATAAGAAACAATCACATTAAATTCCAGATTAGAAAAAGATCTGTGTTCATTTGCAAAGAGTTAGTTAATGCAATAAAAATTAGAAATAGAATGTAGAAAAGAAAGGTATACATTGGAAAGAAAAAGGTAAATTTATCATTATTCGTAGATGATTTTATTTTCTGTCTGGAAATCTTAAAATCTACTGAAAACTGATTAGAAACAATAAGAAATCTGTAAACAAACTAGTTTTCTATATGTCTGGTTTTGTTACATATTAATTAGAACTAATTAGAAAATTAATTAAAAGTAGATACAATTCATAACAGCAACCTCTCCCAAATATTTAGGTGTGAATTTAACAGAATATGTCAGAAACAATACCAGAGAAAAATCCTTTATACTCTAATGAGGAACATAGAAGTCAACATGAGTAAATGCAGATTTAATTTTTTCATTTTAAGTGGGATGGGAAATGGGATTGGAAATTTAAATATTATAAAGACATCAGTTCTTTCCAAAACATTGATTCCCATATATTAATATTCCTAATAATTCTCTTCGTGTTTGTTGCTAACAAATATTTTAGACTCTGGAGATTTTTAGTAGGTTTGTGGTGGAACAAAGAAATCTGCCTTTTTAACAAGTTTACCTGGTGATTTTGATATGATTTTTTCATGGACCATATTTTGAGAAACATTACCCATTAAAAATATAAAACTCAAAGGCAATTATAATCAAAATCCATAAGCAATTTCTGACGGGAACTTTAACAAGGTAATTTTGAAGTTTATCCAGAAGAATACGCATGAAAATATTCAGGGAAAAAATCTGAAAAAAATGAAAAAGAAAAAGAATTGTGGTGGTGAAGAGGTGAGAGATTTAACCTATCTGATATTAAGAGATACTATTAAATTAGATTAACTTATGTATATTGTGTTAATTCAGAAATCAACACCTCAATGGAATAAAACAGAAGATTTAAAATCGAACTGGAATACATAAGGGAATAAATTATGAAGGTGTTATCTAAATCGATAGGGGAAAGGTGAATTCTTTAAAAGTGGTGTTAGAGTATCTGGCTATCTGTTTTGAAACAAAACTCTCTCCCATCCATTCTTATTCTCCCCGCAAATCCAGAGGGATTAAATATCTCACTGTAAAACAAAACAAAACAAAAAGACACCATAATATTACTGGCAGAAAATACAGGCAAATATTTTCTGTAAACTTTCCGTGGGAAAGGACCTTCTAATGATACCATGAAAGCCATAACCATTAACTTAAAATTGATATATTTTAATATAAAACAATTTAATAATGAATGGTTAAATAAATAACACATATGTTTAAAATAAAAGCAACAATGGGAGGGAGCCAGCCCACTGGTGTAGTGGTTTAGTTCACGCACTCCGATTCAGTGGCCTGGGGTTCACAGGTTCAGATCCTGGGTGTGGACGTACACACTGCTCCTCAAGCCACTCCGTGGTGGTGTTCCACATACAAAATAGAGGAAGATTGACACAGACGTTAGCTCAGGGACAGTCTTCCTCAAGGAAAAAGACAAAGGTTGACAACAGATGTTAACTCAGGGCCAATCTTCCTCACCAAAAAAGTAAAAATAAAAATAAAATAAAAATATGAGCAACAATAGGGACACTATTTACCACATCAAAGAGCTTTTAAAAATCAAGAATAAGGGGCAGGCCCAGTGGTCTAGTGGTTAAGTTTGGCACACTCCACTTCTGCAGCCCAGGAAGTTCCTGGGCAGGGACCTATACTGCACATTGGAGGCCATGCTATGGTGGTGACCCACATACAAAATAGAGGAAGGTTGGCACAGATGTTAGCTCAGGGTTAATCTTCCTCAACAATAAAAATAATGAATAAATAAATGATAAAAAGAATTCCAATGGAAATGATAGAAACAAGACATTAAATAGGCAATTCACAGAAGAAATGCAAATGCCCCAAAACTGACCATGTAAAGAATGTTCATCTTCAACTGGAATCAGAGAAACTTAAAATAAAATATTACTTGTTATTTCCCTCACATTTGATTATGAAGATGAAATACACTGAAATCACCCACTGTATTTATAAAATCTTTTTGAGGAAGATTGGCCCTGAGCTAACATCTGTTGCCAATCTTCCTCTTTTTTGCTTGAGGAAGATTGTCGCTGAGCTAACATCTGTGTCAATCTTCCTCTATTTTGTATGTGGGATGTCACCACAGCATGGCTGGATGAGCGGTGTGTAGGTCTGCACCCTGGATGTCAACCCATACACCTGGGCCACTGAAGTGAAGCACACTAACTTAACCACTGTACCATGGGGCCGGCCCCTCACCCACTGTATTTTTGAGGGATGGCAAACAGATATGAAAAATGTAGGCATGTACATTTATAAAATATCTCTGGAAGGCAATCTGAAAAAATTAAAAATTTATGAAAGGCATTTATCTTTTCTGAACAACGCTATTTTCAGGACTTTATATTTTGGAAATAATTATAGGTATGCATAAAGCTATGTTTCAAAGAATAGTTGGAATTGTTTCCAGAATGAAACAACCTACAGTCTAAGAGTAGAGGAAATGTTAAGTAAATTATAGTTTTCCTATACAATACAATCTATACAGTATAGAGAAATGGGTAAGAGTGAGCATGTCTGAGTCACACAGGCATGGGTTCAATCCTTGTTCCCCCATTTCTTAGCTCTGTGCCGTGGAGAATTTATTTAGATCCTTTATGCCTCAGTTTCTTAATGTAAAATGGATATATTGTCAGAACTTCATAGTATGGATGCAAAGATTAAATTAAGAACTTAGTGAAGAGTAGTTTGCACAATGTCTGGAAACTACGTTAAAGAAATGGCTGCTATAATGATGATGGATGACGCAATAATGTTAAGCCATGAAAAGATAAGTAGATTATATTTTCCATAGACAGATGTCTGACACACTCTTGAGTTAAAAAAGTGGGTTGCAAAATAATATGTAGGGGTATGATTCATATATATGGGGTGTCCTTCCTTGATTCCAATAGATAACCCTTACCAAAATGGTAAACTCTGAACACAAAACAAAATTTAGAAACCAGGTAGAGCCTATATGGTATATATAAAGAATGGTTATCTTTCTATCTCTCAATGGTAGAATTTGGAGACTTATGTATACTTGTTTGCATATGTACATTGGGGAAGAATGTGGTTTAATCTCCAAACAAGAAAGGAAAGTAATAAATGAGTAAAAGAGGAGCTAAATAAGATGAAATGTGGTATCATTTATACTCCAAGGAAGGCCAGGAATAATTTTTCTTTCACATTCTGAAGATTTCATATTACTTTGTCAACTTTACTAATTAATTCAACAATGATGTCTCTTTAATATGAAAAGAAAATGAGAAAGGAAAAAATGAGTTGGAAAAAGTAGAATAAAGAGAATAGAAGTTAGAAGAAAGCAGAGATATGAAGCTGAACACAGAGGACAGGAATCCAGAGATGTGGAGAAAAAGCAGAAGGAAGAAAAGAATACAGAAAGCTCTGTTAAGTCTGGCTGTTTCCTCAAACTGAAAGGATGGGCCATGAATCTTTTATCCCTCTGAGGCCCTAAGAACATTGCAACTAATATGGACTTTCCCGATATCTTCTTTTAATGACTCTGTCTCATATGCACCCAACTGCATACATGGGGATTATTCCTTGTCATACACACACACCACCTACTACATAGATCTACTCACTCAGCTTCACAAACAATCTCTCTCACAAACACTCAGACATCCACGTCACAGATAAACTCACATAAATATTTCCCATTCTTATATACATACCCTCGTGGCCGCAAATCTTTCATGACAACAAAAGGAGTCACATAGTAAGTACTGAGCAGCTTGGATACTGACCAATGCTGGGTCATGTGGGAACCCACCATGCCTGACTTGTACGAGACGGATGTTGGAGTATGGGGTATACGTGTGATGGCACCAGCAGTGGGGGCTAGTATCCTCCTCTGGACTAGAAGTACAGCACTGATTGTAACTGAACCCACTCTCCTCCATCTGCACCAACTCACAGGGAATTGGAGGCCGCAGTGCTAGCACTCCTGGAACCTTCACATCTCCTAGACCCCGAGCATGCTCAAGGGCAAGAAGCTTTTGATGGGGTTCCTCAAAGCAAGATTCCTAGTTTCCTTGCAGCTCCCTACCTGTTCAAGATGGTGAAACAAGTGCCAAGTGAGGGGAACAATGAAGACTGAAGGGCTGACAGCAGAGGGCAGGAGAGAATCAGGCAGAGATGCTTTTCAACATCAAGAGGAAGTAATGTGAGAGAGTGCAGTCTCTGTGCTCTGTCTGGAAACAGCCTCATCCCTGAAGGAGAGTCTGGAAGAGGATTTTCAGGCTGGTGTTCAGGAGAAGAGTAGGAATAGAATTGTTGTCTTTGGGGGTCTAGCAAGGAACACATTGATGTGTCAGAGAGTAAATGACAAAATTTCTCTTTCCTGACACCACGCCCACCTCCCAACCCCTAACCAGTATTGCAAGATCCTACAGACTGAGACCCTTCAGCAGCTATCCCTGTCTCACCTGAGGGCAGAGGCCAGGCAGAAACAGGGCTGAGGGTCATTGGTGAAGGGATGGAGTATCAAGCATGGGACGGAGTGATTTCCACAGCCTGCAGATCCACGCTTGAAAGGCAGCACCAGTTGTCCTTCAAGTGGCTCCCGAGCAATGCCTCCCAAGGCCTGCACTAGAGTCATCCTATGAGTGTGACTCCATTCCAAGCCTTTCTGACTAACTCAATTCAAGGTACAAACTCCAGTTCTCCAATTCTCCTAGGTCCCTTCTGTACAGAGGATTTTCCTTTGAGGAAAGATTGAAGATAAGGTCCTGTGAGTGATGTAAAGAGGACATTCCCTGGAGCTTTGAGAGCCCTTAAGTTCATTACCTCTCCATCCTCTGAGACAAATACAGCACTCTGTGTTATATTTTGAAATCACAGACTAAAATCTCCAAAACGTACTCACCTGCTTTCAAACCTTATGCCAATGTCATTCAAAATGGCATCAGCAGATAGATTCTTAAGGGGTCGCAAGATGTCAAGCTTGCATTTTCACTTACATGGTGATTAAACAGAAATAAAAAAATGAGCAGATACAGTCCCTCCTTATCCAGGGGGATGTGTTCCAAGATGCCCAGTGAGTGCTTGAAACCAAGGATAGTACAGAACCCTATATATACACCATATTTTGTCTATACATACTTATTTGAGTTGCAAGCAAAACTAGCACAAATTTCTTTTTCCTTTTTTACAATTTCACAGATAGAAGATTCATTCTTACTGTAGATCTTAGCAACCCTCTTTTCACCTAAAAGAAGCACTTTATGGCTTCTCTTTGGCATATCTGAATTGCAGCATCACTACTCTTGCGCTTTGGGGCCATTCCTAAGTAAAATAGAGGTGACTTGAACACAAGCACTGCGATAGTGTGACAGACGATCTGATAACCGAGATGGCTACTATGTGACTAAGGGGCAGGTAGCTGATGCAGAGTGGATTTGGCGGACAAAGGGAGGATGCATGTCCCGGGCAGGATGGAGCAGGATGGTGTGAGATTTCATCGTGATACTCAGAATGTCACGCAATTTAAAAGTTATGAGTTGTTTATTTCTGGACTTTGTCATCTAATGTTTTCAGACTGCAGTGACTGCGGGTAACTGAAACTGCAGAAAGCAAAACCTCAGATAAGGGGGACTACTCTATTGGATTGTCTGGATGCCACCTTTCTCACTGAGTGATGCAATTTGATTGCAGGGCTTGCACTTTCATTTTGGTTTATGATGGTTTTGGTGCCATGTGATCACCTTAAGTGCTGAAATTTAATTTCGTTAGCATTGTCCTGATATCAGCACGACAGCAGGGGCTCTGAGTGTGCTGTTAGATTAAAGTTATATGCTTTACTGTCCATAAAGCTTTTCATTTGTGGGGATAATTCACAGTCAAAGGACAGTTTTGTAGAATGAGACTTTAGTTTCTTAAACTATTAAATTAAGGCTTTGGTTTGAGTACATGATAATGGAACTACTCATATAATGCTAGCTCATGAAAAAAATTTTAAAAAGTGAGTTTTTTGTCTAAATGATGCATCTGTATCATCTGAAGACCAAACGATGTAAGAGAAAATTGGTGGAATAATCCAGTGCTCAGATGGTAGTAAAGGCATGTAGGATTTGCGGAAATGCCCTGAAGCTGTTAGCCTCTTAGTAATATTTCAAGTGGCAATTTAGTTTCGGCAAAACATCATCTATCGTATCAAGAAAGTGCTATTAATTTGAATTCTATTGTTTCAATGGTGTTGTGGTTTGGCTTACACATCATTTGTAGTTTAGTTTTGGTTTCACAACACATATAAATCTAAATCACTAAAAATAAGTGGATTATGATCTATGGTATAAATATACCATGATTTATTTAACCATATGACTATTAATGGACATTGGGTTATTTCCAATCTTTAGAAATTAAAACAGTGCCACAGTGAACACCTTTGAACATATAACTTTGTGTCTTTGTCAAATACATTTGAAGAATAAGTTTTCTGAGGCTTAATTGCTGAATTTAAAGGCAAATTCCTATAAAATATCAATAGATATTGTCAGTTGCATTAATTTACACTGCTGTCAAAATTGCATGAAAGTTCCTGTTTAATTACACCTTTACTAACATTTGGTATTGTCAAACACTTCAATTTTGCTAATCTGTTAGGTAAAAAAACTCATTGTTATTTTATTATATGATACTTTAATTATACTTGAGAATGAGTGTAATTTTATATAGTATTGATCATTTTCACTTTTTTTCTGTGAAGGGATTATTTATTTTCTTTGCTATTTTTCTTTTATTGAGCTGTTTAACTTTCTTTTACTGCCTTGTAAAATCTTTGAATATTATGAAAAATTGGCTCCTTGATTTTGCTTTGGAAATAAATCTTTTTCCACTTTTCCAACTGACTTTCTTTATGGATTTTTGTATCACACAAGTATTTTATAACTTAATCTAGGCAAATCAATCAGTATTTTTCCTTATGACTTCTGATTTTTGTGTTATATTTAAATGGCCTCTATTATTAAAAGATTATGCTTTCTAAAAATCACCAATTCTTTTTCTTCTAAGATTTTCATAGGTTTCCTTACATATGTGGTTTCATTTACATCTTGATACATCTGGAATCTATTTTGATGTAAGGAGTGAAGTAGGGATCCTCACTGTTTTCTGCAAATGGTTTCTCAGCACCATTTATGGAAAAATCTTCCATCCATTTAAAATGTCTTTTAAAATTTATTGGCATATAGTTGTTCATAATAGTCTTTCATTTAACAAAAGTTTTATCTGTAGTTATTTTCCTATTACTCTGTATTTTGTTTATTTGCATTGTCTCTCCTTTTAAAAAAAACACTCTTTTCAAACAAAAGTGGTGACTTTTATTTTTTTCCTTAAATAATGCATCATAAGAGAAAAACATTGCTCTGCATAATTTCAAAAAAGGCAATGAGTTTGGTTTGTGTTACTTGAGAACTAACAAAATCTTCAGAACACCTTTGTCATGCATTTTACTAGATAAGCTTGGGTCCCTAGTGTTTTCATTATTTTATGTGTTTCTTCTACTATTCATTTATTCAATTGTGCTAAAATACATATGTCAGAAACTGCACCATTAATATGTACAATTCAGTGATATTTAGTACATTCATGCTCTTATGAAACTGTCACCAGTATCTAGTTATAGAACATTTCGTCACCCTGAAAGGAAACTCCGTACCATTAACTGCACCGTATCATCCCTCTCTCCAGCTGCTATCTGCCAGTAATCTGCTTTCTATCTCTGTGTACTTCTATGTTGTCTGTATATTTGTTCATTTTAGATATTTCATATAAGTGGAATTGTACAATATGTGGCCTTTTTGTTTCGTTTCTTCCACTCAGCATGTTTTCAGAGTTCTTCCATGTTGTAACATGTATCAGTACTTCATTTCTTTTTATGGTTGAATAGTGTTTGTTGTATGGATACACTACATTTTGTTTATTCATTCCTCAGTTGAAGGGCATTGGGGCTGTCTCCATCTTTAGGCTACTGTGAATAGTGCTGTTGTGAACATTCATGTGCAAGCATTTGTTTGAACACTTATTTTCAGTTCTCTTGGGTATATACCTAGGAGTGGAATTGCTGAGTCAGATGGTAATTTTATATTTATTGAGGAACTCCTAAGCTGTTTCTTACAAGTGGCTGCACCATTTTACATTCCCAACAGCAGTGTGTGGGAGGTCCAGTTTCTCTACATCCTTACCAATACTTATACATTTCTTTTTTTCTTTCTTTCCCTTTCTTTCTTTCTCTTTCTTTCTTTCTCTCTCTCTTTCTCTCCTTCCTTCCTTCCTCCCTCCCATCCTTCCTTCCTTCCTTCCTTTCTTCTCTCTCTCTCTCCCTCTTTCTTTCCCTCTTTCTTCTCTCTATCTCCCTCCCTTTCTCCCTCCTTCCCTTTCTTCCTTTTTTAAAAAAATTATAGCTATCCTAATGGGTGTTGTCATATCTCATTGTGGTTTTAATTTGTATTTCCCAAATGCCTAATGATGTTGAGCATCTTTTCACATTCTTGTTAGCCATTTGTTTATCTTCTTTGCAGACATGGCTTCTCAAGTTCTATGTCCATTATTAAATTGGGCTGTCTATCTTTTTTTTCTTAAGTTTCATGAGTTCTTCATATATTCTGGATACTAGACTCTCATCAGATATATGATTTGGAAATATCCTGTTCTGCGGGATATCATTTCATTTTCCCAGGAGGAGTTAATTAAAACAACACAGAACCCTTCTACTTGGTTTCAGTTGTCTTTTTCTTGATTAAACATTCAGTTGGTTGCTGTAAACTTTGGACTGTTTTCCAGGGTCCCGGTAAAGTTTGTTCTGACAGTATGCGTCATATTTTTGTATTTCTTTGGATGGATAGTCTCTTGGAGTTATCTGATTCACTATTTTCACTCTTAAAAATAATTTTTGAGAGAGTTTTAGCTATCTCAGTAACCTTTACAAAGAACCAATTTTGGGTTTTGTTAATCTCATTCTATTTATATTTTGTTGTCTATTTCATTGATGTCTTCTTTTGCCTTTATTATTTTCTTGTTTGTGCCTTTGGATTTTCTCTGCTACTTCACAGCCTTGTCCCCAGCAGTTTCAACCAAATGATTAACTTCATTATTTTTCTCTTCTCTCTCCCTCTCTCTCTCTTTCAGTGAGGTATTACTTACCTACGATAATGTGCAGCAATCTTAAGTATAACTCAACAAATTGTTACATATGTGTACACCTGTGTAACCATTATACAGATCAGAATGTAGAACACTGACAGCACATCAAAAGGCTCCCAGTCAACTCCAAGTCAACACTCCCTCAAAGGAAACCATTATTTGGAAGTCTAAAAATACAAATTAGTTTTGCCTGTTCATGAGATTGAAATAAATGGAATCACAGAGTATATACTTGTTTGTGTGTCTGACTTCTTTTACTAAACACCATTCTGTGAGATTTGTCTATGTGGTTGTGTGTAGTAGTAGTTCATTCTTTTAAAATTATTCAGGCCAGCCGCTGGTGTAGTGGTAAAGTTCGCGCACTTTGCTTTGATGCCCCAGGGTTCACAGTTTCGGAACCCAGGCGTGGACTGATTACTGCTCTCATGCCATGCTGTGGCAGCATCCCACATAAAATAGAGGAAGATTGGCACAGATGTTAGCTCAGTGACAATATTCTTCAAGCAAAAAGGGGAAGATTGGCACAGATGTTAGCTCAGGGCCAATCTTCCTCACCAAAAAGAAAAAAAAAAACCAAAGACGACAAGAAGATATTTAGGGGCTGGCCCAGTGGAGTAGCAGTGAAGTTCACATGCTCCACTTCAGCAGCCCGGGGTTTGCTGGTTCAGATCCCAGACGTGGACCTAGCATCACTCATCAATCCATGCTGTGGCAGCATCCCACATAAAATAGAGGAAGATTGGACCAGATGTTAGCTCAGGGCCAATCTTCCTCAGCAAAAAGAGGAGGATTTGCAGGGTATGTCAGCTTAGGGATAATTTTCCTTGAAAAAATAAATAAGTAAAATAAGATAATTCAGTAGTATTCCACTGCATGACTCTCCCACAATTTGTCCTTTATATTGTCCATGGGAATTTATATTGTTTCCACTTTTAGATATAATGAATAAAGCTGTTATAAAAATCCTTGTACATATCTTGTGGTAGATATAAATACCCATCTCTATATGGTGTATGTTCAAGAGTGAAACCACTGGATTATAGGAGAGAACACATATGTTTAGGTTCGTTTTCAAAGTAGCTTCCAAATGGACTGTTTGAATTGATTGTACGAATTTATGCTCCCATCAGCAATGTGAATTGCTCCACATCCTCAGTCATTTTATCCATTTTTATGAAGATTACTGGCATTTTACTGTGATTTTAATTTATGTACTCTGGTGGCTAATTATGTTGTGCACCTTTTCAGGTTCTTATTAGCTATTTGTAATTCCTACATTGTAAGTGCATGTTCTACTCTTTCGCTCGTTTTAAAAACTGGAATTTTCTGACTTTTCTTATTAATTTATAGAGTTCCTTATAGATTCTGGATATAAAGTCTGTAACTTACTATCAAGAGTTTAAAATAGCAATATGTGTATAAATAGAGACAAACAATAAAAAACATGGTTAAAATGTTAATAATTGGAAATCTAAATATTATTATATAGTATAATTATTACATAATAATATTATAATTATTAATATATATTATACATAATATATAACATAATTATTATGTAATGTAATTACCATTATATTATACATCATATTCACATTCTACAAATGATAAAATTCCTCAAGATCATATAAAGAGCATGTGATAGACTTGGCTTGCAACCTAGAACCCAGAAACAAAATACTTAATTGCAACAATACAACACTTCCCAGAAGAAGACATGTAAGAAGAACTGATAATGGGGCCCATAAACGAAGATATGAGCACTAACTACATATTATTTTCTGTCTTCCTGATAACCATTTGGGAACCTTCTGAGAGGGAATGCAGCTCAGTATTGACCCTGAGGATTTGGAATTCTCCTGAGCACTTCAGCTGCTCCAGAGACTGCTCCTAGTATCCTTCTGCTCACCTCATTTAAGTGGAACTATTGTTGTATAATATGCCCTCAAGTCAGTGCTAAGACCAGTGGATGGAGCAGGAGGACATGGGAGATGTGGGGATTCTCCTTCCTGCCTTGTCCTTGATCTTGACTTCAGAGATTGTACTGAGTCCTTTGACTGTATGACGGGGTGTCCGCAGTCTTGCAGTCTCTGCTCTGCCTATTCCAGAGCCAGTGAACCTGCAGCAGTTTCCCTTTCAACAGAGAGATGTCTTTACTGGCTTTGAGATGCTACTTTGATCTTTTTTCTCCACCAGATGAGAAAATGTTGGCAAGATTATTAGAGGGAGGGAAAGAGAAGACAGGAGGTGAACAAATGGAATAATCTGCCATATATTGGGAGTGAATTGGTTTCAATCTCTTCATGGATTTGGATTTTAAAATTCGACAAATTTTGTCCAAGCAATCGGATTTGTAGGTCTAAATCTTCTGCAAGAGATCTTCTAGCCAAGGTTTTCCCAGAGCAAATCTACCTTATCAAACCACAATTACAGTGTCAAATTCCCTGTGAAGAAGAATCATGGTCCTCACCTGATGGAGACATAAACAAAACTTCCATGGTGTCAGTACTGATCCTTCGGGTGGGGATTCTTATGCCTTTGTTGAGCTGTGCTTGTAAGACAGTAAGTGGGTATGGAATAGTCGACTTTGAGCACGAAAGATCTTGAAATTGGAAGGGGAACTTAGTATTTACTTTTGATTCCTATGAATTTCCTCAGTATCCTGTATCTCAAAGAAACTGTCAGCTGAGAGAATCCATGGCTCTGTGACCCTAACATCCTTTCCCATATCCAGTAATATGTATCATTTTTAGAGAAACAAACTTACATGTTGATGTGAATCTGGGGAAAAGACAGAGAATAACAGGAGAGAAAGGTTGACAATAAACATGGTTTTCTTTTAGAAGCTTGCTGACCCTGGGGGCAGATTCATAGTCACCTGGGGAAGCATTTTCTCCTCCACATTTGCATGAAGAATAATGTGTTTTTAAAAACAAATCTAGAGAGGTCGGGCTGCCGCCTTCTCCTCCTGTCCTCCCGGGATCAATGAGAACTCCTACCATCTGACAGGTCACAGGTCACACTCATGTGACTCACATTCATCTCTCTGTCTCCTGCTACTTTGGCTCAGGTCAAATCTGCTAAAAAAAAATGTGTTGGACACTTATTCTGTGCCAGTATTTATCTTATTTGCTGTTAATAAAGATGAGTCAGATGTCCTTGCCCTTGAACATTTTACAGTCACAGAGAAAGAAAATAGTTTCAATATAATTTGTTAACAGTCATGACGGAGGTAAGTACATGATGTTGTATGCACACTTATGTATCTGGGGTAGACTAGATGTTTGCGAATGTGTGTATTTGTGTGTGTCCATGTCTATGTATGTTAGGGATGGAGAATGGGGAAAATATGTGAGTCAGAAAGGAAGGTGTTCCTGGGTAATATTTTTCCTAAATGAAATCTTAAAAAACCTGTGGTTATTAGTGAGATGAAGAAGTCATAGAAATCAGTAATATCCTATAACTTCCCTTTCATTAAGTTTACCACTGACCTTAGGCATCACTTAGAACTTTGTGAGAAGTGTTTAGTTTTATGCTCTCTTTCTTTTTTCGTCAAAACTGAGAAAGGATGTTTGTTTACTATTTAATTTTCCCTGAGATCTGGACACATGCACTAATTTCTCCTCTAGGAAAGGTATGAGCCGTGGCAGAGAGAGAAGCAAATCTAAAGGACAAGAGGTGAAACAGGAGAGTTTGAGAAGCAACCAGGTAGCACCTTCCACTAGATGAGTAGTAATTGAAAAACTACCCATCTTAAAATAGCTTTTGTTCTCAAAATTTATTTTTGTGTCAGTTATTTTTATAATAGAGTACATTCCCCTTTAGAAGCAATTCCATATTAGTTTGATTTAAGGAATCATTAGATCATAAAGGCTTGTTTGGCCCAGTATAGTCATTCACTAAACCATTATCTGCTGTGAATTTATTATGTTCCAGGGACCCCACTGGCAATGGGGATGAAACACAACTATAGTTCCGTCCCTCCTCTCTGAGATTCTTTGTCCTCAGGAGCTGGGTCTTTTGTCTGTATCCCCATTTCCAAGCATGTACTTTGCCAATAACATTTGCTCGACAAATAAGGTAATTGAATATTTGAAGTGTGATGAATGTTCAAGGAAAGTGATGCTAACTCTACGTAGTGGACACACCTCTGAACAGAGGGACTATGCTGAGCAAAAGCCAGTGGGATATAAAAATGCAGTGTATCCTAGTTATGTGGCAGGGAAAATGGCTATAAATGTGGCCTGTGGTCAGATAAGGGAGCCATAAATGATCATCAAGCAGAGATGTGATTGTTCATATTAATGTTTTATTTATTCTCTTATTATTTCAATGTTGAATTGATATTTTTCATTGCTTTGACTCACAGACCTGTCCAGATGCCTAAGAGTCCATCATTAGATTAATGATATGGAGTGTAATTCTAACTTTTTGAGAAAACTCCTGGGAATTCCTTTAACCCAGCATTTCTGAACTTAGAATTCAGGGGGTTCTTCAATTTAGATGTGAATGCTACTTCTTTATTTTTCCTTTACTCTAACTGAAATTTAAAATTTCCTTTTTGCTTGAATGTAGGTAACTAACCCAAACCAGCACTGGCAGGATCCATAACTTTATTACCAATAGAAACCAGAAGTATTTTTATATAACATTACAGTGGTTGAAGATATCTCAAAATATCATTTAAGCTCATCATTTTGAAATTAATATGGTTATTAGATCTGCTACAACATTTAAAAAATTAATACATGAAAGAAGCACATGTATTATGGTGTCACATTTGTTTTCTAAAATTATTTTTATAAGTGTATTTTATATAATTGATTTCCTTGGTAATCCTGTATGTTCTATTTGATGTTTGTTTATTTTTTTGTTTAATGGATTTAAAGCATTATTTGGAAGCACCTTTACCAGACAGATAAAGGGTTGATAGTCCAAACCTTGCATGTGGCCTTAAACTTTAGACTTTAAATTTCTTTCCTCTGTTTCAGGAATAGCTCCATGAAATTTGAGTATTGTTCCCAAATTCTTGGCATTCTCTCTACGGATACTGGTAGGCTTTTTAAACAAGTCTGCTAAACTCTGTGATCAACTTATTTTTATTTACTTTATTTAATTAATGATATTTTATTGAAAAGAGCTCTATGCTGTCTAATAAAGAACACAAAAATGAAAAAGACAGGCACAGTTTTCAGAGGAGTTTTTAATCTCTGGGAGGAGTGGACAGATGACGCAAGGCAGTGAGAGATGATGGGCTGGAGGGGGTGGATTAGTGCTGTTTAATGTGAACACAGAAAAGGAGCCAAGCTCATGATTTGAAATGGAAATGATGTTGTGATGGCATGTCGGCTATTTTGGAAGTTCACTGACAGTTAAGACTGATGTTTGGGAGCTCCAGCTGAAGTTGGGGATGGGATCGCCAAAGAGATTATGGCCCACTCTCCAGAGTTACCCTCTTTGTTTCTCAGCTCTTTTGAAGTAGGTTATTTTGTCTGACAAAAAGTGTCAGTTCTGCAAGGTACTTTGGCTCTTTTTGATTTCTTATACCTTCGTGACTGTTTTCTCAGGGAAGAGACAACAGGAACAGTTGTATGTCCAAAGGATTAAAAAATCTACACCATCACGAGATGGAGGAGGTGTGCCAAGAGCAGAATAAGAATCAAGGGTTTTAGTTGATAATAAAATGAAGTTAAATGGCATGACTTTAAAGACAAAGTTAATCTATTGTTTTTATTATTAGAAGCATGATATTCAGAATAAAGAAGATGGTTGTCGTGATCTACTCTTCACTTGCCAGATGATAGTTAAAATGAATGCATCATTTTATAAAGTATTAAGTTTTGCCACATTGAAAACATTCTAACTAAAGCAGCCTGATCATCTTCTAAAAACCTTATAAAGTGGATTCTTGAAATGGTTGGTAGTTATTGGGACAATTCTTAAGCTCTCCAATGATGAATTATATAATTTTATAGGTTATACACACATATATGTAGTGTGTAGTGACTCTATACTGAGAAAAGAGCAAACTATGACACAGACAAATCAGACACAAGTGACAGAATTCCTCCTTCTGGGACTCTCTGATGACCCACACACCCAGCAGCTGCTATTCATCTTATTCCTGGGTGTCTACCTGGTCGCTGTGCTTGGAAATCTGCTTCTCATGTCCCTTGTTCAGGTTGACTCCCAGCTTCACACACCCATGTATTTTTTTCTCTTCAACTTATCACTGGCTGACCTCTGCTTTTCTACCAACATCGTTCCGCAGGCCCTAGCCCACCTGCTATCCAGGAAGAAGCCCATTTCATTCACACGTTGTGCTGCTCAGCTTCTACTCTTCCTCATTTTTGGGTGTACACAGTGTGCCCTTCTGGCAGTGATGTCTTATGATCGGTATGTAGCCATCTGCAACCCTTTGCATTACCCTAGCATCATGACGTGGAGAGTGTGTGCCCGGCTGGCTGCAGGATCATGGGTCATTGGTGTTCTGGTGTCTCTAGTGGACACCACCTTCACACTGAAGCTACCCTACCAAGGCTGTAATAGTATTGCTCATTTCTTTTGTGAGGCCCCTGCATTGTTGATCTTGGCATCCACAGACACCCGCACTTCAGAGATGGTCATTTTCCTCATGGGTGTCATGATTCTCCTCATACCTGTTTCTCTAATTCTGATCTCCTATGGCCGCATCATAGAGACTGTGGTCAGGATGAAGGCAGCTGAGGGAAGGCTCAAGGCGTTCTCTACCTGTGGCGCCCACCTCATGGTTGTCATTCTTTTTTATGGGTCAGGAATTGTCATGTACATGACACCAAAGTCTTCCGAAGAACAGGAAAAACTGGTGTCTGTGTTCTATGCAATGGTGACCCCCATGCTTGACCCCCTGATCTACAGCCTGAGGAACAGAGATGTGAAGGCAGCTCTGAGGAAAGTAGCCACAAGAAATATTCCATGCAGGCTTGGAATTTTCCACTGATAATGACACCTTCTTGGCTCCCTACTCATAAGACTTACTGAGTAGTTCCCTGAGCAAGACGAATATAGTACGATTCTTATCCTTGTGCCTGGCTGTGGATCCGCCCTCCAATTCTTCATCCAGAAGTTCCTTTCTAGAATAAGGACAATATCTCATGGACCATGGTCTTTTGGCACTTGAGTTAGGAAAACGCCTGAGAAACATTCATATTTTATAAACCCTGGAACCTGTAAAATCTATCTTTTTTATCATTCTATATATTACTATCTATCTATCCCAGATCCTACTCCAACTCCTGTATCTTTTGGTATTTTTAAATCTTTTTGCATCATCAAATAATCAATAATTTAATAAACATCACTTGATCACTTACTGTGAGCTAGGTGCTACATGTATGTGTGCATGCACATCACCTGCATGTGTATTTGAGGTGGGTTATAAAGGTATGTGTATGAGGGGGCACAATATGTGAGCTCTGCTGTCCTTCTTCTCACAACCTTATTAGAGACAGAAGTATTGTATCTAGCAAGGAAGGGTAAAGACAGGGTTTTGGAAACCAACAAGAAATAGTGACTTCCCAGGGCCAGCAAGAGTGAGAGCTGTTACCAACCCTGGGCCCGAAGGATCAAGAGGAAGAGGGTAGCTGTATGTAAAGGGCCACCGGACAGGAGCTGTGGAATAAGGTACATGGAGGCAAGGAAGCCCTGGGGATAAATACTTCAAGCTTATTCTCTACCCACCTTTTGCTTTTCTATTACTATATCCCCCCCAAAATCCGAGATAACCTCCCCATCTGAAGATCCTTAATTTAATCACATCAACAAAGTCCTTTTTACCATGTAAGGTAATATATTTACAGGTTCTGGGGACTAGGATGTGGACATTGTTGAGGGGCCATTATTCTGCCTACCATACCAAGATAAGTAAAATGAATGTGAAGGAGTGATTAAAGCATGGCTAAAATTGGAGACTACACATTTATAATGGTGCCAGTCTGCTTGGTTGTGGGATTGCCATCATGCAAATAGAACCCCATGATCTTCTTTTTCATTTGCAAATTATTATGGTGATATTTCAGAATGTGCTGCTCTTCTGGAGCCCTTGTTGAATGAGAGCTGAAGGACACCCTGTGTAGGAGGTTGAACTGGTTCTGATACCGTGATGGCACACAGAGGTAGGGTTTTTTTATAGAGTTTATGGAGAGGACATGCCTATGCAGTAAACGTTATTTTACTCTTTTAATTATCAATAATTTCTTATGAATAGTTTATACAAAGCTATGGTGCCCATGTCCCAAGTCTGTTATTTGCCAAGAGCCCAGAATTGGACTATGTTCACTGAACTAAATCATAAAGAGGGGCAGCTACATTGGTTGAGTGAGATGCAAGCTTAAAAAGGACAGTTGATTTCATCCAATCACAGTAAGATTACAAAAAAAACCTAATAAACAAAAAGTCTTTGGGTTATTCATAGCAGTTTCCTATAATTTGTCCACTTAGACTTCGTCTTTCTCCAGAGAAGGCATAGACCAAATAATGTAGCAGATGAAGAAGTTCTCAGTTGCTAGCCCTCAAAACATGTGTACTTTATAAGCCAATGGAGCTTTCTAAGTATCTTTTTATTATCTCTCATTCTCTCTAAAATGTAAATTCCACGAGTCAAGAAACTTGTCTGTTTTATTCACCAATATGTCTTCAGGGCCTAAACAGAGTCTGACACATACTGAATGCTGAATAAAAATTTGTTGAAATTATGAGTTCAAACTCAAAATTTGTTGAAAAAATTAATAAAAAAAATGAAAAACACACACTGTACTATCTATTATCATTATTATCATAATGTTACTTTGTAAACAAAAATATACTTGAAAATTCCAGATAGAATTTTTGGACAAATAAAAGAAAGTAAAGCAGAAGATTATAAAATGACATGGATGAAGAAGTTCAAGAAAAGTTAAAACAAATTAAAAAATGGCAAATTGTAGTGAAGTTGTCAACCTTCAGGTAGGCTCCTAATCTATGTAAACTAGCAGCATCCTCAGAGACGCTGGTACCACAGTCCCATAGAATATTGGGCCTACTGAAGTTCTTCCTTTCATCACTCATGTTCTTTCATTCAGAATTGGATCCTAGTGGAAAGTCCAAAATCCCAGTGGGTATGCTGTGACTCCTGGAAAGAGTAAAGACCAAAAACCCATTTGAGGAATTTGTTTTTCTTTCCTTTGTCCTTGCATTCTACCCCTTCAGTTTCCATCTAAGTCAGTCATAGTTTCTGAGGGTCCAGGGTCCTTCGGATGACCCGCCTCAGTGCAGCCTTCACTTCACTATTCCTTAAGCTGTAGATGATGGGATTTAACATGGGAGTCACAACCGTGTAGGAGAGTGACAACAGCTTCTTGCTCTCAGGAGAGTTGCTGGACCGGGGTCGGAAATATGTGAGGATGGCAGTGCTATAGAAGAGGGAGACAACCAGGAGGTGAGAGGAACAGGTGGAGAAGGCCTTGCGTTTCCCCTCAGCTGAGGGCATCCTGAAGATAGTGGAGAGGATGCGGACATAGGACCCCAGGATCAGCAAGAAAGGCAAGAGGATGAATAGGACAGTGGCTGTCAGAGCCTCCAGCTCAAACAGTGAGGTATCAGCACAGACCAGAGCAATGACAGGAGGGCTGTCACAAAAGAAGTGGTTCACTCTGTTAGGGCCACAAAAAGGGAAGCTGAAAATCCATGTGGTTTGCACAGTGGCCACTGGAAACCCTGAGAACCAAGAGGCAGTTGCCAGCTGGGCACAGGCCCTGTGGCCCATGATCACTGGGTAGCGCAAAGGGTCGCAGATGGCCACATAGCGGTCATATGCCATTGTGGCCAGGAGGCAGCACTCAGCAGCCCCAAAGAAGAAGAAGAAATACATCTGAGTTGCACAGCCAAGGAAAGAGATGGTTGTGCCTTGAATGATCAGGGTCCCCAGCATCTTGGGCACAATGACCAAGTTGAAACCTATTTCCAGGAAGGACAAGTTCCTGAGGAAGAAGTACATAGGACTTTGTAGGGAAGAGTCAGCTGTAGTGACCAGAATGATGAGGACATTGCCCATTAAGGTAACCAGGTAAATAGTCAAAAAAAGGAGAAAGAGTAGAGCTTGTAGCTCAGAGGACAAGGCTGAGAAGCTCACAAGAACAAACTCACTGACAATTGTCCAGTTTCCCCACGTCATTCTTCTGCCTCGGATTTCACTGGGCATTCACACTCCAGGAAGGTATAAGAAGTCTCCATATGGTAGTTAGACCTCTATTATACCCTTAGAAAGGGAACCTCCTATGGCCTAATTCTCCACCTTCCTTGTTACAATTGTTGAAGATCAAACAACTGTACTTTCCAAAATGTAAAAAACAAGTCTGACTGTTGGATTCACAATTTTTGGAATACTAACTTTGTTTTCAGACTGAATTGAGGTATACCATATATATCTCTATATCTCCTGACTTTGCTCTGCTCTATAGAGGATGGCCAAAGTCACAGCTTCACTTTTGTGCTCCTACCCTCTCTCTTCAACAGTCAGTGGTGCTAAAAAACAAGTCAGGCCAAGCCTTTCTGAAAAGAGAGGTCTTGATGCACAATGAAAGATGGTGAGATGAGCCAGGGGATGTTTTCTGCAAAACAAAAGGTTGAGATGGAGAAAATCAACGAAAGTGAACCAAGAGTTATCAGTGATCCCTGAAGAAGAGACCTAAATGTGTCCTAATCTCGAGTAGCCCATATTCAGGAAGATTTCAGTATACTGGAGGGATCTTCATTTCTAAATTCAGACACTTGCAATTTAAACAAGACACATAATATGGAAACTGTGGTTTATTTTGATCCCAGGGCTAAATGTTCTCCATGTGGCTATTTGTGATCAGACAAAGGGAACATAGACTCCAATAGTGTCCAACCCTGGAGAGAATCTAGGCGTGTTAAGTATAAACCCTTTAATCAGCTTCTCTTGGTTAGCCGGTGTCTTGACTCCCAAGAAGTATGAAGCTTAGATTTTACATGTTAATAAAGACCAACTCAAATATGCAAGTGTGACAAATAATATTAAATTCTATGAAAAAGAAATAGAAGAATAGAAGGTTTCATCATTACATCAATAACTAAACTTCAAAATTGGGATCCTGCAATTCTTTCTGATGACTATAAACTTAAATGAAGGAATAAATCTCACACACTTGCGTGGTGACTGGCACATAAATATATGCTCAATAAACGCTAACCACTATGATTATTATGATTTGATGCTAGACCTACCTTCCAAAATCTACTTCTTATCTAACCCATTGCCCAAACTCACTGTAGTCCCTGCTTTTCAACCTCTAAGAGAAAACAATAATTTATTCAATAAATACTGATTATCTTTTGTGTGCCGGACACTCTTCCAGATACTGAAGATGGTACATTAGTAAATGAAATAAACAAAAGTCTCTGCCCTCATAGAACTCATTTTCTAGTAGGGAAGACAGATTATGTAAATAGAATGTATAGCATGTTAGATGATAAGAACAATGGAGAAGAATAAAGCACTGGAGAGGGGATAGACATTTTGGATGGGGGGAGGGTCAAAGAAGGCTTCCCTGAGAAGATGATGTTTGAGTAAAGTACTGAGCAGGCGCAAGACGTGAAGTCAGGGTGGTGAAAGAATGAGGGTGGTAAAGAGCTAAAACAGTAAGAAAACTCTATTTTAGAATTTTTGCCAGGGAGGCACTGAGAAGTTGAATAATTTTTCCAAGGTTAGACAGCCAGCAAGTGTGGCTTCAGGCTATGCATCCTGGGCAGTCTGACTTCAAGTCATGGCTCTACTCATCAGTTGACACTTTCACTCACTTTCTGAGAATAATAATCATCTGAGGTCACAGGTGAGGGCAAGCAGGAGTGTTTGGCACAGGTTGGTACTAAGAGAGCAAAAAGCAAGACAATTTCTAGAGAGGGGCATTTTATGTTTTAATGTATTAGCAACACTGGAGCCCTGGAATATCACTTTCATAGTCTTTATCTTAGAATAATCATTAATTTATGTCTCCATCTCATATTCTAGATAGTATACTCCTTGAGAGTAGAAATTGTCTTATTCAACTTTTTATCCCAGTGCCTAGAAAGGTAGAAGCCCAGTAAATTGTTATTGAACGAATGAATGAAGAATGAAGAAAAACATGGAAAATAATCAGGGAAAGATCTGTTTAGATCGAATGTAGGCACGGTGGGACCCATTCATAAGGAACTTAGACAGAAACGTCTACGTACATCAACAACACAGCCTCATCCAATTTACACAGATTTAAAGAGTGGTGAGAGTTATAAATTACACTCATTGCCTCTTCCATCCCAAGCCTCCTCCTTTTGTCTACCCTGCTTCAGCAAATGATACCACCTGCTGTATAACCCAGGATCTGGGGTAAAAATCCTTTAATTCAGCCCCTAAACTTGATTATTTTTCCTCCTAAACACTGATTCAGTGCCACATTCTCCATCCCTACCACAACATCTTTAGATTCTGGCTCTTATTTTCTCTGGCCTGGAATATTTGTAGGAACTTGATTCCAACTCATTCTCTTCAACCTATCCTTGACTTGTGTGTGATCTGACAGCAACTCTAAGGTAGTTACCTGCTTAACATCTTTCAATCACTCCCTACTGTTCCTGGGATAAGTACAAACCTGTTAAAAAGGTCTTTTTCTCTGATATATACTTATTTTTCCAGCTTCAAATCCTCTGCACAGCCAGTGTTCTGGTCACATGAGAATGCTCTCTGTTCTGTGCACACATCCTGTTCTCTCCCTCCTCCTTGCATTTGTGCATGTAGCTCTCTACTTTTGGAAACCTCTTCCTGCAGTTATGTATAACTTTCTGCTCATCTTGCAAGTCCAGCTGAAACACCATTTGCTTTGTGAAGTTTCCCTCTACTCCCTTGGCCTAATCAAGGGATTATTCACTCTCTGATAACACCTTGTGAAAACCTCTATTAAAGCACTATATAATTGTGTATGTGTGCATCTACTTATATTATCTAGTTGCTAATGCCATGAGGAAAACCTGCTCATTTATCATTGCATCTTTTGCACCTAGCAGAGTGCTTAGCTCCAAGTACTTAGAAATTAATGTAGGACTGGCCTGGTGGTGCAGCGGTTAAGTTAGCACATTCTGCTTCTCGGTGGCCCGGGGTTCGCTGGTTTGGATCCCAGGTGCGGACTGGCACCGCTTGGCACGCCATGCTGTGGTAGGCGTCCCACGTATAAAGTAGAGGAAGATGGGCAAGGATGTTAGCTCAGGGCCAGTCTTCCTCAGCAAAAAGAGGAGGATTGGCAGCAGTTAGCTCAGGGATAATCTTCCTCAAAAAAAAAAAAAAAGAAATTAATGTTGCCAAAGGTTTAATTATTTTTATAGCAGTTTGATGACACTATTGGGTCTCTAGTGGAGCCTACAGCCAAGTAAGACCTGCGTGTGTGTGTGTGTGTGTGTGTATGTGTGATTTATGGGTGTTACTTTAGGTTTTATCTTGGAATGAATATTTATTTTATTTAAATTTTTTTGCTATGTTCTAAGAAAATATTTTTAAAACTTTATTACAACAGCTTTGCTTCACTCAGTGTGCATGGATGTCCACTCTCCTAATATTTAATCAAAATGTTTCCCAGGACCAAGCCACAACTCTGTGGCATATCACTTAAGCCATATCCCAAAATGGGTTGACACCAATTTTTTAATCTCTACTTTTTGGGCAAATAGCAAAACTACCTATTTTTTCCTATCAACAACTTTAAATCATTTCAGACATGGGTAGGGTATAAATAAATACAGTTATATGTGCTTTCACCTGGAATATATCTTTTTAATGTAGTTATAAAGATCTCATGAAAGAGTTTATCAAATACCTTAGTGAAATGCAGATAAACCATATCAAACACATTCTTTAATCCAAGATCTAATGTCAACTTCCTTGAAAAGCCTTTTCTGACCATCTTCATCCCCCAAATGGGTATAATGAATTGCTCTCTCCCTTGTGCTCCTCATAGCATTTAAAAATACCCTTATTGTAACAATGGTTTTATATCATAATTATTTTTATGTGTCCTCTCCTGCAAATTGTGCACTCCTTGAAGACACAAAACAAATGGTATACATCATTGTATCTACATTGCATTGCCTGGTACCTACAAAGTAACAATAAATATTTATTGAATATTGAAAATTTATCTTAATAACATTAATTAATTGGCTTAACAACTAATATTTATCTTAAAAAGTTAATGAAGTTCTTAGTTGTGAAATTCTTAGTGAATCCACGATGGATTAAAGTGTTTGTAAAAAAATCTTTTTAACAATGTTTTAAATTATAGTCTGGTAAGAGATATGGGAATAAACGTAGAATTATAAAACTACACAAACTTGACTTCTTATTGTGATTACTATTATTATCGTTATCATTATAGTTTCCATAGTTTCCAAAAGACTCTAAATCAAACCTTTTGGTAAAGCAGCGTCGGATAGATAGAAAACAATCCAGTGAAGTGTAGCCGAGACCCATGACAGTTGAAACCAGAGGAAAACCGTGGAACAACATAGTTTGAGAATTTCCTAATGACATACAATTAGATGACACTTCTTAGACACCAGCCAACACATGGCAAAAGGCTAGGAGAGAAAAGGTTCTCAGGCTCAAAATTCAGAAGCTATCAAAGAGAATCTCTGAATATTCACTTAATGAAGCTGAAGGGAACCTGCATATGCCTAACAATAGGTTTTTTACTTTAAAAGCAGAGTTGCCCCTCCCTTTTTTCTCAAACCAAATCTTACAGGGAATCTCAACACTTAAATCCAGAAGATGAACGATGGCAGCAGCAGGGGCTCAGAGTCCCACTTGCTTGGCTTTTACTTTTCTCTTGTCCTCTGAAATGGTCCCCTCATGCATCTTCTTAGGACTCGATGGCTGCAAGAAACATACTATGAAAGCATGATTCATGACTCAGCATCTGTCTCCTTCCCGTAGTTGTAATTCCATATATCCCTTCATTTGTCTTGATCCTTCTCCAACCTCTCCCTTTATATTTCCTTCTTTTGGTCTAGGCTTTCCTTTCTTTCTTTCATATCTTTTATCTTTCTTTTCTGTTTTGAATTTTCCATCTGTTTTCCCCTACAAGTAAGGAAAGAGTTGTAGAGGGGAAGTGCCTGGAGATGAAAAAAGATGTAAAAGTGGAGATGAAGAAAAAACTGTCACTGCCCTATATAATGATGTGTGGTTCTATCCATTGTGAAAAATAAAGATGCCTTGAAAATGATGAATTAAATAAGAAAATATTTATTTCATATGTAGGTGTTTGACTCTTTACAAGAGACTTCGAGTCTGTGCCCTGTGCTCTCACCCTTTACTTACCTCCCATGAGTGAGTGTCTGTGTCACATTCCAGAGAAGCTGGGTTTGTCCCTGTAAAGAGGCTCTGAGTTGTGCAGCATTAGTCACTCCAAAGAAGCTCTGGGCTGGCTGTGTCAATCACTCTAGAGGATACCAGGCTGGGTCTCAGGACTATTTCAGTCTCTGCTGTTTACCATAGGGAAGTGATTCCCCCAATGCTTCCTTTTCCTTAGGTGAAGTCGTAGGTTCACTTTCTGACAGGTGTGAGTTTTGAGGAGTTCCCAGGAGTGCAAAAATTCATGGAGATGCTGCCATCCCATTACTGGAGGAAGGTCTTTACTGAAGCTTCAACTTTTCCCGCACTTGTGAGACCACAAGAACAAAAGGACAGAAGTCCACGGTCTGTCTATTCTCCAAGGTTTCCAACTGAGAGAGATTAGGGGAGCATGCTGGTATTCTTTTTTCGTAATTTTATGTTTCCAGCTTTATTGAGGTATAATTGACATACAACATTGTGTAAGTTTAAGGTGTACAATGTATATGATTTGGTACATGCATATATTTTGAAATGATTAGCACAATAGTGTTAGTTAACACGCCCATCACCTCACAATTACCTTTTTGTGTGTGTGTGGTGAAAACGTTTAGGAACTACTCTCTTAGCAACTTTCAAGTATATAATACAGTGTTGTTAACAATAGTCACCATGCTGTGCATTAGATTCCCAGAACTTACTCATCTTATAACTGAGTTTGTACTCTTTGACAAACTTCTCTTCATCCCAGCTCACCCCACCCCCAGCCCCTGGCAACCACCATTCTACTCTCTGTTTCTGTAAGTTCGACTTTTTCAGATTCCACATGTAAGTGAGACCATACAGTATTTGTCTTGTTCAGTCTGACTTATTTCACTTACATAATACCCTCAAAGTCCATCAATGTTGTTGCAAATGGTAGGATTTCCTTCTTTTTTAGGGTGATTAGTATCCCATTTTATATATATATTCGCACCATGTTTTCTTTATCCATTCATCTGTTGATGGACACTTAGCTTGTTTCTATGTCTTGGCTACGGTGAAAAATTCTGCCATGAACATGGGGTGCAGAGATCTTCTTGAGACAGTGATTTCTTTCCCTTCTTGCCAGTATTCTTTTACATCTCTCCTCACTTTTGATTCTCATCAGGCTGGTTCTTAGAAGTGTTTCTGACCTGGACTCAGGAGAAGTTTTCAGGCATGGGGAGGAGAGCCTATTAATATTGTCTAAGCCTAGTAGAGAATATTAATGAAAACTAAGCAAATGGTTAGGGATGCTGTTGGCTGCAGTGGCTATTAACTCCTGGTTAAGATGAGAAGAGAGAAGACTGACTAACAATCTCAAAATCCTAACTCGTCTGGAACAGGAATTGAAATTGAAGGGATAAGATGAAGTCCGTGCTTTGGGATAAAAGTTTCTCCCAGCTGATTAAGGCTTCATCCAAAGACTCTAAAGCATATCTAAACATTTCTTACTGTGCTTCTGAAAATGATGTTTGATTGCCTGTTCTAACTGAAAGCAGTGACCATATCTGACTTGTTCATTATTGTTTGCTTAGCATCTAGCACAGTGCCTGCACGTATATGCCTGACTTTTTCCACAAGGCATCTTTAAAATACTGAGCTTCCACCACATCCTCCACCTATGTAACTTGAGATTTTCCATTTTTATTGACTAGGATGACACGTTCATATTGGACTTTGCTCTAGAGAAATGCTTCACATTTCCCACAGAAGTGATAATAGAGAGGTGACTCAGTGGATAAAAAAGAATAGCTATTTATTGTTCCCCTTGATAACCCATTTCTTTGTCTAGTATATAATCTAAATCTCTGTTAGCTCCTATGTTTACTTAGAATTACAGCCCAAGATTATGTGACAGAAGAAATACTTACGTGACTTCTCTTTGCTATTCTTCTCATTCTCTCCTTCTTCCCAAGTCCTGCTTACTAGCATTTGGAGGAGAAGCTCTTGTATTACTCCAATGACCAATGAACAAATGCGTAAGATCTACTTTGAATGTTTATTCATTCATTCAACAAATATGCCTAACATGAACCAGATGCTGAGGTTACACTAGTAAATTTAATTGACAGTGTCCCTGGTCTCATGTAACATACAGTTTAGAGGTGAAGACAAACATCAAAGAACCATATAAAAATTTGAATTTACAACTGTGATGAATATGTAACTAGAAGAAAATGATGTAGCTGCAAAAATAGCACCACCATTTCCCACTTTCTTGGACATAACTATGAGTATGAGAAACTTTGATTATAATTTAGTATGGTTATTATGAGCAGCAACCCCAAAGCTTCAGCTATGTCTTTGGATGGCTAAGAGAAAAGCCTTTAAGAGGTAAATTAATCATCATAGCCTACATTCTCAGTCCCAGCAATCTCAAAGGGGCCCCTTTTGTAAAAAGTGAAATGAAGAAAAAGACTATCACCACCCTATATAATGATGTGTGGTTCTGAGTCCATTGTGAAAAATAAAGATAGCTTGAAAATGGTGAATTAAATAAGAAAATACTTATTTCATACTTATGTGTTTGATTCTATTGTTTCTGATGATTAATGAATATCCTTGGGGATGTGTTTGAATTTGTGTGTTTGATTCAAATTACTCATCTGGAGAAAAATACATGTATTAGAACTCACACTGATGGGTAGATGTTGTAGTTGGAGAGGTCACCATACATTGAACTGAGTTCTAGATTTAGGGTTTCAGTGGTCATTTTTTTCAGTGGCCACTTTTAAATGTTCTGGTCAAAGCTTTTGGGGTCTTTTCTTGACTCACTCAGAGGATGAAAAGTACTTATAAAGGGCAGGCTGTAGTGGATACTGTTGGAGTTCCTCCTCAAACCTCCTGAGTCGCTTTGACCAGCTCTGTGTATCATTCTTCAGCTTGTACAAGCTTTACTTCTAACAGCTTGTATCTGAGACCTTCAGAAGAATGCCCTGGGCACTGGGGACCCTCTTCAGGGGACAGAGGTGACTGGAAGTTTTAATTCTACTCCACAGTCCACCAGTAGCCAGTGGATGTTTGGAGTGGGAGTACAAAAGCCTACTTCCTATGACCCGAAGCAGAACAAACTCTGAGGTTTATTTATGCTTTGGAGTTCCCTACTGGACCAGGCTGAGTCTGGGATTTCACCAGAAATTATATTTTTTCTTAGCTTCTTCTCCGTTTCTACTCAACTTTCCTCACCTATCTAGTGGTTTTTCCTTAATGACTCACTTGCACTTGAATCCTTGGTTTCATATTTGACTCTGGGAGAACCTGGCCTATGATGAAAACCTTTGGCCCCAAGGCAAGATCAGTTGCTGCAGGTTTGGCATAGATGTTCCTAAAAGGTGAAAGGAGATTTATAATAGGGATATGAAGGAAAAAGCTTTAGGCTTGACCTCTCTGAAAAAAAAAAAAAGAAAACCTTTTATACCTCCTCTATGGATCTCCTCTAGACTTTCCGACTCCTATGCTCTCCCACAGGAATTGGTCTTACTCTAGAATCAACCCCCCTCTCTTGAGTAGTGTATTTCACCACATGCGAACCACCATCAAGTCGCATCAATTCGTCCACTAAAAATTATTTAGAATTAATTTCTACTGATACCACTTTACTCCCTATCGCCATCATTTCTCCGCTGGATTACCCATATATTTATTCATCTCTCATATACTATTGAAAAACTGGAACATGATTTCATTGTAATGTGAAAGTTTTTATTGGGCAAAGCAAACCAGAATAGATGGTTTGTGATAAGCTTCAACACTGAAGTAAATGTCCTAAGGCCTTGGCATTAGGTGGCCTCTTGGCTCTTTTTAAGAAAATTCTAAAAGTGTGCCTGTATCTGAGGCTTCATTCCCAGAGGCAAGGCCCCCTGGATTTGTGCAGCTTTTGGCTTCTGGAAAGTGGTACTGACTTTCATGACCATTTAAGGGCTGTCCCACTGATTCAGGGCATCACTTCCATCTGAATTGTCTCAGCACCAGACACCCTAGTTCTAAGTAAAGGCTTGTTGGCATTTTCATTCTACTGCTTTGTGCATGTTAAACATCTTCTGTGGCAGCCTCCAGCCTCACTGAGCTGCATGCCTGGGCAGTCTATGTTGTCTCTCTGGGTCCCAGCCGTTGTTTCTGTTAACGCTCTAGCTTCAAAGTCGCATACATTTTGAGCGATCTTCCCTAACCCTATTGCCCCATAGGAATTTTAGTGCAGAGTTTTGTGAAACATAAGGTTTTCAGGAATGTCTGTGTCATAATAAAGCAGAAACTCTTGTGCAGCTCTCATTTTCAAAGAGTTACAGGTACATTGAGGGAAGACAAACGTAAAAATAAGTATAGCTTAGTATATAAAAAAAGGTCACTTATCTATTGATAAACTTGGAATAGCTACATATAGGAGAGAGTAATGTATGCTGCTTGAGGGATTTCAGTGGGACCTTGAAAGATGGATGGATGGATTCAGGTGAAAAGAACCTTTCAAGTAGAGAAAATAGAATCCCACGACATCCCCAACTGCTAATCATCTGAATTATGAGTTCAGAAGTCTGAATGAAATGCATGCCTTTTCTCTGATTTACTCATCTATTTCTTCTATATTCTAGAAAATTTATTTCATTCAAATTAAAATTTAATTGAGTTATTTTTTTTAGCTAGTATATAAGCAAAATTTCAAATGTTTGATGACAAATGCCATTGATGTGGCTTTGGGGAAACAAGCACCCTTACAAATTGCTGGTGGGAGTATAAAAAAGTAAAATAGATTTGGAGGGAAATTTGCAATATATAGCAACATTACACTTGTATTTTCCCTTTGTCCAACAAATCCAATATCTAGATTTCTATCTGTAAGATACACTGGAAAAATATTTAAAAAGATATATGCATAAAGCTACTCTTTACAGTATGATTTATAATTTGTAAAAGACAAATAAACTATGGTATGTTTACAAAATAGAGTACTATGAAGTTATAAAAAGAATGAGCAGTCTTTTGTGGTTAAAGAAGAGTTCCATTGGAGTTAGCTGTATCCATTTTAAGCTTGGATGAAAGCAGCATCATGATTGAAATTTATGATATTACTTCAATGAGGTATAAGAACCTGAATATGGGATAGAGAGAGAGCCAATGGAAGCTCAGGTCATTCTTCCTGGGAAAAATAGAATGAAGAATAAAGTGACTGTTGGAGTTACAAAAATGTAGTATGGGGATTATTGATTCACTTTTCTATATCCATACTACATAAAAGTAAGCTTAAAAGAACTAACACTGCCTCAAGGGCATGAGAACTGAAATAAGACAGTGAGGAGAGAGATGCGTTGGGAGGATCACAGGGTTTTCTATCTGATGAATGGAGTAAGATTTGCCCAAAGGAAGAGAAAGTTACAAGACGATTTTTGATGGGTTTTGCCTTCTTTTAATTATGTGTGTCCCCAAGTTAGGATTACAAGCAATTTCATTCTGTTCACAATGTGGACACAGGAATGTGAATATCTGGAATTACTTGTCTATAGAAGTCTTGAAATACAAATAAGAAAAAGAATGTAAGTCTGCAGTGGACAGGCAGAGGAGTTTGCCAGGTGGTAGCAATAGGTCTAAACTATGTCTGTGCTGTTTTCTCTCCATTGAGCTTTCCTATAGCCATTTCAGCAGCTGGATTTTATCCCAATGGAGATGAGGAGAGAGGCAGAGGAATCCCAAATATGAAACTGATTGTTCCTCATTCAGTAAACTTTAGTCTTATTTCTCAGTGTCTACGGGATGCAGTTTCTGAGGCCTAAAGCCTTGCGGAAGGTTCGGCTGAGGGCATTCTTCACCTCATTATTTCTCAGGCTGTAGATGATGGGGTTCAACATGGGAGTCACAACAGTGTAAGATAACGACAGTAGCTTCTTACTCTCGGGAGAATTATTGGACTTAGGCCTGAAGTAGGTGAGACTTAAAGATACATAGAAAAGGGAGACAACAAGAAGGTGGGAGGAGCAGGTAGAGAAGGCTT
This sequence comes from Equus caballus, assembly GCF_041296265.1. Taxonomy (NCBI): domain Eukaryota; kingdom Metazoa; phylum Chordata; class Mammalia; order Perissodactyla; family Equidae; genus Equus; species Equus caballus. The sequence goes on along the minus strand of NC_091690.1, from coordinate 78,763,252 downwards.
TATGTTTCCCTTTAGCTGAAGGAATCTTGAGGATGGCAGCACTGATGCAAGTGTAGGAACATAGGATCAGCAAGCAGGGTATCATCACAACCAGAATGGTTCCAACGATCGCATAGATCTCAAACAGTGCTGTGTCTGCACAGACCAACTTCAGCACAGGTGGGCTGTCACAGAAGAAGTGGTTCACCTTGTTCGTGCCACAGAATGGAAAGCTGAAGAGCCACGTGGTCTGCACTGTAGCTACAGGAAAGCCTGGAAACCAGGAGGCAACAGCCAGTTTGGCACGTGTCCTTTGGTTCATGATGACAGGGTAGTGCAAGGGATTGCAGATGGCTACATAGCGGTCGTACGCCATGGTGGCCAGGAGGAAGCATTCAGCAACTCCGAAGAAGAAGAAGAAATACATCTGAGTGGCACAGCCAAGGAAGGAGATGGTTGTGTCCCAGGCAAGCAGGGTTCCCAGCATCTTGGGCACAATGACTAGGTTGAAGCCAATCTCCAGGAAGGACAAATTCCTGAGGAAGAAGTACATGGGACTGTGCAGCATGGGGTCAGCCAAAGTAACCAGAATGATGAGGTTGTTTCCCATCAGGGTGACCAGGTAAATGATTAAGAATGTCAGGAAGAGTAAGGACTGTATTTTAGCAGGTAGGGAAGAGAAGCTCATGAGGATAAACTCATTAACTCTTGTCCAGTTTCCTTCAGCCATAGATATAGAAATGAATCTCTAGCAGTGGTCATGCAGAGAGATTTTTTATTTGAAGGGTCAGATTCTAGATTTGTTATTCAGATTCCTTCTTAGTGTCAGGAAAAGAGGCAGAGCAGGATCTCAGCTGGAAGAGGAAGGACATTGTGTTGTCTAAGAATAAAGACATAAATAAGAATGGCCAGAGATGAAGTTCTGAGATGGCCCTGGGTCAGCTTCTAGAGGAGCTGATATTTTCCTATTTGCACATTAACATATACAGAAAGGTCACACCAAATCAGAACCATTTTGAAAAAAAGTGATATTCTTGTAAACACCTAAAGTTTTGAGAAAAGGCTCAATGTTCATGATTTCATTAAAGAACACATACATGTGAATTTATCAAAACTTTAGAAATAGATTCACAGTTATAATGAAGAATAATGCATCTAATAATTTTTATACTCCTCCTGAATCTTTCTTTCCTGGCTAGAATTCGAGAGATGAATGGGGGGCCAGCATATATTGAGGACAGTTAACATATGCATGGGTTTTGTCCTCATGTAGGTGCATTGCGTACATGAGGAAACTGATCCCAGAGAAGTAAAGGAAAAGCAATCAAAGTTGCAGATCTGGAATCCAAACTACATTTGTTAGATTCCAGAGTCCTCCGATTTCTACTGAATCTTGCTTCCTTGAACTGTTCTGCCTTGATCTAAAGATTAACTCATCAATGCTTAAGAAAATTAGAATTGGAATTTCTGCAAAATCACAGTGAAGACAGAGGAAAAGAGAATGAAGAAAATCAACATCACTAACTTCAAGATGTCCAGACTCAACTGGATCCCCATTTTGTATTATTTGTTTCTAATTCACAACTTATTATCAAGAGGCTCTTCTTTCCTAGCTATCTTGGTAATCTAGAATATTGAATTCTAATGGAGAAATTATGAGATGAAATTGGAAAATGATATTGGCCAAGAGGCTAAAATAAATGAAAAAGGAATTGGATTTGGACTGAAACTGTTGTAAGAAAAAACAAGTTTAATAACAGAACTAAAAATATTACTAGGAACAGTAAAAACACAAACTGACACAAAGTAAAAGAGAAACAAGGATGTAGTCAATGCTTTGGATATGTTACATCAGTAGAATTTGATTCTATGTTAAGGAACTTAGACCTTATCCTTTAGATAAAAAAAGCCACCTGAATATTTGAAGCAGGGAAGTGACATCGCCATTTATGCCGTGTAGAAAGATCACTCTGACACTGTTGTGAGAATGGATGGTATAGGGTAGATTTAGGGAGAGATCAAAAGCTGTACACATGGATTCAAGAAGACCAGGTGGTGTGCTCACCCTTCAGTAATATCTGTTTTCACTTACAATCCATTTTCAAGCACTAAAGAGGCTAAATAATGAAGAGAGGCTAAATATTAGTCAGGTCATGGTGAAGAATTAGAATTTCAAGGTTATATTTAAAACTCTAAAACATCTATGCAGATGATGTCATCTAAAAATCATTCTTACCAGAGAATAGTGATCAGACTGATCTAAGATTTCTCTGAAGCACTAAAAATTAAATGAAGAAATTACAGTTTTGAGCTCAACTTCAGAAAAACCAGTACAACTTAAAAAAAATAAATAAAATGACCAATGATACAGCAAACAGGGAATCTCAATTAGAAACTCTCCCACTGTCATTACAAGACAAGCCAGCCTTGTGTTTTTCAGAATAAGTAAATAGAGAAAGTCATGGGAGATAGGAAGTCACAACAGTTTAGATTCAGATGAATCCAAGACATCAGAGCAGTTTTGAAAAATGAGATTGGGGGCTGGTCTGGTGGTGCAGCGGTTAAGTTTGCACGTTCTGCTTCTCAGCGGCCTGGGGTTCGCCGGTTCAGATCCCGGGTGTGGACATGGCACTGCTTGGCAAGCCATGCTGTGGTAGGCGTCCCACACATAAAGTAGAGGAAGATGGCACAGATGTTAGCTCAGGGCCAGTCTTCCTCAGCAAAAAGAGGAGGATTGGCAGCAGATGTTAGCTCAGGGCTAATGTTCCTCAAAATTAAATTAAATTTGAAAAAAGGAGATTGGAAGAAACTGGAGAGACATTGAATTGTTTTTAACACATACTCTCAACGAATCCCTTTAAGATATTGAACATTGAAAAAATTGTCATGAAAATGACAGTCTTCGGTCAGAAAAGACCACCTGGGGGGAACAATGATTATCAAATTAAAAGGGTGTGGAGCCCAGTGCTAGAAACTTAAGAAAACTGAAAAAGAAATTTAAGAAACTTACGAAAGCTGAATTAGTGAATTGGTTATAGTTTGAGAAATTGTACACAAATTCCTGAGAAGAATTATGAAAAGACAAAAATAATGAGAAGAAAAATGAAATAAAGCACAGGAAACAAAATCAATTAAATAGGCATTCCAGACAGACATAACAAAGCGAAAGAAGAGAAACAATATTCAAAGAAGTACCAGAGGTGGATAAACATCTCTGAGCTAACGGAACACATGAGTTTTTGAACTGAAAGAATTCCTAAATACAAAAAAATAAATTTTAAAAAATTCACAAAAACACGTCTTTATATTAATGAATTTTTTTTTTAAATTTTGAGGATGGGGGAAATTCTGTTTAGTAACCAATCTAGAAAATGATAAAAACAAAACAAATTAAGAACAAGTCTTATATACCACAACTGAACAAAAACTGTAGCCCAAATACAAAGGAAAAAAATAAATCAGGGAACTTCTGTTTCTAGAAGATGCAGTAGACATGCTCTTCCTTTCTCTTCCCATTAAGTGTCACTAAAAACCCTAGATGTTATCTATGAAAGAAACATAAGAAGTTTCTGAAAGGTGGAGAGAAGAAAGTAGACCAGCTAGGTACCTCAGACCCCAAGGAAGGTCATGGTGGTGAGTTTACTGGGTTTTCTTTTTGCCTCACATATCACAGACTTGGAGCTGAAGATGTGAGCAACATTGAAATGCCAACAGGCACTGACCAAAAAAATCTTGAACAAAAGTCTGCTCTCGTTAGCCAAAGGATCAAGAAAGAGTCAGTCTAGCAAGACTTAGACAATAACCCATCTACTCCAGCTGAACACTAAAGGAAAAACCGTGGCTCCACCTCCATTCACAGCACAACATTTGAGTGGGAAACAAACACTTCTCCCCTCAGCAGCTGTAACGTGTTCCCCTACCCATCTGCTGGGGTGGTATTAGAGAAGGTCTAGTGGGGAGCCAGGACTGTCATCCCTGCTGAGCAATAACAAAGCCCCATCCTGATGACAGTGGAGACAATGGGGGCAGCCTGGATTTCCACTCCCAGCTGGCAGTCATGAGGTGGCGCTCCCACCCCCTTTGTCTGCAGGAGCAATGTTAAAGGAAGCCAGCTAAAACAGAAGGTTTAAGTAAGATTCAGCCTCATAATATAATAGCAAAATGTCTTGGTAAAATGATAAGCAAAAATATGGGTTTATGTAATAGACTTTTCTTCTCCTCTTGAGTTTTCTAAATTATGATTGATGTTTGAAGTAAATTTATAACACTATCTGATATGGTTCTAGATGTATATAGAAGAAATATGTAAGAGAATTATAAAGAGGGGAGATCAAGGGAATGTAAAAGAAGATAAGGTTTCTATACTTCACTCAAAGTGGTAAAATTACCACACAGTAGACCGCGATAAGTTAGGTATCTATAATGTAATATCTACAGTAATTACTAGAAAACCCGTACAAAGAGATATATTCAAAAACACTATAGATATAAAATTAAAGGACAGAGATTAGCAAAGTGGGCTAAAAACATGACTCAACTGTATGCTGTTCCTAAGAAACTCACATCAAATATAACTATATAGGTAGTCTGAAAGTAAAAAAATGAAAAAAGACATCATGCAAATATTAACTTAAAAAATGCTTATTCAATTATTTATAATTATGACAATAACATATGTCTGTTTTTCAGAATTAGAAAATATAACACATATAACAGTCCTCATAGATCAATCTTACTTGTGAGCATAGATGTAAAAAGTCCAAATACAATTTAATTCTAACACAGGGAATCCAAAACTATATCTCAATAATACATTATGCCAAAGCAGAACTTATTTCAAGAATGCAAAAATGGTTCACAGGTAAGTTAATATGGCTCATCCTACCAAAAATTCAATTAAGAAAATGTTAATCTCAGTAGACACTGAAAATATATTTTATGCAATTCAATATTTATTTCTGATTTTTTAAAGTATCAAAGTTTTAGTCAACCAGGAATAGAAGACTACTTTCTAAATGCAACCTGAACATCTATGTAAGAATAACAGCCGACCCTATACTTAGAAGTAAAACATTAGAGCAGAGGTTCTGAAATTTGGAGTCTTATGCAATCTTTTGAGAATCTGACAAAAATTATGGAATCTCTCTCCTTCAAAAAAAAATATAATATTGCATGTATTTTGAAGGGAGTCTCAGATCTCCTGAAGCCCGTCTAGAGCCTCCTAGTTTAGCTGCACAATAAGTTATGCAGATTTTGGCCAATTCAATAAGACTAGGAAAATAAATATAAGGCATAAATATTGGAAAGAAAAAGATAACATTATTCATTCAAGAAAATAAAAAGCTATTACTACTAAGAAGTTCAATGAGTTGGCTAGTTATAGGATAGATATATCAGAGTAGTTTTCCAATATTTATCTACAAAAAAGCTAGTTAGGAGGAAAGTTTCACTGTTTCTGTAAAATATAAAATACTTTAGAATAAGCATGTTAAAAATAGGCACATTCTTATGGAATATAGTATACTTATATAAGTTTAGAAAACTATCTTGGACAAACTCAGTGCCCTATAATCTGTATGAAGAAAAAGGTAGTATGGCAAAGATGTCAATTACCAACAAACTAATAAGTAAATTTAATGTAATTCCAAAAACATTAAGAAAACTACAATGAGCCAGCCCAGGTGGCCTAGTGGTTAAGGTTTGGTGTGCTCCGTTTTGGCAGCTGGTGTTTGGTTCCTGGGCACAGAACCACACCACTCACCTGTCAGTAGCCATGCTGTGGTGGTTGCTTACACAGAAGAACTAGAAGGACCTACAACTAGAATATGCAACTATGTACTGGGGTACTGGGGCTTTGGGGAGGAAACAAAAAGGAGTGGGGAGACTGGCAACAGATGTTAGCTCAGGATGAATCTTTCCCAGCGAAAATAAAATGTACAGCAGGAAGTATATATGCCATCAGATATTAAAACATGTTATAATCTTACCTCATAGCATTTTATTATATTCTCTCATAAAATTAAAATATCTTACTAGGTCTATTTGTGTATGCTTTGAAGAACTGCACTTTAGGCAAATAATTGAAACAGAATGAATACCAGGAGCAGTGCATTTATAAGAGTTCAACAAATGGCTCTGCGCCAGCTTGAGGGGAAAATAAATGTTACATTCTTACCTTATACAATACAACAAAACATATTTATTATGGATAATGATTTAAACATAAATATGAAGCTCTAGTTGAATTTGAAGAAAATACAGGTTGACATTTAGCTCTGAAGATCTTTCTCAACGTATATTCTAAAGCAGAATCCAAAAAAGAAAAGATTCACTGATTTGAACATATAAAAATTAAGTTTGAATGTTAAAAGCCTAACATAGAAATTAAAAGGTAAACTCCAATGGAGATGATATTTACAAGATAAATGTCAAGAGATTGTTACAGATTACCCAACAGAAAATTAGGTAAATCTATAATCACTCAAGTCACATAATCAGAAATCAAATGCCAAAAAATATGAAAAATTTCAAATTCATCAGAAATCAAATATAATCTTTTAGAAGGAGATTGTTTTTTCTTTAAAAATTTTAAATATGATAATATTTATTTTGGGTAAAAGTAAAAGAACATAAAAATTCAAACACTGTAAGACCATATGATAAGTAGATTTCAAAGCATGTATTAGAGACACTTTAGCAATTTCATATCTATAATTTTAGATTAAGATTATGTGCAAATTTTATCTACCAGAATGCTCCTCTCAGCTTCATTTATAATAGTGTAATTGAAACAAATAAACAATAAAAGAAATCTAATTATATAAAAATAGCAAATTGGTAAAATAAATTCTGTTATATCTATACTATGGAATGCTATGAAGTAATTTAAAAGGATATTATAAGAATATCAAATGACATAAGAAAACAATGAATTTTGCTTATTTGATAAAGTAGGAGAAAATAGTATGTTTAATGTAAGATATTTGTTTTAAAATGAAAATTTATATATATGTATTATATATTTACATGTAGAAAGCCTTCAGTTCTATTCCTTTGTTAATATCTTCATGGTACAATTCCAAGTGTTTTAAATTTCTTCTTTGCATTTTATAGTTTTTACATTAGCCATGGTGAAAATGTATTGCTTTTTATTTGAAGACTAAATACTTGGATATTATTAAGAATAAAATACTTATAACACAAACAACTCATAAACAGAATAAAAAGGTAAATGACAAATTGGGGAAAATATTTGCAATAATGGTGGCAAATAATAAAAGGTGCTGGTCTACCTAATATATAATGAGCCACATAAATCGCTTTTAAAAAGATACAATCCTGCTCCAAAATTGTTAGAAGACACAAAGATTTATTTCATCAAAAGGTGCCAATGGCCAGTAAACATATGAAAATTACTCTATTTTGCTACGAATAAAATTAAAAATTGTCATCACAGAAATTCAGTTTTTTCATTAAATTTGAAAGACAGAAAAATGTAATATTCAGAACTAGTAAGGGCTGGTGTAATAAGCAATATCTTATTTTGTTTAAGGCTGTGTACATTAGTAAATTTCTCAGAAAACCAATTTGGCACAACTGTGTGAGGATCATTTAATGCTCATACATTTTGATTCAAGAACACCTGGTAGAAGAGGTGGACACAATGATTTTATGTGTAAGTTTGTTGAGTGATGACCTTTATAGTGATAACTTGAAAATGATCATTAATAGATAAATGAATGAAAGCATGCATTTAAGGAAATGTTATGCAATATTTTTACTAATTTTTGAGGAACATTTAATGCTGTAGTATAATATTCACTATATAATAAGTTAAAAAATAAGAACTCAACACTGCACATATATGATAAATTCCCAATTTTGTAAATATATCCTCATACAAAAAGGTCTAAAGGGTATGTGCAAAATTTAAAAGTGATCTACTTCAGGTGGCAAGAGGAGGGGATTTATTGTCTTATTTTTATTTTCCTGGATTTCTAAATTTTCTACAATGAGCTACATTTATCCTATAATACCAATGAAAACATTAAAAATAAAAATGATCATGACGATGATGAATCTGACAATATTTACTGAGTATGTGATAGATGTATACTCTGTGTTTTACATTTATTCTCTCATTTTGTCACAACTCTATGATTTAAATGCCATCATTATCCTCCCCATATTAGAGATAAATAAATGGAAATTTAAAGCAGATACATAATTATGTAGTTAAACTTTGTAATCACATGGAAATTAAATGACAGAGCCTGCACTTAAAACCATAATCAGAAAATTTTATAATAAAAACAACACGTATTTTCAACAAACCATGTAAAATGAACATAGTCTAAACTTTTAAATGTTATCTTTGGCCTCCCACATCCTTCTCTCCTTCCTCTGCTTCAGGGTAGAGCTTCTTACCGTTTACTGGACAAAACAATTCCTTTTGTCTCCATGCCTTTTCATGTGACATCACTTCTGCCCACACACTGGCTGACTTCTTCCTTCTGATCTTCAAAACTCAGCTTGGTCTCTTGTGTCATACTTCCAGATAGGATTAATCATCTCTATTTTCCTATAGCCTTTAAACACAGTTTAATTACACAGATATTATAATTACCTATTTACATCTCAATCTGTAAACTCCTTCAGAGCATAAACTGTCTTAGTTATCTTCACAGGAAGAAGCCCAGTGTTCATCCAGATAAGCTATTAATATGTGTTTTGGGATGACTAATTGGATGAATGAATACATGAATTTGACAAAGTTCATTCTTCCTGGAATTTCCATTCATCATTAGAGTTCTTACTTTTCTCAATAACTGCTCTTCCTTTAGTCGGAACTCCACTTTTATTAGAAGCTCTATTTCAGGACAAAGTGCAGTGTTTAGTGCTCATGGAGAAGGATTAGGAAGAAGGAGGGAGAATGAAAGGGCCTGTTGGGTTTCCCATAGAACTTCTGGAAACTATTGGAAGAAGAGATGGCACCCTGGCTTGAGGGTGGGAGACATCGCAAAACCTGGTGGCCAATGGACAGCTTACAAGCTCCTTGCCATTCCCTTCAGAACTTCTGCAGGAACATCCCTTTGCTCATCATTTGACTGACTATCCCAGGAATAGGAACTCACTCTTCTAGGCCTTCCCATAGAATTGCCCTAAGGAAGTCATGTATTCTGCTGTGCTCTGCCTGATGAGTGTTCCACTGAGGCAAGTCTTCCCTGAGTCATTAGAGGAAAGTCAAGACTTAGAGAACGTATATGTCCTGTCGTGGCTGCAGAGCCTGGAATCTTCCTGACCCCGAAAACTAGGGGACAGAATTGGAAAAAGCCCTGGATAATCTCAATCTTCTGGTGGTCTCAGATCTCACGTATTTTGTGACATAGAAAGGGAAAACCAAGGTTGATGGAGGAGAGGAATTGATGAGATCTTCCCAGTGAGGACATAGGAAAAGAATTAGATATTCCACTAAACTCTGCCCAAACCTTGTCCAGTTGAGCAACTCAACCTGGAGAGGGGCCCCTGCTTGATTCAGCCCTCGGTAGGAGCTTTACCTGTGTGCAAAAAGGAGATCTGCCATGATCAGCTCTGCCTTGATACCCATGCTTCATGCACGTCGAGTATTTGAATACCTATGGCTCTGTTGTCAGAAGAACCAGAAGAGGAACCAGGAAAGTCTTATTCTCTGTCCTAGATAAATCATTAACAGCTGGACCTGAAGCCAGGTCACTGCTGCCTTCTCTGTGTCAGGTGGGAGTGAGCACACTACATGGGTTGGCCATGTTCCCAGTCCTAACTGAGGCGAGTTATCCCCAGCTGTGCCTCTTTTGTACTCAGGGCCAGTTGAAGAGTTGGCACCTGTATTTTCCCCCAGGTGTTCCTGGGCTCACCTTAGCTCCTCTTCCTTGCCTTCCTCAAGGGTACATGACCTTTCTTGAATCTATTGTCGTTCAAGACCACAATGAATTTCAGATGCCAACACAATGACGTTCAAGAAAGGAAAGCCAAACTCTAGGGTAGAGGAGGCAGCATGAAGTAGAGAAAAGCACTAAGTTTGAAGTCAGAGTGACCTAAATTTAATCCTAGCACTGGATCTCTCTAGTTTGTGATACTTAGCAATTTTAAAAGTTTATTTAAAAAATCAGGATGAAGAACATTATACAGACATCACATAACATAAACTGAAGATATTTTATAAAAAGAAAATTTCAAATATATATATATATATATAATTTGTTACTAGAAAATTTCTGTAAGGATATACAAGAAATTGATGATAGTTGCCTCTGGGCAAGGAAATGGGATAACAGAGGCCAGTATTGAAAGGAAAACCTACTTTTGATTTATATAATTTTATACTGCCTGAATTTTTCGACTTAAAACATTTTTTAAATTTGAAATAATTTTAGATTTATAAAAAAGTTACAAAGACAGTAAGAATTCCTTTTTACACTCCATCAAGGTTCCCCTAATTTTAACATCTTACATGACCATTGTTCATTTGTCAGAACTAAAAAATTAACGTTGGTACAATACTATTGTCTAAACTACAGACCTTATTTGAATTTGATCAGTTTTCCCACGAGTGTCTGTTTTCTGTACCAGGATTCATTCCAGGACACTATATTGCATTTAGTCATCATATAGGCCCGCTTTTTTCTAATCTGTGATATTTTCTCAGTGTTGCCTTATTTTTCAAGACCTTGGCACTTTTGAAGAGTAACTGGCCAGATATTTTGTAGAATGTCCTTCAATTAAAGTTTGTCTGTTGTTTTTTCATGATTAGACTTTTTCCTTTTTTGGAGAGTAGGGGAATAATACACTTCTCATCACATCGTGTCACAACATGACTTATCACTATTCTCTTTCCATACTTTGTCCCTTAGAAGAAAGTTACTAAGTGCAACCCTCACACAAGGGAGGGAAATTAATATCCACTTCCAGGAGGAAGGAGTCTGGGTGGAGTTTTATCATATACAAGCTTTTTTTTTCTTTAAATAAAAAAGAAAGATATTTGAAACAAAACAATACTACCAGTTTGGTTTCCTCCATTGATTCGTAACCTCAAGACCTGGAGAAAATTATTCCATTTCTTAATTTTTCATGAACAAAATGCTTAATATCTGTTGTGAGAAGGAAATGAGATAAAATGTAGAAACCATACCAACCTTAGCAAATGTCATAGATGATAAGCTTCCATTGAGATACTATTTGACCTGGGACTTGAAGGTTGTTATCAAGGAGGGGAAGGGACACTCTGGTTGACTATGTGATGACCAACACCACTACCATCACCATGACTATTTGCCATCAACACCTTTTATGCAAGTACTGATTTAGAATCTTTTCTACACTAATAATTTTGCTTTGTATATTTTTTTCCCTTCTTTTTATCTGGTTAAGTCCTACACAATCTTCTACACTTGGTAAATGTCACTTCCTCAGTGAGGTCCTCTCTGATCTCAAATGCAAATTAGGACTCCTTCCCTCCTTTTATTCTTTCTCAGAGCACTATGTTCTTTTCCTTTATAGTACTAATATCAATTTGTAATTATATTTATTAGTTTGCGCAGTTCTTTGTTTAATATCTCTCTTCTCCATTGGACTGTATTGTCCCTGAGGACTCTGTTTTGCTCATCCCTGTAAATCCAGTACTTAGCAATGAGTGTAAAGGAGTACTAGGATGTGAGCGTGGAAGGAATGAGAACAGTGAGGAGGTTCTTATAATAATAATTTAGAAATAGGGGCCTGGCTACTGTCATATAATGGCATGTAATTGCAGTGGCAATGAAAATGGGAATTGAACCAAGGTTTGAGTCGGAATCACCTTGCCACGGAAGAATGAGCAAGATTAGGAGATTGGTTGAAACTTCCACCATAGCATTTATCAAAGTGGAATTATAACACAGTGCAGCACTTTGCACAACACTGTCTTTTTGTTCTATGGCTTTTCATTTACTTATCTGTCTGTTTGTGGAACCAGGAGCCCCTAGAGGCAGCAACTGGTTCACTGTTGTACCCTCAAGATTCAGTATGTAAATATCCATGGCTTAATGAAAGAATATGTCAATAAATGGTGGGATCAGAAAGAGGAATAAGAAAAAATATTTTTTTTCAAAATTTGGAGATTGGGGGAATAAGTTTGTCTGGGAGCATGGTGCTGGACATATGCCTTGACATCTAAGCAGAAATGTCTTGGAGACAGCTGGAAATATGGAACTCACATTTCAGTGAGAAGTCAGGGCTAGGGAAACAATTTGAGAATTATACATTATTTATTCATTTATTGAATACTTACTATGCCAGGCACTGGACCTGGCCTCAGAAATACAAACATGAACAATAAACTGTCATTAATCTGTCCTCTATGCATATAAAAAATACAATTCCAAAGTCTTTAATGCTTAACAGTGATATACACAAGATGAAATATGTGTACAGAGGAGCTTGAACTCAAATTTGCCTAAAGAAATCAGGGAGACATTCTTAGAAAACAGAGTTTAATCTTAAATCACACTAGAAGTTAACTTAGTATGGGGAGTATGTGCTAAGAGGCAGGAATTGTAGACAGAGGAAATGAGTAAAGATATAAAAATTTAATAATAATGTCTACTTTTTGTTGAAGACTTATTCTGTTCCAAGGAGCTTTATTTAGAGAATAAAAATAACTTCATTAGACCTTTCAATGATCCCACAGAAATAGTTTACTGTATATACTATAGATCCTCTATTTGTATATATTCATCTCAAAGCCTTTTTCTCTTATGATCTTCTTGAGGCCTCTTGGCTTGCCATGTTACATATAATTCTTTTCTTTTCTCCTAACTTCTTTATAGTTTCTGCCTTTATATTTTAGAAAAGACATATGCTATATTGAAAAGAACATGATATTTTAGGTCAGATAGAACTGGATTCGAACATAAACTCTGAAGTGTATTGGTTGTTCCTTTGATCTAGCCTATACATACTGATAATACTTGTAAGGAGTAAATGATACTTTCTTTACGAATAGGTAACTCATATTTAATAGTAAATACATGTTAATTCCTCTCTTTACCCTGCTTTCTGGGAAAAGGAGAGAATCTAATAATTTATCTATATATAATTAGTAGCAAACTGATCGAGCATTCTGCATAGTTGATATCCTACTTTAAATTGCAAGAAATGCTAAAGAATAGAGTCATAAAGTTCTCCAAGTGGAAGTGGTTGCCTACATGGTCCCTCTGTTGCACATAATAACTGGCTTTAGCACTTTCACAGTAGATTTCATTATTCTCCTTTTCATCTTTACATCAATCCCATGAGGTAGATCTCATAACCTCATTCACACATTAGGAAACTGAGGGATAGAAATTTAGAGTAATTTACATGAACTTGCACAGCTGGTAAATAGTAGACATAGGATTTGCACTCAGGTTTTTCAGACTACAAATTGTTGATGGCAATAAAAAAGACTGTATTTAGAGAAACTAGAAATGCATGGTGTGGGGGAAAGAAAATAGTTCAGTATTGCAGTAGTTGACTACTCATTCAACTGTATGGTTGGGGTATGGTAAGAACTGAAAATGGAAAGATAAGCTAGAACTGAACTATAAGGAGGCTTGGATGATATGTTAAGAACAGGAGTTTAATTCTGAAGATGAGGATGAATTGTGAGGGTTTTAAGCATGATAATGACAGATTATCACATGTGTATATAGAAAGAACTTGGAGGACGATAAAAAAGATGGATTAGAATGAAGTGTATAGGTAAATCTGGAGGATGACTGGAGCTGGGGAGACCAATTAGGAGGCTCTAGCAATAATCCTGGTGGGAGGTATAAGTCAGCACCCATGTTTCATCTTCACGGGGGTGATTTGTTGAAACTCTGGCAATGGATGGGCTCTCTGAGAGAGTGCACAAGGAGGAGGGAAGAAGAGGGCCAACCACTGAACTCCCAGGACAAGTATAGCTTAAAAGGACTTGGAAAATAACACAGACAATCTGCACTTGGGTATGTAGAGGGAATAGCAAGGAAATCCATGGTTATGGAAGGCAAGATGATAAGTTTCAAAAGCAATATTCCATTTACACAAACATCAAAGAAAAGCTGGAGAGCATTTGATTTCCTTAAGAGTCTCTCTAGACAAAGAACTGATCCCAGCCTGGGATCGCTTGACTCTGCTGTAATTCCTCCCACCTAAGGCCCTGATGCCTCAAGATCTCTATCTGCAGACTCACAATCTCAGATTGCCAGATGGGACCCTGGAGACCTATGAGTAAATGCCTGGGAGTCTCTGCTAAAGGGAGTTAGTTCTCTCTCCCTCTGACGCAGCTATACTTCGGCTGAGTTCTTTTTTCACTGGCTTCTATCCTCAGTCTCCTCCACCCATGGGGTTGCAGACTAACCAGCCTATTAGTGAGCAGTCACAGGCTGTGATCTCATTAAAAAGTTGTTAATGAGGCACACTGCTGTTCAGGGAGCACAGTTGACTGAGGCTCCCAGTGCCTCATCTGGGACCTGGAGGGAAAGCCTAGGCGAATAGACAGGATCAGATCTGGAGAGAGGGCTAATGAACTCCGGCTGCAGAGCCACACCTCCGAATGAACTCATCTTGGCAAGTAGGCCAGCTTTGAAGCTCAAGTCCCTGCCGGCCTGCAGGCTTACAGGAGTGGGTGCAGTCCAGAGCAGCCATGATTTTCCTTTGAGCTGTCAGCTCTGCTTCATGCCTGCACTGCTGACCCATTTCCATGGAGGACTTCAAATTCTGAGATTAGGAGGTGATTTTCCTTGCACTGAATTTTGGTCTCATGATCTCTTACGTGCCCAATTACAAAAGTCTTTTGAATGGTGTCTGTCTTACAGGCTGTGTCCTTTGTACCCATTCTCCATCCTACTGTCAAATTAGCTTTCCAAAATATGGATTTGATTGTTTTTTCATGCTTCAAACCCTTCAGTTGATTTACGTAATTCACAAAATAGTGTTCAAACACCTTGGCAAAGAAGGTCTTGATTTGACTCCTACTGACCTCCCCACTCTCATTTCCTTCCAGGTTTCCCTCCCACATCATAATTTTTATTATTCTCATCTGACAATTATTTATCATCATCAGCATCATCACCACTGCCATCAGTATCTTTATAATGATTAACATTTATATAGAAATTACTATGTGCCCATCATCCTTCTTTAGCGATTTACGTATAAGTCATTTAATCCTCTCAACCAAGATGGAAGTAGGTGCTATGATTATCCTCATTTTACAGAAGAGGAAACTGAGGCACAGAATGCTAAATAACTCGCCCAATATCACAGAGTTATCAAGTGACAGAACCAGGGCAAAACTTAGATATTTTAGCTCCAGAGTTCATGCTCTTACCCAGGTGTCGGCAAACTACACCTGGGCCAAATCCAGCCCTCCACTGTCTTTATATGTCAGGAGTTAGGAGTGGTTTTTACTTTTTAAATGGTTAGAAAAAATCAAAAGAAGAGTACTATTTTTTTGACATATGAAAATCATTTGAAATTCAAATTTCAGTACCCAGAAATAATGTTTTATCAGAATACAGCCATGCTCATTCAGTTACATATTTTGGCTGTGTTCATGCTACAAAAGCAAAGTTGAATAGTTGTGACAGAGCTCATCCATTAGTGGTACTTTCATCTGCTGTTTGGGGCATTAAAAATCACAGCATTGCACAAGAAAAAACATGGTAACCACGTTAGTGATGGATGTTAACTAAACCTGCGGTAATCTTTTTGAAATATATACATATATCAAATCATTATATTGTATACCTTAAACTTATATAATGTTATATGTCAATTATTTTTCAATAAAAATGAAAAAAAAAAAAACATTTCCAGGAGTCAGGGCAGGCGAACATAGGAGAGAAATAGTCACAATTTAATCGGGCAATCTTGTTTGTAGTTATTGTCAGGTTTTAAGTGTGTGTTCATGGCCCTGTCTGTTGCTAAGAGTGACTCATTCTTGCAAAAAGTAAATATTAACGAGAGTTCTCATCAAGATGGTGCTGTGAGCAGACGTTGAACTCGCCTCCTCCCACAAACACAACCAGGTTACAACAATTTTAGGAAGAATCACCCTGGATTGAAAACTGAAAACTGGATAAAAAGAACCCCCACAACAAGGGACAGTCCTGACGAACGCAGAAGAGGCGGTAACTCCGGCCGGAGAGGAAAAAAGCCACCTTTGGGAGCAGCGGAGCTTCTCAGCTGGCCAGGCGGGAGCCAACCTAAGGTACGCAGCCCTCCCTGTGGGAGTGAGGTCCGGAGTGGGGGCAATACTGCTATAACCATCCTTCGGACTCAGCCCAACTGAGAGGGGGGTCTTGCTGTCTGGCTTTGCTGGCTATTAACTGCAGCGAGGACACCCCAGAAAAGCTATCAGCCGAAAGCCGAAAAGATCCGGGTCTTAAAGGGCCCACACACAAACTCACTCATTGCAGCAACCTAAAATCACCAGAGAGAAGGCTGACTGTCCTTTGGTGAAATGAGACTCACCTGGTGGGCTCTGGGGGCATCTTGGTGAGAGGAGGATCTTCTCCTGAGACTGAGACATGTTGGGGGCCGTTGTTCTGAGCTGGTCCAGGCCTGCTGATACGGACACAGGTGGGGGCCATTGAGGTGCATCCCTTGGGGTGTTAGCCCAGGGGTCTGCCACACCCACTAGAGCACAGATTTAATCCAGTTCAGCCAGGGCAGGCAACCCGCCCTAGGCGACTGGCCCCACCTAACAGCAAGCCCTCAGGCTACTTTTCAGCCTGCATTGACTGAGTGCCTTGATCCTCTACAGGCAGGCAAGGGTGTCTGCCTCTGTGGCGCAGGGCTTGTGTGAGGACCTGGTGAACTGTAGGGGGCATTGGGGCAGAGGTGGGTGCCTCTGCAGTGTGGTGGTGGGGTACGCTCCAGGGGGTTGAGAAGTGTGCACGGACCAGGACTGTGCTGACAGTGTATGTGGTCCAGAGGTGGGTGAGGCTTATCAGCGGCAGAAGACTTGTGTTTCACAAATAGCCATAAAAAGGATCAGCCCCACCTTCCAAAGCCTGAAACAACTGAGTGCCTCCATGCCAAGGGCTAGCCCTACACAGCTGCACTCCTAAGAGAACTGACATCAGCCTTGTTGGCCTCAGGCCTGTCAGAACTGTATGCCCCTGAGCCTAGCAACCAGCTACACTGGGTACCAACCCAATTAAGAGGACAATTGCAATAAGAGTGTGCTAATAGGCAGGACCAGGATGGCAGAGTGAGTGGTCTTCTTTGTCACCCCCCCCCCGTCGAATCTACAACTAATTGGACATTCACCGATTAACAAATGATATCCACTAAACAACACGCTTCTCAACAAACAATGGATCATTGAAGAAATTAAAGAAGAAATCAAATATTATCTGGAGACAAATGAAAATGAGAACACGACATACCAAATCATTTGGGATGCAGCAAAAGCAGTCCTAAGAGGGAAATTCATCGCAATACAGGCTCACCTCACTAAACAAGAAAAAGCTCACGTAAGCAACCTCAAACGACACCTAACAGAACTAGAAAAAGAAGAACAAACAAAGCCCAGAGTCAGTAGAAGGAGGGAAATAATAAAAATAAGAGCAGAAACAAACGATATTGAAACAAAAAAGACAATAGAAAGGATCGATGAAACAAAGAGTTGGTTCTTCGAAAGAATTAACAAAATTGACAAACCCCTAGCCAGACTCACCAAGAAAAGAAGAGAGAAATCGCAAATTAATAAAATCAGGAATGACAGAGGAGAAATCACAACAGATACCAATGAAATACAAGAGATCATAAGAGAATACTATGAAAAACTATATGCCAACAAATTGAACAACCTGGAAGAAATGGACAAATTCCTAGACTCCTACAATCTCCCCAAACTGAATCAGGAAGAAATGGAGAATCTGAATAGACCAATCACAAGTAAGGAAATAGAAACGGTAATCAAAAACCTCCCCAAAAACAAGAGTCCAGGACCAGACGGCTTCTCTGGAGAATTCTACCAAACATTCAAAGAAGACTTAATACCTATTCTCCTCAAACTGTTCCAGAAAATTGAGAAAGATGGAGAACTCCCTAACACATTCTATGAAGCCAACATCACTCTGATCCCCAAACCTGACAAGGACAACACAAAGAAGGAGAACTACAGGCCGATATCACTGATGAACATAGATGCAAAAATCCTCAACAAAATTTTGGCAAACCGATTACAGCAATACATCAAAAAGATTATACACCATGATCAAGTGGGATTTATACCAGGGACACAGGGATGGTTCAACATCCGCAAGTCAATCAACGTGATACACTACATCAACAAAATGAAAAACAAAAACCACATGATCATCTCAATAGATGCAGAGAAAGCATTCGACAAGATCCAACATCCATTTATGATAAAAACCCTCAGTAAAATGGGTATAGAAGGAAAGTACCTCAACATAATAAAGGCCACATATGATAGACCCACAGCCAACATCATACTCAATGGACAAAAGCTGAAAGCCATCCCTCTGAGGACAGGAACAAGACAAGGGTGCCCACTTTCACCACTCCTATTCAACATAGTACTGGAGGTGCTGGCCAGAGCAATTCGGCAGGAAAAAGAAATAAAAGGAATCCAAATAGGTAACGAAGAAGTAAAACTCTCGTTGTTTGCAGACGACATGATCTTATACATAGAAAACCCCAAAGAATCCACAGAAAAACTATTAGAAATAATCAACAACTACAGCAAAGTAGCAGGGTATAAAATTAAAGTGCATAAATCAGTAGCATTTCTATACACTAACAATAAACTAACAGAAAAAGAACTCAAGAACTCTATCCCATTCACAATCGCAACGAAAAGAATAAAATACCTTGGGATAAACTTAACCAAGGAAGTGAAGGATCTATACAATGAAAACTACAAGACTTTCTTGAAAGAAATAGGCGATGACATAAAGAGATGGAAAAACATTCCTTGCACATGGATTGGAAGAATAAACATAGTTAAAATGTCCATACTACCTAAAGCAATATACAGATTCAATGCTATCCCAATCAGAATCCCAAGAACATTCTTCACAGAAATTGAACAAACAATCCTAAAATTCATATGGGGGAACAAAAGACCGCGAATTGCTAAAGCAATCCTGAGCAAGAAAAACAAAGCCAGCGGAATCACAATCCCCGATTTCAAAACATACTACAAAGCTACAGTGATCAAAACAGCATGGTACTGGTACAAAAACAGGTCCACAGATCAATGGAACAGAATTGAAAGCCCAGCGATAAAACCACACATCTATGGACAGCTAATCTTCGACAAAGGAGCAGAGGGCCTACAATGGAGTAAAGAAAGTCTCTTCAACAAATGGTGCTGGGAAAACTGGACAGCCACATGCAAAAGATTGAAAATTGACCATTCTTTTTCACCACACACCAAAATAAACTCAAAATGGATCAAAGACCTAAAGATTAGGTCTGAGACAATAAGTCTTTTGGAAGAGAATATAGGCAGTACACTCTTTGACATCAGTTTCAAAAGAATCTTTTCGGACACTGTAACTCCTCAGTTGAGGGAAACAATAGAAAGAATAAACAAATGGGACTTCATCAGACTAAAGAGCTTCTTCAAGGCAAGGGAAAACAGGATTGAAACAAAAAAACAGCTCACTAATTGGGAAAAAATATTTACAAGCCACTTATCCGACAAAGGGTTAATCTCCATAATATACAAAGAACTCACACTGCTTAACAATAAAAAAACAAACAACCCGATCAAAAAATGGGCAGAGGACATGAACAGACATTTCTCAAAAGAAGATATGAATATGGCCAATAGACACATGAAAAGATGTTCATCATCGCTAATCATCAGGGAAATGCAAATCAAAACTACACTAAGATATCACCTTACCCCCGTTAGAGTGGCAAAAACATCCAAAACCAAGAACGACAAATGTTGGAGAGGTTGTGGAGAAAGAGGAACCCTCATACACTGTTGGTGGGAATGCAAACTGGTACAGCCACTATGGAAAACAGTATGGAGATTTCTCAAAAAGTTAAAAATAGAAATACCCTATGACCCAGCCATCCCATTACTGGGTATCTATCCTAAGAACCTGATATCAGATATCTCAAGAGTCCGTTGCACCCCTATGTTCATCGCAGCATTATTTACAATAGCCAAGACGTGGAACCAGCCTACATGCCCAGAAACCGATGATTGGATAAAGAAGATGTGGTATATATACACAATGGAATACTACTCAGCCATAAAAAAAGACAAAATTGGCCCATTCACAACAACGTGGATGGACCTCGAGGGCATTATGTTAAGCGAAATAAGTCAGTCAGAGAAAGACGAACTCTATATGACTCCACTCATAGGTGGAAATTAGTATATTGAGAAGGAGATCTGATCGGTGGTT
Organism: Equus caballus; assembly: GCF_041296265.1. Lineage (NCBI taxonomy): Eukaryota > Metazoa > Chordata > Mammalia > Perissodactyla > Equidae > Equus > Equus caballus. Next base: position 78,742,835 of record NC_091690.1, on the reverse strand, counting down.
ACCAAGGAAAAGGGGGGGTGGGGGGAGGGTACGGAGGGGGAAGTGGTGTACCCACAACATGACTAACAAAAATGTACAACTGAAATCTCACAAGGTTGTAATCTATCATAACATTAATAAAAAAAAATGATATCCAGATAGCATGTCAAGATGCCTAAGAGTCTCGTACTACTATATATCGGAAGGCGGACGGACTTCCCCCTGGGAGGAGGTGGAAATAGGTGAAAACTCTCCAACCCCCAACCCCCGACCCCCAGATAGCCTAGTTCCTGCAGGAGGCTCTCTTCCAGCGGACTCCCCCATAGCATCGCCACACACCAAGGGTGGGAGTGTGCACTCACCAGTGGAGCGACAGTGGAAACAGGTGACAACAGCCCTACTCAAGCCCCCCGGGATTACACCTAAGCCCAGGGGGAATCCCCAGGGTCCTGCACCCACAGGCAGTGAAGGCCTCAGCTTGCCATTAGCAGGGAGGCCCCGCCCAGAATCCAGAACAAAGGGAAGCTCCCCACAAGCTGCTGCTGGGCCCACGGTCTCCGGCACACGGGTCGGTGCAGGGGGCACCCCGAATTCCCGTGGACATGCTTGGGGACAGGGTTGGCACTCCAGCGCCCGGCTCTGCAGCTCGGGGGGAGGCTCCGGGGTCCCGCACCCCCCCAGCAGGGAAAGCCTCTGCTCGCCATTAGCTGGGAGGCCCCACCCAGAATCCAGAGCAAAGCTCCTGGCAAGTGGATTCCCTGGCAATGCACAAGACCACCAGCTGCTGCTGGGCCCACAGTCTCCGGCACATGGGTCGGTGCAGGGGGTGCCTGGATTTCCCGTGGACATGCTTGGGGACTGGGTGGAGCTCCAACACCCAGCTCTGTGGCCTGGGGGATGCTCCAGGGTCCCACACCCCCCCAGCAGGGAGGGCCTCTGCTCGCCATTGGCAGGGAGGCCCCACCCAGCATTCGGAACACCAGGAAGCTCCCTAGAGCAGAATTCCCCACAAGGCAGCAGCTTACAAGCCACCGCCAGGCCCATGGACTCTGGCCGTGTCCCAGACGAGGCAATGGGCTCCCAGAGATCCTGTGAGAATGGAATGGGGCAGAGTGGAGCTCTGGTGAAATGGCTACGTAGCCCAGGGGGGAACTCCAGGTTCCTAAAGCAGCCTCAGCAAAAGCCTCTGCACAGCACTAGTGGAGAGGTCCCGACTGGCATTCCCAAGGCAGGAAGGCCCTGGGGCAAAAGTAGCACAGCTAGGTGAACTAATGACAGACTGCAGAAGATACCCATAGTTCTGCTGGGACCTATAGTGGACAAGTGTGATCTTGTGGGCTCTGTTAGGGACAAAGTGGTGATTATAGGTGATCCTGCTCCTGGCTGCTGGGAAAGCCCTCAACACCGCTGCACACCACAAGGAGGGAGCACATCTAAGTGGGCTGCAACAGTAGGCATCAGCAGCCTGAGGCCCCCTTGCAATTACCCCCACAACTGACGAGGGACCCCACAGGACCACTGTGACTATGAGGAGGGGTCCAGGTCCAGTCAGTAACAGCTGACAGGGTTCAGAGTTGGTGCAGTCTAAACAGCTGCCCCCCCCCCCACACCAGTCGCAACAAGTGGAAGCAGCGACTGAACTCTATCTCTATGCGGAGGCCCAAATCCACGCCATCAAGCAGTATGAAAAAATATATTAAATCTCCAGAACAGAAGGAAAATGATAAGCATACAGAAAACAATCCCAAAGACAATGAGATCTATAACCTAAATGATGATGATTTCAAACCACCATTATTAAAAAACTCAACGAGTTAAAAGAGAATTCAGATAGACAACTCAATGAGTTCAGGAGCTATGTCACAAAAGAGCTTGACACTATAAAGAAGAACCAATTAGAAATACTGGAGATGAAGAACACAATGGAGGAGATTAAGAAAAATCTGGACTCTCTGAACAGTAGGGTCAATAATATGGAGGACAGAATTAGCAATTTGGAGGATAGAAATATAGAAATCCTGCAGACAGAGGAGGAGAGAGAACTAAGACTAGAAAGAAATGAATAAACTCTCCGAGAATTATCCGACTCAGTTAGGAGATGCAACATAAGGATTATAGGTATACCAGAGGGAGAAGAGAAGGAGAAGGGGGTAGAAGGCCTGTTCAAAGAAATAATAGCTGAGAACTTTCCAAACTTGGGAAGAGAGATGGAACTTCATGTGACAGAAGCCAATAGATCTCCAAACTTTATTAATGCAAGAAGACCAACCCCAAGGCATATAGTAGTGAAACTAACAAAAGTCAATGACAAAGAGAAAATACTAAGGGCAGCCAGGCAGAAGAAAATAACTTACAAAGGAAACCCCATAAGGCTATCAGAAGATTTCTCAGGAGAGACCTTATAGGCTAGAAGAGATTGGAATGAAATATTCAAAACTCTGAAGGAAAAAAACCTGCAGCCAAGAATACTCTACCCAGCGAAAATATCCTTCAAATACAATGGAGAAATAAAAATTTTCCAAGATAAACAAAAGTTAAGGGAGTTCATCACCACAAAACCTCCTCTTCAAGAAATGCTCAGGAAGAACCTCATTCCTGAAAAATCAAAAAAAGGAAAGGGGTTACAAAATCCAGAACAAAGGAGATAAGCAGAAGGACAATAACACAAAGTATCAGCTCTCCATCAGGACAAAATGCAAAAGAACCAGAAAACAATAGATAAAATGGCAACAGTAGGCCCCCACGTTTCAATAATCACTCTAAACGTGAATGGATTGAACTCTCCAATCAAAAGGCACAGAGTGGCAGGATGGATCAAAGAACAAGATCCAACAATATGCTGCCTCCAGGAAACACACCTCAGCCCCAAAGACAAACACAGACTCAGAGTGAAGGGATGGAAGACAATACTCCAAGCTAATAATGAACAAAAGAAAGCAGGTGTTGCCATACTTATATCAGACAAAGTAGACTTCAAAGCAAAACAGATAAACAAAGAGAAAGAGGGGCAGTATATAACGATAAAAGGGACATTCCACCAAGATGACCTAACAGTTACAAATATATACGCACCTAACACAGGAGCACCAAAATTCGTAAAGAAACTATTAACAAAACTAAAAGGAGACATCAACAGCAATACAGTAATAGTAGGGGACCTCAACACCCCATTAACACCAATGGAAAGATCATCCAGACAGAAAATCAACAAGGAAATTATAGAATTAAATGAAAAATTAGATCAGATGGACCTAATAGATATATATAGGATGCTTCATCCAAAAACAGCAGGTTACACATTCTTCTCAAGTGCGCATGGAACATTCTCAAGGGTAGACCATATCTTGGGAAACAAAGCAAGCATCAATAAGTTCAAGAGGGTTGAAATAATATCAAGCATCTTTTCTGATCATAATGCTATGAAACTAGAAATCAACTACAAGAATAAAGCTGGGAAAGGGCCAAAAATGTGGAGACTAAACAACATGCTACTGAACAAACAATGGATTATTGAAGAAATTAAAGAAGAAATCACACATTATTTGGAGACAAATGAAAATGAAAACACACCGTACCAACTGATTTGGGATGCAGCAAAGGCAGTCCTAAGAGGGAAATTCATTGCAATACAGGCTCACCTCAATAAGCAAGAAAAATCTTACATAAACAACCTCAAACGACACCTAACAGAATTAGAAAAAGAAGAACAAACAAAGCCCAAAGTCAGTAGAAGGAGGGAAATAATAAAAATTAGAGCAGAAATAAATGATATTGAATCCAAAAAGACAGTAGAAAGGATCAATGAAACAAAGAGTTGGTTCTTCGAAAAAATTAACAAAATTGACAAACCCTTAACCAGACTCACTAAAAAAAAACAAGAGAAGTCTCAAATAAATGAAATTAGAAACAAGAGAGGAGAAATCACAACAGATACCGAAGAAATACAAAGGATCATAAGAGAATACTATGAAAAACTATATGCCAACAAACTGAACAACCTAGAAGAAATGGATAAATTCCTAGACTCTTACAACCTACCCAAACTGAATCAGGAAGAAATAGAGAATCTGAACAGACCAATCACAAGTAAAGAAATAGAAACAGTAATCAAAAACCTCCCCAAAAATAAGAGTCCAGGACCAGACAGCTTCTCTGGAGAATTCTACCAAGCATTCAAAGAAGATTTAATACCTATCCTTCTCAAACTGTTCCAGAAAATAGAGGAAGATGGAGCACTCCCTAATACATTCTATGAAGCCAACATCACCCTGATCCCCAAACCTGACAAGGACAACACAAAGAAGGAAAACTACAGGCCAATATCACTGATGAACATAGATGCAAAAATCCTCAACAAAATTTTGGCAAACCGAATACAGCAATACATCAAAAAGATTATACACCATGATCAAGTGGGATTTATACCAGGGACACAGGGATGGTTCAACATCCACAAGTCAATCAACGTGATTCACTACATCGACAAAATGAGAAACAAAAACCACATGATCATCTCAATAGATGCAGAGAAAGCGTTTGACAAGATCCAACATCCATTTATGATAAAAACCCTCAATAAAATAGGTATAGAAGGAAAGTACCTCAACATAATAAAGGCCACATATGACAAACCCACAGCCAACATCATACTCAATGGACAAAAACTGAAACCCATCCCTCTCAGAACAGGAACAAGACAAGGGTGCCCACTTTCACCACTCTTATTCAACATAGTACTGGAGGTTTTGGCCAGAGCAATTTGGCAGGAAAAAGAAATAAAAGGAATCCAAATAGGCAATGAAGAAGTAAAACTCTCGCTGTTTGCAGACGACATGATCTTATATATGGAAAACTCCAAAGAATCCATAGAAAAACTATTAGAAACAATCTCCAACTACAGCAAAGTTGCAGGGTATAAAATCAACATACATAAATCAGTAGCATTTCTATACGCTAACAATGAGCTAACAGAAAAAGACCTCAAGAGCTCAATCCCATTCACAATCGCAACAAAAAGAATAAAATACCTTGGGATAAATTTAACCAAGGAAGTGAAAGATCTATACAACGAAAACTACAAGACCTTCTTGAATGAAATTGATGATGACATAAAGAGATGGAAAGACATTCCATGCACATGGATTGGAAGAATAAACGTAGTTAAAATGTCCATACTACCTAAAGCAATCTACAGGTTCAATGCTATCCCAATCAGAATTCCAAAGACATTCTTTACAGAAATTGAACAAACAATCCTAAAATTCATATGGGGCAACAAAAGACCCCGAATTGCTAAAGCAATCCTGAGAAAGAAGAACAAAGCTGGAGGCATCACAATTCCTGACTTCAAAACATACTACAAAGCTACAGTAATCAAAACAGCATGGTACTGGTACAAAAACAGGTGCACAGATCAATGGAACAGAATTGAAAGCCCAGAAATAAAACCACACATCTATGGACAGCAAATCTTCGACAAAGGAGCTAAGGGCATACAATGGAGAAAAGAAAGTCTTTTCAACAAATGGTGCTGGGAAAACTGGACAGCCACATGTAAAATAATGAAAATCAACCATTCTTTTTCACCATTTGCTAAAATAAACTCAAAATGGATCAAAGACCTAAAGATTAGGCCTGAAACATTAAGTCTTCTAGAAGAGAATATCGGCAGTACACTCTTTGCCATCAGCTTCAAAAGAATCTTTTCGGACACCATAACCCCTCACATGAGGGAAACAATAGAAAGAATAAACAAATGGGACTTCATCAGACTAAAGAGCTTCTTCAAGGCAAGGGAAAACAGGATTGAAACAAAAAAACAGCCCACTAATTGGGAAAAAATATTCACAAATTATTTATCTGACAAAGGGTTAATCTCCATAATATACAAAGAACTCACACAACTCAACAATAAAAAATCAAACAACCCCATTACAAAATGGGCAGGGGACATGAACAGACATTTCTCCAAAGAAGATATGAATATGGCCAATAGACACATGAAAAGATGCTCATCATCACTAATCATCAGGGAAATGCAAATCAAAACTACACTAAGATATCACCTTACACCTGTTAGAATGGCAAAAATATGCAAATCCAAGAGTGACAAATGTTGGAGAGGCTGTGGAGAAAAGGGAACCCTCATACACTGTTGGTAGGAATGCAAACTGGTGCAGCCACTATGGAAAACAGTATGGAGATTTCTCAAAAAGTTAAGAATAGAAATACCTTATGACCCAGCCATCCCACTACTGGGTATCTATCCTAAGAACCTGAAATCATCAATTCCAAAAATTCCATGCACCCCTATGTTCATCGCAGCGTTCTTCACAATAGCCAAGTCATGGAACCAACCTAAGTGCCCAGCAACTGATGATTGGATAAAGAAGATGTGGTATATATATACACAATGGAATACTACTCAGCCATAAAAAAGGACAAAGTCGTCCCATTCACAACAACATGGATAGACCTTGAGGGTATTATGTTGGGTGAAATAAGCCAGACAGAGAAAGATGAACTCTGTATGACTCCACTCATAGGTGGTAGTTAACATATGGACAAAGAGAACTGATCAGTGGTTGCCAGGGGAAAGGGGGGTGGGGGGAGGGCACTAGGGGTGAAGTGGTGTACCTACATGACTAATAATGATGTACAACTGTAATTTCACAAGGATGTTAACTTTCATAACCTTAATAAAAAAAAAGAAAAAAGTAAATATTAACAAGTGTTAAAAAAATCTCAGTGATGTAGTTATTACTTGACAGCATTTTGAGTGCCATGCATATCTCTGGACTGCAATATTTTATTTATTTATTTATTACCAGTGCATGTTCATCATGTCAAAATGAGAAAAGAAAGTGGACTTCAAATGTCACATTTTAAAGTACATTGTAGATTATTTTGTTATAAAATTAGATGGTAAATCATTGTGTTTGTTATGCAATGATACTCTAGCTGAAGTAAAAGAATATGACATATGTAGACATTCCCAGATTAAGTACTTGTTGCAAAATTTCTAACTCACAGAAAGGAAGAGAGAAATTTGAAATTTTTAAATGTAACATCTTACACAGCAGAATTTCTTCTCTAAAAAAAAATGAAAATAAGGCTTCAGGCAAAATTAGTTTCCAAGTGGCTCATTTGTTAGCCAAAGAAGGAAAGTCCTTACCAACGATGAGTTTATTAAATGGTGTTTGATTGCAACAACAAAAGAATCGTCTCCAGAGAAAACAAACTTGCCTAAGACCATTAGCATTTCGGGAAGAACTCATCATTAAAGAATTGAAGATATCTGGAGCAATATCAATAGTCAATTAAAAATAAGGCAAGTGGTTTTCTTTGGCTCTTGATGAATTGACCCATGTTACTGGTACTGCTCATTTGTTGTTGTTGATTCCAAGAGTTAATGGTGAATTTGAAGTGACTGAGAATTAGCCTCTGCAGGAACACTCTGAGGCAAGAAAATATTCAACGCTGTTGAGAAAACACTAATTCAGTAGAACTTGACTTGGAATCTGTGAGGATGTGTTGCAACTGATGGTAAAAATAAAGGTGGAACAGGAAAAGGCTTAGTTAGAAAATTTACAGTTTTTGAAAATGTAAATTGTTTAAAACCTATGGCTATTTGCTCTTTTGTTCATCGTCAGGTACTTAAAGAAAATATTTGAATCTATCATTTGTTATTAAACTAGTCACATTGACAGTGAATTTAATTCACTTTTGTGATATGGTTATGGTCAGTTCTGTGAACTTTTGTCAGAAATGTAAGCTGAATATCTTAAATTGCCCTACCACAGCAATTTGATAGCATAGCAATAGTAAAGTTTTATTGCAATTCTTTTTAGTGCAGGGCCAAGATTAAAATTTTTCTGACCAAGAAGAACCTCCCTCAGTCATTATTATTGAATACTAAATGGCTGTGGAAATAATCTTTGGATGCAGATATAATACAGTTTCTTAGTGAATTCAACCAAAAATTACAAGACAAAACAGTACTTAAGTGTGAAACTCGCTGTGTGGTAAGATCATTTTGATGACAAGTAATGTTTGACTCATAAGAAATGTCAAGCTGTTTTATACACTTCCCAAGCTGTCAAAAGTTAAAATAAGAAACAAGATCTTCCATTCTTACACAAATTTACAGCAAATATTTATTCTGAGCTCAAACTAGAGTTCCAGCAGCATTTTTTAGAACATAATGCAACAGCAAAGAAAATTTCCATATTCCATTTAGAATACATTTAACTATGGAATTAAGGAGCTTCCATCTCCCCTTCAATTGAAAATGATTAATCTTCAGTGTAATGACGTGCCAAAAGTAAATATCAGAAGAATCTAATAGAATTGTATAAGTATCTTCCAAATACTGAATGTGCTAAATTAAAATCATATACTTGTGGATTGATAACTGTATTTGGCAGTATTGAGTTGTATGAAAAGACATTTTCAAAGATGAAATATGTAAAATGTCATTACAGATCAGCATAGTGTCCCGCCCCAGTTTCTATCTCAGTTGTTGGCACTCTTCTCTACTTCATCCCCATCTTCCTAACTTGTCTGTTTCATGGCATTTGCTATAATCAGCCTTCCACTGGAGCTTCTCCCTCCCCACCCTCACCCACCCATTAGATTGTTAACTCTGAGAAGACAGGATGCCCTTCCTGTCTGATTCTCCTGCTAGGTCTAGCACAGTGCCAGTAGATTGCACGTCAAGTAGGTTTCAATAAATATACATTAAGCGAAAAAAAAACTCACCAAAAAATGATGAACATTTGCAATCGATTTTGGTGACTTTGAACCTTGATTAAGTGAAAGTTTATCCCCCTAAAAAAATAATTTCATTCGTCTTCTTAGTAGACCTATACTACAAAAACTTGTACTCAATTAATATTATTATACTTTAAATTTCAGCAATAAAAATTTGTTTTCTCTTTTGTTATATAATTATCTACAAGATTTCCTTGATTTTGCTTCTTGGCCTACAAAACGTGAAATATTTACTCTCTGGCCCTTTATAGACAAAGTTTGCAGACTCCTGATGTATACCCCATATAATGGTATGCATTGTGGTGATTTGTCTTTTTTATTTTTGAAACACTGCTTATTTGTCTTGGATTCCCTCTCCACATACAGTTCAAAATCCCTGCTCCCATTCTGTCTTATACTCTTGCTCTGTTACTCCTTCTAATTAGCATGCATGTATTATTACTCAGGATTCTAATTATATGTTTATATTTCTGTCTCACCACTGGACTGCAAGGACTGAGTCATGTTCAATATCCATTTTAGTGATTTAGCCATGTCTTCTAGTATCTATTTTGGTGGATTAAATGCAGTAGCATTTTATTTGCATACACAAAACTAACCTCTTCATAAGCTGAAAACTGAATTCCCTATCTCTATCTCCCTGTCACATCCCTTCCACCAGATATGCGTTTCCTCTATCCTTTCCATTTCAGTAAAGGAGACTTCTATCAACCTGGTTGCTTACATCAGAGATATGGGTATAGTCCTTGACACTTCCTTCTTCCTCAATTGCCATATACAATGTATCTCACCAGGTCTTGTTAATTTTATACTCCAAATGTGTTTAGAATGTGAAGTCTCATCGCTATTGCTACTATGCTAAACTTACCACCGTTAGCTCTCTTCTGATCTATGACCAGGGTCTCCTATAATAATTTCTCTCTTTCCACTCTTGAAACAATACATTCTCTACCTACCAGTCATTGTTACCTTTTTTGAAAAATCATCTTCTTGCTCAAAATCTTTCAGTGTTTGCCCATTGCACTTAGGTTGAACTCCAAACTCTTTAACATGGTCTGAAAGAAGTCCTGTATGACCTGACCTCTGCTTACCTATCAAACCAATTTCTACCTCTCCCTCTTATATTCACAACATTTTGGCAAAATACGTTTTCTTGTAATTCTGTAGTGTACCACATTCTTTCTCATCTGGAACTATTGTGATCTTCTTCAGTGTGGAGTGCCATTTCCCTACCTCTTAATTTAGTTGAGGAATTAGCTTAAATATCAACACCCAAGGATCCTTAAGATATTCCTTTGTTGTTGCTTGCCTTAGCATTCCTTTTTTTTTCTTTCCACAGCAATTTTCACAACTTTTAATTTCATATGTGTGACATCACTTATTTAAACACTGCCTAGTACATCCACGTAGCTCCAGGACGTGTTGAAAGCCAGTTTTATGAGTTACCAGTTTTCCTTTTTATTATTTGTAAGGTTTAGAGCTATCCAATAGGATGCATTGCAATTGTTTTAAAATCTTTTGAAGATGCTTGTGAAGTTGTAGTTAATAATTATTTTTTTGGTGAGGAAGCTTGACCCGAGCTAACATCTGTTGCCAATCTTCCACTTTTTCTTTTCTCCCTAAAGCCCCAGTATGTAGTTGTATATCCTAGTTGTCTTTCTAGTTCTATGTGGGATGCCTCCACAGCATGACTTGATGAGTGATGTACAGGTCTGTGCCCAGGATCCGAACCAGTGAAACCTGGGCCACCAAAAAAGAGCATGCGAACTTAACCAACCACTTGGCCATGGGGCCAGCCCCTTATAGTTAATAATTTTTTATTGTGTCAACAGTAATAAGTACAGTATTGTTAAATTTCTTGGAAACATTAAATTAAAAAATTTTAAGTGTCTTAGGGTTGCCTATGCATATTCTTACAAATATTTATGCATATTCTTATAAATATTTTGACTATATTTAAGAGGATATTAATGTTTCAAATTAGTAGGGGAAATAATGAATTCTTCAGTAAATTGTGTTGGGACAAACTGGCAGGCAACTGGAGAGAAAAATAAATAGCTCACACCTCACACCAGATAAATTCAAAATTCACAAAGATTTAACCATTAAACAATAAAATCAAAGCACTGATAGAAATAATAAAATAATAGTTTTGTAGACCCAAGTATGATACCTAAACCTGTAGGATAAAATATCACTATAAGCAAAGTCAAGAGAGAAATGACGAATAGGAAAAAACATTTTCAACTCATTAAAAAAAATCTGATTTTTCTGTATATGTATAAAGAATTGCAATAAGTCAGCATTAACAGAGATCCATCATTTGATAGAGTAATGCACAAAAGATATAAATAGAGCAAATAAAGAGAAAATGATTTTTAAACATAAGGAGGTCGTAAAAAAAGTAAAATTAAAACTGCTTGTAGGGACCGGCCTCATGGCTGAGTGGTTAAGTTCACATGCTCCGCTTCATCGGCCTGGGGTTTCGCCTGTGCAGATCCTGGATGCAGACATGGCACCGCTGATCAAGCCATGCTGAGGCGGCATCCCACATGCTACAACTAGAATATACAACTACGTACTGGGGGGGCTTTGGGGAAAAGAAGAAGAACAAAAAAAAGAAGATTAGCAACAGATGCTAGCTCAGGTGCCAATCCTTAAAACAAAACAAAAACAAAACTGCTTGTAGATATATTTTTCATTTATCAGATTAGCAAATATCTAAGGATTTGGCAACAAATATTTTTTGACAAGGATACAGGGAATGAGACAAAACCATGCTTCATAGGAATGCAAACTGATATAACCTTTCGGCAGGGTCATATGTCTCCAAGTTTGCAGCATTTGTTTTAATAAATAACAAGGCAAACATGTCTTCTTGGTCCACTTCTATTTAGCATTATAACAGAGTTTCTAGATAGTTCAATAAGGCAAGAAAAAGATGGAAAATGACAGGGAAGGAAGAATAAGACTGTATTGGCACGACATGATTATCTATACAGAAAGTCCTAAAAAGTCTACAAAAAATGTTACTAGAACTGATAAGTGAGCTTAGCAAGGTCACAGGATACAAGATAAAAATACAAAAATGTATTGTTCTATTGTGTTTAAATATACTAGCTATGAATAATTAGTTACATATGTACTTGAAATTAAAAAATGATATCTGGGGCTGGCCCAGTGGCTGAGTTCCATGCGCTCTGCCTTGGTAGCTTGAGTTCAAATGTTCAGATCCCAGGGCAGACCTACTCCACCCACCAGCCATGCTGTGGATGTGTCCCACATACAAACAAATGGAGGAAGACTGGCATGGATGTTAGCTCAGGTCAAATTCTCCTCACCAAAAAGATAAATAAATAAAAAGGAAAAGAAAAAGAAAAAAAGAAAGAAAATAATATCTGGCTATTATTGTGTGGTGTCCTCTGTTAATGTCATTTTGGGCTAGTTTATTCCTAGTGTTGCTCAATTTCTTTATATGCTTACTGATTTTCTTTCTACTTGTTCCTACTAATTAATGAGAAAAAGGTATGGAAATCTTCCCCTACATTGATGGTTTTATCTATTTTTAAATCAGTTCTATCCATTTTTCCTCTATATTTTGGAGCTCTCTTATTAGGTGCATACATATTTAGGTTGGTTATGACTACTTGGTGAATTGACCTCTTTATCACTAAAAGTTGTGCCTATTTACCCCAGGAAATACTCATACGTACAGTGCATGGCTCGTAGTAAGAGGTCAGTAAGTATGGGCAAAATAAACTCAGAAAAGTCCATGGATTTTGACTCACTAATTCTACTTCTGGAATTTTATCTCAATATAGTGGTTCAATACAATAAAGAAAAAACTACTTAAATGCTCATTTTATTACTATTTATACTGGAGATAAGAAACAATTGAATTATACAAGATAGGAGAGTATATAGATAAACTAAATAATGGCACTTACACATGGTGATATATTTTATAGCCTTTAAATATTATTCTTACAAATAATTGCAAGAGTATGGAAAATAAATATTTATGATTAGGGTTAAAGTTTTACGTTCATTATTCCACTTAATTCTTATAATAATTCTGTGTGGAATTTACCATGATTATCTCTGTTTTTAGATGAGAAATCTGCTTTGGTGTCTTTAAATAACTTTTTGAATGTCCAATCGGGTAACCTCAGTTAAGATATTAAGTGACAAAAAGAACTATAAAAGATTTACATGCAGTATGTCTGCAATTGTCAGAGATTATTAGAAATAAGTACAGTAAACTGTTATCATCATTTGTCCCTGAGTGATGAGAATTTAGTGATTTTTTTCCTTCTTTCTACTTTTCAACTTTTTCCCAAATTTTCATGGGAGTGGTTTGTTGACTATACAGGGTAAATAATCTCGTTACATAGAATTATATCAGAGACATTATTCAGAATAATTTTATAAGAATACCCTTTAGGGGCCAGCCCGGTGGTGCACAGGTTAAGTTCGCACGTTCTGCTTCAGTGGCCCAGGGTTCGCTGTTTCTGGATCCCGGGTGTGGACATGGCACCACTTGGCAAGCCATGCTGTGGTAGGCGTCCCACATATAAAGTAGAGAAAGGTGGGCATGGATGTTAGCTCAGGGCCAGTTTTCCTCAGCAAAAAGAAGAGGATTGGCAGCAGTTAGCAAAGGGCTAATCTTCCTCAAAAAAAAAAAAAAATACCCTTTACATAATCCTTGGCAAGTGGCAATGTAGCGTCTTCTTTCACTCTTTTGTTATAAACCTGCTCATTTCATTTTAGGGTGATGATTTGTTTTAGAAAGTTCTTTATTGCATTGTTAACATAACTCATATCTGGCTTGTAATGGGAGAAAATTGTAGTTGATGTCAGAATGTCAGCTTCAGATCCCGCTGCTACTATTTGCTGAGTGTATGGCCTTAAAGTTATCAGGACTTGTTTCAGCATTTAAAAATGAGAATAATAAGTATGTATATAAAAGGGATTGCAGCAGCTTTAGGTCAAATAAGCCATGAGGTATTTGATGAATATTGGAGTTGGAGGGGAAAAAAAGAGAAGTAAGGCAGATGGACAATTATGTGTAGATTCCATACATTTATGCCTTGATAAAGAGAGAGGGCATTGAGGCAATGTAGTCTTGGATCTTGGGGCTTCAGTATTTGTTTCAAGGACTTGATGAATTGAATTGGAGTTGTTTTACACTTCAGCATGGGTCTAGTTTAGGTTATACAATCTTATGTGTTGAGAAAAAGGGAATGAGATCAACCCCTGACTGCAATGTGGCAGTCTATCTTAGTTTCACTAGTCCCCAAGTAAAGAAAGAGTTCCAATTTTCTTGTATTTCCATCACAGTGTTTAAATGACCCAGATTCATAGCTCAATTGCTCAGGAATTCGAGGATTAAGAAAAATCATTTTCTTCTACACTGTTGGGCATAGAAAAGTGCTCAAAAAGTAGCCATTTATTAAAAATAGCCCTCTATTAATTTTACCCATTAACCCTACCACTCACTGCTGAGGACAACACTGAGAGGTCTATATCCTCTTCTTTATGTTAGTTATTCAAATATTTGAAGACAGTAATACCATAAATTCTCTTTCTAAAACAAAATATTGCTCATTTCTTCCCTCAAACTCTTTTAGTCTCAAGGTCTCTAAACAAACTAATTATCCATCTATAAAACTTTCCGGTTTTCTGGTTTATCAGCATACGTCTTGAAGGATATTCCAGGCGTGGTCTAATCAGTTTGGAATGGTGTCAGACTATTTGTTGATTAATCCCTACAAATCTAGCTATATTTCAATTAGTGAAGTTTAAAGCTGGGTTAAATTCATATTTCTCATGTCTTTTTTCACATACAGTAATGTCTACTCAGGTCTCCCTTATTCTGCTCTTTTAAAATAGTCTTTTGCTCTGAATCTAAGTTAATTAATTATTTAGCTATGCATTGCATGGTACTGAAAAAAGTTCAGAACTAAGATTCAAGGCACCTGAAATTCGTTCCAAATATATATGATCAAATATCTTTGAACCTTGCTTTCCTTAGCTATAAAATGAGAGATTCAGATGAGGTTATTGCTAAATGTTAATACCTATATGTGGGTTTACAATACGCTTAGTGCTTTCTTAAGTGCTTTACACATGATATTTACTCTTAAAAACAAATCTATCAGATAGATGCTTTTGTTATTTGCACCACTTTACAGATGAGGAAAGAGGCAAAAAGAGTTTAATTGAATTTCCCACAGTCACCCAGCTAATAAATGCCAGGGTGGGCTAAGAACCCAGGAAAGGTCACTTTATTTTAGGCAACATGCCATTACTTCAGAACTTCGTAGTTTCTCCTTTCATAATTTCTATTGTTGATGAAATTATAACCTTCTGAAAGCAGTAATTGTGCTTTATGGCCTTTTGCATTTTCCACATCAAATATAAAATTTTAAAATCAAAAGGCGCTAAAGAAAATATAATAGAGTTGTTAAAAAGACCTATACTGGAGTCAGGTAGGATCCATTGTAAGCTTTGAAGAAA
The DNA here is from genome assembly GCF_041296265.1 of Equus caballus. NCBI lineage: Eukaryota > Metazoa > Chordata > Mammalia > Perissodactyla > Equidae > Equus > Equus caballus. Next base: position 78,727,565 of record NC_091690.1, on the reverse strand, counting down.
GCAGCACCATGATAGAAATTATGTTTGTGCAAGTTTGAAGTTATTTCGACAAGGCTTAAAAACCTGAAAAAGGAATTGAGAGAGAAAATTGGAAACTCAGGTCATTCTACCTGAGAAAAATAGCCTGAGGAAGGATTTTATTAAGGCTAGTAGGGCTAGAAAGGAATGTGCATGGGGATTAGTGATCGATTTTCCTCTATCCATGCTAAATATCAACAAATTTAAGAGCCAACACTACCTCAGGGGCATGCAAAATGAAATGAAAGAATGAGGAGAATTATGTGCTAGGAGGGATTATAGGCTTTTTTCCTACTAAATGGAGTCAGATATGTTCAAAACAAGATAAAGTGTAAGATGAACTTTATGTCCCCAAGTTCACATTTTATACCATCCCCAATACATGTCCCATTGGTGCGCATTACAAAGTAAATACCTGAGATAGTTTGGCCACAGAAGTCTCAAAATGCCAATTGCAGCAAAAAGAAAAAGAATATAAGTCTACAATGGACAGGCAGAGGAGTTTTCCAGGTGGTGGTGATAGGTCTGAACTATGTCAGTGCTGTGTTCTCTCCACTGAGCTTTCCAATAGTCATTTCTGAGCTGGATTTCATCCAGATAGAGATGAGAAGAGAGGCAGAGAAGAATCACAAACAGGAAAAATGGATTGTTCTTCATTCAGTAAACTTTAGTCTTATTTCTCAATGTCTACGGGATGCAGTTTCTGAGGCCTAAAGCCTTGCGGAAGGTTCGGCTGAGGGCATTCTTCACCTCATTATTTCTCAGGCTGTAGATGATGGGGTTCAACATGGGAGTCACAACAGTGTATGATAACGACAGTAGCTTCTTGCTCTTGGGAGAATTATTGGACTTAGGCCGGAAGTAGGTGAGGCTTGAAGATACATAGAAAAGGGAGACAACAAGAAGGTGGGAGGAGCAGGTAGAGAAGGCTCTATGCTTCCCTTTAGCTGAAGGAATATTGAGGATGGCAGCAGCAATGCAAGTGTAAGAACACAGGATCAGCAAGCAGGGTATCATCACAACCAGAATGGTTCCAACGATCGCATAGATCTCAAACAGTGCTGTGTCTGCACAGACCAACTTCAGCACAGGTGGGCTGTCACAGAAGAAGTGGTTCACCTTGTTCGTGCCACAGAATGGAAAGCTGAAGAGCCACGTGGTCTGCACTGTAGCTACAGGAAAGCCTGGAAACCAGGAGGCAACAGCCAGTTTGGCACGTGTCCTTTGGTTCATGATGACAGGGTAGTGCAAGGGATTGCAGATGGCTACATAGCGGTCGTACGCCATGGTGGCCAGGAGGAAGCATTCAGCAACTCCGAAGAAGAAGAAGAAATACATCTGAGTGGCACAGCCAAGGAAGGAGATGGTTGTGTCCCAGGCAAGCAGGGTTCCCAGCATCTTGGGCACAATGACTAGGTTGAAGCCAATCTCCAGGAAGGACAAATTCCTGAGGAAGAAGTACATGGGACTGTGCAGCACGGGGTCAGCCAAAGTAACCAGAATGATGAGGCTGTTTCCCATCAGGGTGACCAGGTAAATGATTAAAAATGTCAGGAAGAGTAAGGACTGTATTTTAGCAGGTAGGGAAGAGAAGCTCATGAGGATAAACTCATTAACTTTTGTCCAGTTTCCTTCAGCCATAGACATAGGAATGAATCTCTAGCAGTGGTCATGGAGAGAGATTTTTGATTTGAAGGGTCAGATTCTAGATCTGTTATTCAGATTAATTCTTAGTGTCAGGGAAAGAGGCAGAGCAGGATCTCAGCTGGAAGAGGAAGGACCTTGTGTTGTGTAAGAATAAAGAGACACCAAAGAATGGCCAGAGACTGAGCTCTGAAATGGGCAATAGCTCATCATTCTCTACTCTTATTCTTTTTTAGGATCCACTTTGTTACTATATTTGCTAAAACAAATTGGATCATCTCCACGTACACTCATTTTCTGCTGCACACTTTATATTTTTTCAGTGGAGTTAAGTGAGAGGGATCCTGATGCAATGAAGTGGAGTTGGAAAAATAGTGAAAAATTTCCATTTATACCTATTATATGGGCCCCTTCTTCAAAGACTGATTATGTTCATCATCTCTATCTACTACCAAAATTAGTACTTATCTTTTTGTATGCATCTAGATACTGCAATTCCAAAATGATTTGAGAGGCTATGCAATGGAGAAAGTGAATTGTGTCATGTTTTGTTTTGAGGTGAGGGAATCTGTGGGAAGGATGCCTACAGAGTATGGCAGTTTTAATGCTCATTTTTTTTCTTTTCAATATCAGAACTACAGTCTATTTCAAATTATATAATAATTCTTTCCTTTTGCCTAGTCAAATTATAGGGTAACAACTATAGGAACTTCCTCTTCAGTCCAACAGAGCTATAATTGACAATTGATTGTCAAGACACAGTATATCCACTGGCTCTCAAAATTAATATCTGAGAGAAGTACTGCACTACAACTACAAAGAAAGTGAGTATGTCCCAGGAGATTCCAACTACTTATCTTTCAAGAATGGACAAATTGGAAAGAAAGAGACTCCCACAAAAATTCTGTAAAAAATATGAGGACTATTAGAGTGAACATTCAAAGGAAAACATACACGAATAAACAATTAACTTGGCCTATGTGAAATAAGAGATAAAATCTTAAATAAATATGAAAAATGAAATATTTATCTCACTTCTATAGAAACACTGGCAATATGATGATTGATTGCTCACTGAAGTTTAGAATCTAATGGAGGAGATATTTAAATAATCAATTGTAATTAATCACAATGAACTTGACAATACAGGAAATATACAGTACCTTGTGGGGCATGAAGAGAAAGGATATGTTATGCAGTCTATGAAGTTTTTCTAGGCAACAGAGTGGACAATGAAGTTAGCTAAAAGATAGGTAAAACATCTAGGCTGCTATATGACATTAGGAAAATATTATACAGAACAAAGTACTAGGAAAAAATAAAAGTGACTGAGCTAATACTTTTTGAACTGAAAGCACTGCTCAGTACACAGCAAAATAAATGGAAATATACTCACGCAAATATGTCTTGATTTTTGTGTTATTTTTCTTTTAATTTTGAGGGTAGAAAAAACTTTCTTTAAGAACTCAGACAGGTAACAAGTAAAAATAAAAAAGCAAAACCACGCAAACCACAACCAAAAGTCCTTTTTATCTACACACAAAAACACAAGAACTCTTATCTGACACCACTCACAAAAATTAACTCTAAGTGGATTAAAAACTTAAATGTAAGACCTGAAACCATAAAACTCCTAAAAGAAAACTTAGGGAAAAAGCCCTTTGATGTCATCTTGACAACAATTCTTTTGGATATGACACCAAAAGGCCAAGCAACAAAAGCAAAAATAAACAAGTGGGACTACATCAAACTAAAAAGCTTCAGGACAGAAAAACAGTTAACAAAATGAAAAGGCAACCAATGGAATGGGAGAAAATATTTACAAACCATGTAGTTGTTAAGGGGTTAATACCCCAAATATATGAGGAACTCATACAACAATAGCAAAACAACAAATAATCTGATTAAAAAATGGGTAGAGAACTTGAATAGGCATTTTTCCGGAGAAGACATATAAATGGGCAACGAGTACATGAAAAAGTACTCAACAAAGCTAATCATTAGGGAAATGCAAATGAAGACCACAGTGAGATACTGCCTTACACATTTTAGAACATCTGTATCAAAAAGGCAAGATATAATAAATGTTGGCAATGATGTGGAGAAAAGGGAACCCTTGTAGACTGTTGGTGGGGATGTAAATTGGCTCAGCCATTATGGAAAATAGCATGAAGTTTCCTCAAAAAATTAAAAATGGAACAACCATATGATACAGCAATCCCACTTCTAGGTATATATCCAAAGGGAATGAAATCACTGTCTTCAAGAGATATCTGCACTCCCATGTTCACTGCAGCATTATTCACCATAGCTAAGACATAGAAATAACCTAAATGTCCATTGATGGATGAACAGATAAAGAAAATGTAGTATATATGTATATATACATAATGGAATATTATTCAGCCATAAAAATGCTGCAATTTGTGACAGACAACATGGATGTACCTTGAGGGTGTTATCCTAAATAAAATAAATCAGGCAGAGAAAGACAAATACTGTATGATCTCAGCTATTTGCAGAATCTAAGTCAAACTCATAGAAAGAGAGAGTAGAATGGTGGTTGTCAGGGGTTGGGGGTTGGAGGAAAAGAGGAGATGTTGGTCAAAGAGTACAAACTTCCAGTTATAAGGTGAATAAGTTCTGGGGATCAAATGTACAGTATGGTGACTATATAGTCATATGCAGCATAATGGCGTTTTGGTCAACAATGGTCCACATATATGACAGTGGTCCCATAAGATTAGTACCATATAGCCTAGGTGTGTATTAGGCTATACCATCTAGATTTGAATAAGTACTGTAAGGGAGGAAGAAATTTTCCTCTATTCTTGTAGGTTCTTCTGGCTGCTCTAAGAATTAAATTGACATGAGACAGATTAACAGGCAAAAAACAAAGAAAAGTTTAATAACACGTATACATGGGAGAAATCCAGAAAACTGAGTAACTCATCAAAATGACCAAAGCCTCAACTTAAATAACATCCTCAGCCAAAGAAAATAGAAGATATTGAGGGTTGGGAGAGTCGGGGACTTCAGAGGGAAAGAAGGCAATTCACAAGTAGGTGAAAAGGAGCAAACATTTGGAAAACAAGTGTTTGGCCACACAGAAACAGAAGAACACAGAGGGGAGCCCAATGAACAGATTTTCCTAGGTTACTCCCTGTCTACCATCTAGTTCATGTTATGCTAAGGTTTTTTTTTAATCAAAATTCTTTTAGGCAGTTAAGGGGGAAATAACAAGAAAAACTTTCTGAATCTTTTGTTTCTTAAAAATAATCAGCCTAAAATAATCCTCATGTTAAAGAGATACATTTTGGGGGGCAAATTTTATTCCCCTTCAGCACACAGTGATGTTTGAACAAAGATAAAATTGCCTAAAGATGCATTTCTCAGAACATATCCCTATTGTTAAGCAACTTATGACTATAGTTAACAACATTGTATTATATACTTGAAAGTTGCTAGGACTGTAGATCTTAAATTCTCTCACCATACACACACACAAAAGGTAATTATGTAAGGTGATGAATATGTAATTAATCTTACTGTGGTAATCATTATTTCACAATATATATATGTATCAAATCATTGCATTGTACACCTTAAACTTACAGAATGTTAAATATCTATATCTCATAAAGCTGGAAATAAAGTAACTCAGAAGAATAGCAGTTTTCTGCTGACAACATGTATGACAAATCACAGTATATTCAGGTTAAAAAAATTTGGAAAGAAGAATTAAGATATATTATTATCACATAAGAAATGAAAATAAATTAACAAGGTTGTCAAATCAACTAGAAAGCAGAATAGACACAGAAAGGAGGAAACAGAATTAATTTAAAAATTATAAGATAGGTAAGTATACGTGAGTTGGTCCTTTGAAAAATTCAAAAGTAGAGATAAATTGTTGGAAAACTTAATAAAGAAATAAATGGAGAAAACAAAAATATGCAATATTAGGAATAAATGGAAAATCACTGCAGAAGCAGAATGAAATTTTAAAAATTATGAGAATATTATTACATTAATAAATATAATTTTTAAATGAAATTGATGGTTTTCTAGTAATATTTAAGGTTCACTTTGAGTTAAAAAGGTAAAATATGAGTTTGTTGAAGTAATTTTATCAAAAATTTATCAAAAAGGCCATAAGCTGGGATAGTTTAATGGATGACGTAATTCAATCCTTCAAGGAACAGGTAAATCTCATGATTCAGAACAAAAAAAGATGTAGTGTTTCCCGATTAATATTATGACAATTACATATAATTTAACCTGTTCTCAAAAGTTGCAAATATAATACACACAAGAAAGCCCAACAGTCAATCTTATTTGTGAATACAAGTGCAAAAGTATCAAATAAATTGAGAGCTCTGTTTACCCAAAACTATCTCTATACAGCCAAGTAGAATTTATTCTAGGAATACAAATGCTATGGATCATAATTTTAAAATAGCCAAATACAATTAGCCCCATCAAAAATTCAATTGAGAAAAATATGTTAATCTCAGTAGATCCTGAAAATATTTGATGAATTCAACATTTACCTCTGATGAAAAAACAACCAACCCAGCAAAGTTTTAGTAACTGACAAATTGAAGGATACTTTCTTAATGTAACCCAAATCTTCATATGAAAGAATAGCCAATTCTGAGTGTAGTAGTATAATATTAAGGTAAGGGTTCTACAGATCTGCTGTACAATATTGTGCTCATAGTTAACAACACTGTTTTGTGTACTTACAAATTTATGAGGATAGATCTCGTGTTAAGTGTTCTTACCACAGTTAAAAAAAAATTATTTAAAGACATGGGAAAAAAAAGGAAAGCAAATGATATAATCATACATTTGAAATCATAATGACTATAAAATATGGAAGAAATATTCAAAGTTACCAGAAAGTAAATGCAAACTGAAAATAAGATTTTATAAAATTGTAGTACACAGTTATGTTAAAAGTGAAGGGAAATAAACATGATAGGTTGGACAAATAGGAATGGCAAGCATTTGGTGTAAACGTAATTCGGCCTGACTTTGTTTTTTCCAAAAGGGCCTGATATGCCCTTCGAGCATGCATTGTATATCTGCTTAAGCATTTGCTATGTCCCAAACACAAGAACAAATGGCCTTAAGATAAAGGTACAACTTCCCCCCACATTAGCATTTCCTTAAGGATAAGCATCTTTCCTTAGGCCAGGAACTGATTGCTGTGCTCACCTTTGACCACCCAGCTCACCTGTAATCACCCAGCTGGAGACAACAGACCTGCCACCCTGCTGTGTTCACTGAGACAGCAGACCTACCTGCTGTTTCCATCAGTTGCTGTGCCAACAGAGCAGTCTTGCGACTATTGTAAAAGGGACATTTCAATCCTATGTGAAACATCCTGTTTGGGGGTATATAACCACTCTGTGCACCCCACTTCTTCCGTGCCCTTTCTTCCTTTGGGAAGAAAGGCCCCGGACCATGGTCCTCAGATTTTAGATAAAGCTTTGTTTAATTTTCTCCTGATATTCTGTCTCATGTGAATTTAATTCATTATCCGGCCAGAGGAACCCAGAGAGGGTAGAGGAAATGTCTTCCTCTCCTACAACACTTAATAGAATGGAGAGATATTCAGTATATTTAGCTAGATGGATGATGTATGTTACAAAATGGTATGTTTAGTGTGAACACATTTATTTTAAAATACTAAATGACATCCATACATAGAAAAACTGCAACTGTATTCATTTAAATGTCAAAATCTTAGTGGTGTGATTATAAGTGTTTTAAATTTCTTCTTTGTGTTTCATATATTCTATATTATTCATCTCAACGACGTATTACTTTTTATTCAAATACCTACACTGTTAAGAACAAAATACTTATGTAACTCAAAACAACTCAAAAATTTTAAATACAAATGATAGTTATAATAATATTTGTAGTAATTCAGCAAACAATAAAAAGTGTTATCTAATAATTTGTAAAGAGGTCATACACATCATTAAGGAAAAACATAATCTCTCTCTCCAAAAAACAGAGGGCACAAAGGTTCAATTCACCAAAAATACCAATAAGGAATAAACATACAAAATTATTCAATTTTCCTGGTAGTAAAAGTAAATAAAAATTAAACAAATGAGTAAATCACACAGAAATTCAATTTTTCTCATCAAACTTAGAAAAGTGAAAATAATCATAAAGCTCAGTGCTAATAAGAGGAGTGGTATGGTAGATAATATCTTTGATTTTGTCTGTTGATTAGTATAATTTTTCTGAAAAGCAATTTAGAAAATTTGTATGAAGTCCCGTAAAGTGTTCATACATTTTGTTTCAATAAATTCCTCAGAGTTTCTAATCTAAGCCAATAATCAGGGCCATAGATAATGATTTAACGTATAAACCTATCCAGTGTTGTATCATTATTGTGTTAAAATTGTAAACAATCACTAATCCATAAATGACTAGGGAAATTATGGCCCAAGCCCTTAAGAAAATATCATGTAATATCTAAGTCATTTTTGAAGAAATTTTACTGCAATTGAATAATATTCACAATGTAATATTAAATGAAAAAAAACCCAAGAATGCACACATGCACATGTAAGATTCCAACTTCTTAAATACATGCACGGGAAAAAAAAGACTGAGAGAATATGCAAAATTTTAGCAATAATCACCTTTAAGTGATAGGAAAAGAGTTGGGATTACTTCTCTAATTTCATTTTCTGGTTTCCCAAACATTCTGGTGTGAGCTACATTAATTTTAGAGCAGCAATAAAAGCATTAATGATAAAAATGAAAATGAAGACTATGTTGGTAGTATTTACTGAATACATAATAGAATTGTGCCTTGTATTTTACTTTAATTTTTTTCATATTCTTCTCACAACTGTTTGATTCAGATGCTATTTTTATCCTCCCTAAATTGCCAATGGATGAACTGAAGTTTAGAGAGGTGAAGTAATTTGCTAGTTAAGAAATTTGGTAACTTGCTAGCATGGGCAGTAAAAGGCAGAGCCTGCACTTAGAACCATAATCAGAAAAAGTATAGTACAAGTAACACTCGGGTTTTCAGCAAGACATACAGTATGAATACAGAATATTTCTTAGGTCTTATCTTTTGTCCTCTGTAATCCAGGTTCCTTAATCTCCACCAACACTGAGCTTCTTACCACTTATTGAACAAATGATTCCTCTTCATGATTCCATACCAGAGGTCTACAAATTTTTTCTGTAAAAAGTCAGATAGAAAATATTTTAGGCCTTGTGGACCATGTGATCTCTGTTGCAACTACTAGATATCTAAACAGATACACACAAACAAAACACCTAATTTATATAATAATAGAGACATGCAAATAAACAACTAGGTATACAAATATATGCAATGCCTAAACAAATGAGCATGGAGTTCCAATAAAATTTTATTTATAGACATCAAAATTTGAATTTCATATAATTTTCAGGTGCTATAAACTCACTTTTGATTTTTTTAGCTATTTAAAAAAATGTAAAATTCATTTTTAGCTTATGTGCCACATACAATAGGAGGCTGGCTGGATTTCACCCATGAATTGTAGTTTGCCAATCCCTGCTCTATGTCTTTGCCCATGACATCATCTCTGTTTGCACATGCCCCCTCCTCTACCTGGCTGACTTCTTTTCATTTTCAAAACTCGAATGTTTCCCCTGTACACTTCCAGATAGGGTTGTTCCTGGATAGCTTAAAAAATATCTATTATTCAGTTGTATTTTAATTATCTATTGATATCTGAATTTCCCAGTTTAATCTGCAAGCTCCTTCAGACCAAGAACTGCTTATTATTTATAGAAATAACCCCAATGTACGGCGAGATTAAGCTATTTATATGCATTTTTGTATGAATGAGTAGAAGAATGAACATAAGAATTTCATAAAGTTCATTATTTTTGGAGTTTCCATAGGATTCAATATCCACCCACATCCTTATACTAAAAGCACTTTCAGTAGAAGCTCCACTTTGTGACAAAGTATAATATGTGGGCTGGTGGAGAGGAAGTAGGGGAGATGAAAGGGCCTGTTGGATTTCCCATAGAAGTTCTGGAAACTGCTGAGGAAGAAGAGAGGGTACTCTGGCTTGAGGGAGGGGGACATTGCAAAACCTGGTGGTCAATGGTCACCAGCCTACAGGCTTCTTGCAAGTCCCTCTAGAATGTCTGCAGGAATATCCCTTTGATAATCATTTGACTGACTGTCCCAGGAATAGGAACCCACACTTCTAGGCCTTCTGTACCCACAGAATTTCCCTAAAGAAGTAGCGTACTCTGCTGTCCTCTGCCTCATGAATGTTCCACTGAGGCAGGTCATCCCTGAGTTCATTAGAGGAAAGTCAAGACTTGGAGGAGGTATATGTCCTGTCAAAGCTTCGGGGCTTGGAAGCTTCCTGACCCAGTAAGCCTTAGAGGACAGAATTTTGGAAAAAAATTTCCTAAGTCCTCTCTTTCTTCTTGTGGCCTCAGATCTCACTTATCTTGTGGTATAGAAGGAGGAAACTGAGGCTGAGGGAGGGGAGGAACTGATGAGATCTTTCCAGTGTGGACAAAGGACATAGGTCCTGCCAAACCCTGCCCAAACCTTGTCCAGTTGAGCAACTGAACCTGGACAGGGGTCCCTGGTTGATTCAGCCCTTGGTAGGAGCCTTACCTGTGTGCAAAAGGGAGATCTGCCTTGATCATCTTGGCCTGATATCCATGTTTCATGCTTGTCCTTGAGTATTTGAAGATCTCTGGCTCTGTTGTCAGAGGAACCAGGGAAGTTTTACTTCTTGTCCTGGATGAGCCGTTAATGGCTGGACCTGAAGCCAGGTCACTGCCACCTTTTCTGCATCAGGCATGAGTGAGCACACTGCATGGGTTGGCCATGCCCCCAGTCCTGATTTAGGAGAGTTATTCCCAGCTGTGCCTCTTTTGTCCCCAGGGCCAGTTGAAGGACTGGCAGTTGTATTTTCCCTGAGGTGTTCCTGAGTTCAGTTTAGCTCCTCTTCCTTCCCTTCCTCAAGGGTATTTGACCTTTCTTGAATCCATGGTCCTTTGGGGTCCTAAGGAATGTCAAATGCCGATAGGTTGAAGTTCAAGAAAGGAAAAACATACTCTAGTAATGTAACATTGTATAGAGAAAAGCACAAAAGTTTTGGATTCTGAGTGACCTAAATTTAATCCCAGCACTGGAACTCTCTGGTTTGTGATGCTTAGCAATTTTATTAAACTCTCTGAGTTTCAACTTCCATATTACTTAGACAGAGATAATATGCTTATTTTACAGGGGTGGTATGATGAGTTGAATTATATCTACCTTTGTGTCAATATAGTAGTGTCTTACAACATATATATTAATATCTCATGTGAATATCATGTTACAATAACCTATCCTATAGCCAACAATTGTTCATCAGCAAATATGTATTGAGTGATTACTACATGCCAGGCATCATTCTAGACCATAAGAAAGAGAAATGAGCAAAACAAAGTCTTTGTGCTCATAAAGCTTACATTTGAACAGGAAAAGCCAGGCATTGAACAAATAAAAAATTAACCACATAAGACTAAGTAGTTTCTGTAAACAAAATCCAGGAGGGAAAAAATAGGTAGCTGCCAAAAAGAAGAACTCAATCAAATAGACGTCTTTTAATATAAGATTTTTTTGTATTTTTGGCAAATACTAGGCTGGTCATTGTTAAGGAAGATGTACAAGCAGAAGATGTAATCCCTTATCCAAAGGTTGATCAAGTGAATTGAGCCCATCGGCTTTTTTTTTTCCCCTGAGGAAGATTCACTCAGAGTTAACATCTGTTGCCAATCCTCCTCTTTTTTTGCTTGAGGAAGATTAGCCCTGAGTTAACATCTGTGCCAGTCTTCCTCTATTTTGTATGTGGGTCACTGCCATAGCATGGCTTGACAAGTGGTGTAGGTCTATGCCTGGGATCCAAACATGGACCACCAAAGCAGAGTGCACTGAAATTAACCACCATGCCATGAGGCTGGCCCTGAGGCTATCAGCTTTTGAAAAGTCTAATGAGCATACAAGATAGAGACAGTGATTCAGGTTTAAGAGTCATACAATTTTAAACACTGGAAAGATTACAATTGTTTTTTATTGTAGCATAATTTTTAACAGTAAAATAATGTGAAAATTATCTTAATTCCATCAATTTTAATGAGATGACTCATTAAAAATTGTAGATTTTCCATTGGAACGCTATGTAACAGTAAATTTGTTATATTAATGTGGAATAAATTCCCAGACTAATTTTTACTGGAAAAAGCAAGTGAAGGACATTATATACACATCACACAAATTAAATATATTTCATAGAAATACATGTTACACACACATACATATAAAATTGTAAATAGTAAATTTCTGTAAAGATACACAAGAAATTGGTAATAGTTATTGCCTTTGGGGCGGGACAGTGGGGAAGCACAGAAGTCAACACTGAGAAGGAAGTCTTTTGATTGTACTTAAATAATTTTATCATGTACCATTTATTAAATTTTTAATAAAAATGAAAGACACTTGAAACAAAACAAGACTTTCATTCTGGTTCCTTCCCTATTTATTTCTAGCCTTATAACCTAGAGAAAGATATTAAAATTATTCTGCATCCCATTACTTGTTGCGAGAAGGAAATGAGATGAAGTATAGAAAACATGCCACGCCTTGGAGACTGTCATATGAGGCAAGGTTCCCTCAAGAAAGTATTTGACCTGGGACTGGAAGGTTGTCATCAAGGAGGGGAAAGGACACTCCAGTTGACCATGTAATGACCGCCACTACCATTCCTGCCACCAACACTATTTCTGCAATCACACTTAATTTTCATCAGATTGGCTTCTTTCTTTTCCACTAATGCACTAAGCTCTTTCCTGCAATAGAGTCTTTTCTTAGGTTAACCCACTTGTTTCTAATGTTTTTCTTCCTAATTTTCACCTGGTTAACTCCTACCCAATTTTCTTATACCACTTCCTGATTTTCTGATATTAATTCTTCAGAAAGGAATTCCCTAACTCTCTTGTATTAGAACTTTCATTTATTCTTCCTCAGAGAGTCTTGTTCTTTTACTTCATAGCAATAAATAGCATTATATAATTGTATATTTATTTGTGAATTCTTTGTTTAATTCTCTTTTGATTGGATTGTAATATCCCTCAGGATAGGGACTCTGTAAATACGGTACTTAACAGTGAGTGTGAAGGAGGATTGGAAGTAGGCATGGAAGTCATGAGAACAGTGAAGCAGCTTACTTGATAATAATTTAGGAAAAAGGAACTGGCTGGGCCAATGGCAGTGGCAATGTAAATGTAAATGTAAACAAAGGATGGGGAAGAATTTTGCCAAGGAAGAATTAGCAGGATTTTGAGGCCAATTGAATATTTATATGATAGTACTTATCAAAGTGTAGAACTACAACATAGTAAAACAATTTGCACAGGACTATCTTTTTGCTGTATAGCTGTTTATTTACTTGTCTCTCTCATTCAAGGAGCTAGGCACTCTTAAAGGGCAGCACCTTGTTCATTGTCATATGATCAGGATTCAGCATATAAATATTCACTGATTAAGTGAAAGAATGTGTCAATGAAAGGTGGAGTCAAAAAGAGGAATAAGTAACAATCCAATGGCAATGACAATGGAAATGGGAGTTATCACGAAGAGATGAGTAAAAATTGTGTTGCCAAGGAAGAATTTGCAGGAGCTGAGGCATGTTGAACACTTGTATGATAGCAATTAGCAAGTTGTGGCATCACAACAGAGTAAAGTACATTGAATGATGTTTCAACTGTACAACTGTTTACTTCTCTGACCCTTTTATTGCATGAGCACCAACTAAACAGCAGTACGTTGTTCTCCATTATACTTTCAGGACTCAGTATACAAATGTTCCCTGATGGAATGTAAAAATAAATCAATGTAAAACTGAGTCAAGAAGAGAGGAAAATAATAAGAAAAAGATCGCCCAGATTTGGTGATTGGAAGAATGAGTTTTTTTGTGTTTTATTCTAAGTAAACCCTGAGTTCAGAATCTCATCTTGTAGGCATACCACACAAGGAGTTAGAGTTGCCTTATAGTCTGTGGGTGACTCTCAGCTAACCTGCTCAGCACACTCCCAACAGGCTCTGATCCTTGATCCAAGTTCTACAAGGTTTGGACTTTTGTACTAAGTAGAGTGCCTGGGTGCTCAGGAGTATGTCTCTCCCATTCTGTTGACTCATGATTGCATCATTCCTGTTTTGACTGGTGATACTCAAAGTGCCCTCATACATTACATTATGGGTAATGCAAGTTGTTTACAACTTCAGAGCACTACAGAGGGAGGTTATCGCTTTTGGGTGAGTTGTTTATATGAGTATGTGCAAATAAACCCTCACAAACGACATATATTTATTAGTAAAAGGGTAGCCATATTTACCTCTTTTGGTGGGCAATTGGATAACAATTCTGGTGGGCTTTTTGGGTTAAAATTTTGGGAGTCTTTTGAGAAAAACATTTATGAGCAAAAGAGCATTTTTGTTGGGAAATGCTTAGTGGAAACATATTTGCTGTGTTTATTGTCATTCTTATTGGGGAGAATGAAGCATCCTTCATAAAAGTTGTTTTCACACATTATACTTTGGGAGCATTGTGGTAGATAGATACCTTGCTGCCTAAGCAGAAATGTCTTGGAGGCAGCTGGAAACTCACATTTGGGTAAGAGGTCACTGCTAAAGATAATAATTTGGGTCTTAATCATTCATTCAACATTTATTGAGTATTAGTGAGTGCCAGGCAAAGGAACATGAATATAAATTAGAGGCCGTTCTTACATTCAGCTGAAAGACATGCATGTAAGGTACAATTAATTAGATTGTCCTAAATGCTTTAACAATACTATGCCCAACATATGATGTGTGACAAAGGTAAGTAAACTCAGCTTTGTCTAAGGAAATCACAGAGAGGTTCTAGAAGAATTATATTCTATATAGAATTATATCATAAAGAATAGAATTAGAGCTGAATCTTGAAAGATAAGTATAAATTAACTTAGTAGGAGGAAGATGTGATAAAATGAAGGAATTTTAAACAAAAATCATGTAAAGATATACAGGCTTAATAATAATTTCTGCCATTTATTGAACACTTACTCTGGGCCAAGTATCTTTTTCATTCAGAAAATAAAAGTAACTTTATAAGTATTCTTAATGCTCCTAAAGAAATAACTAATCATGCAATAGATCAGATAATTTCCATTTAGGTTGATCTCAACATTGTTTTTTGTTATGCATTGTTTCATTTGTTCACGTTACTCTCGTAGAAGTTCTTTTCGTTTACATCTTAAACATTATTTTATTTTCTCCTTCTTTCCATCTTCTACCTATATATTTTAGAAAAGGCATATGCAATATGTTAACAGTGCATGATATTTAGGATTCAGACTAGATTAAAATCCTAGCTCTGAAACTTAAATAGTTGTGACTTTTGAGCAACTAACTTGCTCTTTTTTATTTTGAGGAAGATTAGCCCTGAGCTAACATCCGTGCTCATCTTCCTCTACTTTATATGTGGGACACCTGCCAGAGCGGCTTGGTAAGCACTGTGTAGACCCACGCATGGGATCTGAACCGGTGAACTTGGGGCTGCTGAAGCTGAGAGCACAAACTTACCACTATGCCACTGGGCCTGCCCAAGTTACTTCCTCTTTTGAAGGAAGTATCATTTTTTATAAATTGTGATAAAACCAGTGAGGAATATTGATACTTTATTTAAAAATGTGTAACTCATTTCTGCCTGTTAATAAATGTTAGTTACTGCATTTGTGCTGCTCCCTGGGAGAAGTGGAGTTTACATAGATTTCTCAAGTTACAATTACAGCAAACCTCCTTGAGAAGTCTACATAACTGATCTCTCGCTCTGAATTGAAAGAGATACTGAAGCATAGAAGTGATCATAGAGCTCCACAAGGGGAAGTGATTGACTTACATAGTTTTAATTTTATTACATATTAATATATATATATGTTATATAATTATATTATATCTCATTTACAGATTAGGAAATGTAAGGATAGACATTTAGAATAATTTTTATGAACTTGCACAGTATTTGAACCTACATCTTTCAGACGCTAAGTTGTTCAGGGAAATAAAATAGACTACGTTTAAAGAAAATAAAAATACATAGTGAAGGGGCAAAGAAATTAGTTCAATATGACTACAGTAGAATAAATAAGGGAGTAGTAAGAGCTGAAATTGGAAAGATAAGGTAGAGCTGAGCTGTAGGAGGGCTTTTATGACATGCTGAGAACGTTAGTTTCATTCCGAAGATGAGAGTGAAGCACAAGCATTTTAAGCACCATAATGGGCAAGAACTCTGGAGAGGCTGAGGAGAATGTGTTGGGACGAGGCGTATATGAAGTCTGCAAGGCGACTGGAGGCTGGGACACCAATTAAGGTGCTCTAGTAATTGTCTGGAGGGAGACATAAGTCAACACCCAAGTTTCATCTCCACAGAGGTGATTTGTTGAAACCCCAGCAATGGGTGGGGTCTCTAAGAGATAGCACGTAAGGAGGAGAGAAGAGGGCCAATCGCTGAATTCCCAGGACACGTATAGTTTGAAAGGACTTGGAAAATGACACAAAGAATCTGCACTTGTCTATGCAGAGCAAATAGCAAGGGAATCCACGGTTATGGAGGGCAAGATGATAAGTTTCAAAAGCAATGTTCCTTTTACACATGCATCAAAGAACCTGGAGAGCATTTGATTTCCTTAAGAATCTCTCTAGACCAAGAGCTGGTCCTAGCCTGGGATCACTTGACTCTGCTGTAATTCTTCCCACCTAAGGCCCTAGTCCCTCCACATCTCTGTCTGTGGAATCATAGTCTCAGAGAGCTGGAAGGGATCCTGGAGACCTAAGAGTAAAAGCCTGGGAGTCTCTGCTAAAGGGAGTTAGTTCTCTCTCTCTCTGATGCAGCTATACTTAGGCTGAGCTATGCTCTCACTGGCTTCCATCCTTAGTCTCCTCCACCCCTGGGGTTGCAGAGTAACTAGTCTATTAAAGAACGGTCACAGGCTGTGATCTCATTAAAAAGTTGTTAATGAGGCACACTGCCGTTCAGGAAGCACAGTTGACTGAGGCTCCCAGTGGCCTCTCCTGGGGCACAGAGGGAAAGCTTAGCTGAATAGACAGGATCAGATCTGAAGAGAGGGCTAATGAACTCCGCCTGCAGAGCCACATCTCCAAACGAACTCATCTTGCAAGGCAAGAAGGCCAGCTTTGAAGCTCAAGTTCCTGCTGGCCTGTAGGCTTACAGGAGTGGGTTCAGTCCAGAGCAGCTGTGATTTTCCTCTGAGCTATCAGCTCTGCTTTATGCCTGCTCTGCTGACCTATTTAGTTGGAGGACTTCAAATTCTGAGATTAATAAATGATTTTGGATTGTACTGAGTTTGTGGCTCATGAACAATTGTATAGCCCTTTTGACTGGTCTCTATCCCATAGACTTTTTCCCTTTGCCCCCATTCTCCACACTACTACCAAGACAATCTTTCCAAACATATAACTGATTATTACTTCATACTTAAAACCTTTTAATGGAAATAGTTCACAAAATAAGATCAAAGTCCTCTGCATAGAAGGCCCTTGATTATTTGGCTTCTGCCTATCTCCTAGACTTCTCTCTCATGTTAGCATTTTCATGGGATTACCATTTCATTACCACTACTATCACCATCATCGTCATCATCATAACTAACATTTGTGTGGTGCTTCTTATGTGTCCAGCCACAGAATTACGTGTATTAATTCATTTGAACCTCACCAACAAACCAACAAAGTCACTGCTGTGATTATCTCCATTTTTACGGATGATACCGAGTCAAGATACGCTGTGTAACTTGTCCTCTCAGAAAGACAGAGCCAGGATTACAACCCAGGCAATTTGGCTTCAGTTTATGCTCTTGCCTGTTATGGTATGCATCACCAAGATTTAGGCTTCTGTACTTTTTGCACTTGCTGCTTGTTTGTCTTGGAATGCCTGTCTTATGTATAATCTCCAAACTTGTCTCCCATCCCTTCTTACATTTCTTGCTCTGTTACTACTTCTCATCATTATGCATCTTATTACCCAGGGTCCTAATGTTTATATGTCTGCCTCCCTACTGGACTGAGAGTTTGTGAACATCAAAGGTTGAGTTGAGTTCAGTAACTGTTAGAGTGATTTTAATGAATCTTTTAGTGTTTATTATATTAGTTTAAACATACACAATACTATATTGTCTTTTAGAAACTGGAAACTGAATTCTTGACCTCTCTCTCCAAGCCTCTACTGCCATCTCTGCTCATCCTCCTTACATCTTGATAGAAGGAATCTCTATCAACCTGGTTGCTCATGCCAGAAATAGGAATGTAGTCTTTGATATCTATCCAAAACTAAACCACCATCAGTTCTCACCCAGTCTGCTGCTATTCCTATGCTAGTTTCTCTCTTTGCACTCTTGCTGCTTGCAATAAATTATCCACCCAGAAAACAAAGTTATCTTTTTAAAAAAAATACCCCTTGCTCAAAATACTTCAATGGCTGTCCACTGAACTTAGATTGAAGTGTAAAATGTATGACTTGGTTGAAAAGAAGTTCTAAATGGTCTGACCTCTTCTTACCTGTATAATCAATTTTTACCTCTCATGTCCTTACTCATAACATTTCCATCAAATAGATTTTCTCTGGTTTTGATATCAGGACAATGCTGACCTCACAGAGTAAGTCGGGAAATGTTCCCTATTCTTCAATTTTTTAGAACATTTTGTGAAAGGTTCGTGTTAAGTCATCTTTAGAATTGACCAGTGAAGACATCTGTCCGTGGGCTTTTTTGTCTTTGGGAAGGTTTTTGATGATTAATTCCAGTTCTTTACTTATTATAGGTCTATTGAGCTTTTCTACTTCTCGTTAGACAGTTTTGGTTTGTGTCATTCTAGGAATTTTTCCATTTCATTTAGGTTATCTGCTTGTTGGCTTGAAGTTATTCATAGCATCGCTTATAATATTTTTTATTTTGGTAACTTCAGTTGTAATAACTGCTCTTTTATTCCTGATTTTAGTAATTTGAATCTTCTCTCATTGTTCTTGATCAGTCTCACTAAATATTTATCAATTTTGTGGATGTTTTCCAGGAACCAACTTCTGATTACATTGATTTTATGTATTTTTTATTCTGTATTTAATTTCTGCTATAAATTTTAAATTATTTTCTGAGAATATTTATTATTTCCTTCCTTCTGCTCACTTTGTGTTTACTTTGCTCTTCTATTTCTAATTTCTTTTTTTTTTTTTTTTAAAGATTTTATTTTTTCCTTTTTTCTCCCCAAAGCCCCCCGGTACATAGTTGTGTATTCTTCGTTGTGGGTTCCTCTAGCTGTGGCATGTGGGACGCTGCCTCAGCGTGGTTTGATGAGCAGTGCCATGTCCGCGCCCAGGATTCGAACCAACGAAACACTGGGCCGCCTGCAGCGGAGCGCGCGAACGTAACCACTCGGCCACGGGGCCAGCCCCTATTTCTAATTTCTTAAGGTGGAATGTTAGGATATTTGTACGAGATCTTTCTTCTTTTTTAGGTTAGGTTTTACAACTATAAATTTCCCTCTAAGCATGCCTCCACTGTGTCCCATTAGTTTTGATATGCTGTGTTTTCATTGTCATTCTTATGAAAGTATTTTCCAAGTCTCCTTGTGATTTATCCTTTGGTTTATTAGTTATTTAAATTTGATATATTTTTAAATTTCCCTAATTTCCTTCTGTTGTTGAGTTCTAAATTCATTCTATTTTGGTCAGAGAACACAGTTCATATAATTGAAATTCTTGTAAATCAATTGAAATGTATTTTATGGCCTAACGTATGTTCTACCCTAGAGAAAGTTTTATGTGCACTTGAGGAGAATGTGTATTTTGCCTTTGTTGGGTTTAGTGTTCTACAAATGTATTTTAGGACTAGTTGGTTTATAGTTGCTTTGCCAAATCTTCAAGTTTTCTTTTTCTTTGATCTTCTGGTTGTTATATCCATTACTAAAGTAGAGCATTGAAGTCTTCCATTATTGTTGTTGAAATTGTCTATTTCTCCCTTAAATTCATTCAGTTTATGCTTCATATATTTTGGGGGGGGGGGTATTGTTAAGTGTGTATATGTTTACAATTATTAGATCTTCTTGTTGGTTCAACCATTCTATAAGTATTAAATATCCTGCTTTCTTTCTAGGACTAGGTTTTGCCTTAAAGTACATTTTCTTAGATTTTAATATGGCTACTCCAGCTATTTTTTGGTGGCTGTTTGCATGGTAACTGTTTTTTTTTTAACCAATCTTTTACTTTAAACCTCTTTCTGCTTTGAATTTAAAATGTGCCTCCTATAGACAGCATACACTTGAATCATATTCATTTAATCCATTTTGTCAAACTCTGTAGTTTGATTGGAAAATTTAAACCATTTAAAGATAATGTAATTAATTATTTTTAAAATTGAGATATAATTGACATATAACATTATATTAACTTCAGGTGTACAATATAAAGATCCAACATTTGTGTATATTGCAAAATAATCACCCCAATAAGTCTAGTTAACTTCTATCACCACACAGTTACAAATTTTTTTTCTTGTGATGAGAACTTTTAAGATCTGCTCTCATAGCAACTTTCAAATATATAGTACAGTATTGTTAATTATAGTCACCATGCTGTATGTTACATCCCTTTGACTTATTCATTCTATAACTGGAAGTTTGTACCTTTTGACCCACCCTTCCCCATTTCACCCATCCCCCAATCTCCACCTCTGGCAACCACCAATCTGTTCTCTACTTATAAGTGTGAGTTTTTTTAGATTTCACATGTAAATGGTATCATATGATATTTTTCATTCTTTGCCTGATTTGTTTCACTTTGCATAATGCTTTCAAGGTACATCCGTGTTATTGCAATGGCAATATTTCATTCTTTTTTATGGCCAAATAATATTCCAGTGTGTGTGTGTGTGTCTGTGTGTGTGTGTATGTATGTATATATACTACATTTTCTTTATCCATTTGTCTATAGATGGACATGTAGGTTGCTTACATGTCTCAGATATTGTAAACAATGTTGCAATGAACCCAAGGGTGCATATATCTTTTAAAATTATGGGTTTTTTTTCCCTTGAATAAATACCCAGAAGTGGAATTGCTGGAGCATATGGTAGTTCTATTTTTAACTTTTTGAGGACCCTCCAGACTGTTTTCCATAGTGGCTGCACCAACTGACATTCCCTCCAACAGTACACAAGGGTTCCCTTTCCTCCACATCCTTGCCAACACTTATTTCTTGTCTTTTGGTAATAACCATTTTAACAGGTGTGAGATGATATGTCATTTTGGTTTTGATTTGGATTTTCTTGACCAACAGTACACAAGGGTTCCCTTTCCTCCACATCCTTGCCAACACTTATTTCTTGTCTTTTGGTAATAACCATTTTAACAGGTGTGAGATGATATGTCATTTTGGTTTTGATTTGGATTTTCTTGATGATTAATGATGCTGAGCACTCTTCCATGTACCTGTTGGCCATCTGTATGCCTTCTTTAGAAAACGGTCTATTCAGATCCTCTGCCCATTTTTAAATCAGATTTTTTTTGCTATTGAGTTGTATGAGTTCTTTATATATTTTGGATATTAGCCCTTTATCAGATATATGATTTGCAAATATTTTCTCCCATTTGGTATGTTGCCTTTTCATTTTGTTGATATTTTTCTTTGCTGTGCAAAAGCTTCTTAGTTTGATGTAGTCTCACTTGTTCATTTTTGCTTTTCTTGCCTTTTCTTTTGGTGTCAAATTCAAAAAATCATCACCAGCATCAATATCAGGGAGCTTACCCCCTATGCTTTCTTCTAGGGGTTTTACGGTTTCAGGTCATATGTTCAAGTCTTGAATCCATTTTTAGTTGATTTTTGTGTATGGTGTAGGATAGGGGTCCATTTTCATGTGGCTGTCCAGTTTTCCTAGCATCATTTATTGAAGAGACTATCCTTTCCCAATTGTATAGTCCTGACTCCTTTGTTATAAATTAATTGACCATATATGTATGGATTTATTTCTGGACTCTCTATTCTGTCTTCTTCACTTTCTTTCATTAATGTCTTATAGTTTTCAGTGTACAAGTCTATCTCCTTGTTTTAATTTATTCCAAGGTATTTTATTCTTTCAATGTAATTATAAATGGGATTGGTCTCTTAATTTCTCTTTCTAAATAGTTTGTTATTAGTGTATAGAAATGCAATTGATTTTTGTACATTGTTTTGTATCCTGCAACTTTACTGAATTCATTTATTAGTTCTAACACCTTCTGGTAAAGTCTTCAGGGTTTTCTATATGTAATATCATGTCATCTGCAAATAGTGACACTTTTCCTTGCTCTTTTTTGACTTGGATGTCTTTAATTTTT
Organism: Equus caballus; assembly: GCF_041296265.1. Taxonomy (NCBI): domain Eukaryota; kingdom Metazoa; phylum Chordata; class Mammalia; order Perissodactyla; family Equidae; genus Equus; species Equus caballus. Next base: position 78,705,430 of record NC_091690.1, on the reverse strand, counting down.
TTTTCTTTCCTAGTTGCTCTTGTTAGAACTTCCCACACCATGCTGAATAAAAGTGTGAGAGTGGATATCCTTGTGTTGTTCCTGATCTTAGAGGAAAAACTTTCAGCTTTTCACCATTGAGTATGATGTTAGCTATGGGCTTGTCATATATGGCCTTTATTATGTTGAGGTATATTCTCTATACAACCACGTTGTTAAGAGTTTTTATCATGAAAGGACTTTGAATTTTGTCAGATGCTTTTTCTGCACCTACTGAGATGATCATATGACTTTTATGCTTCATTTTGTTAATGTGGTGTATCACATTGATTTGTGGGTATTGAACCATTCTTGCATCCCTGGAATAAATCCCACTTGATCATAGTGTATGATCCTTTTAACGTATTGTTGAATTCAGTTTACTAATATTTTGTTGAGGATTTTTGCATCTATGTTGATAAAGGATATTGGCCTGTAGTTTTCTTTCCTTGTTGTGGCCTCATCTGGCTTTGAAATCAGGGTAATGCTAGGCTGGTAAAATGAGTTTGGAATATTTAATCCTCTTCTATTTTTTGGAAGAGTTTGAGAAGGATTGGTATTAATTCTTCTTTAAATGTTTGATAGAATTCACCAGAAAAGCCATCGGGTCCTGGGCCTTTGTTTGTTGAGAAGTTTTTGATTACTTATTTATTCTCCTTTCTAGTAATTGGTCTGTTCTGATTTTCTTTTTATGCATGATTCAGTCTTAGAATATTGTATGTTTCTAGGAATTTATCAATTTCTTCTAGGTTGTCTAATTTGTTAGCGTATACTTATGGTAGTCTCTTGTGATTTTTTGTATTTCTTTGGTATCAGTTGTAATGTCTCCTCTTTTATTTCTGACTTTATTTATTTCAGTCCTTTCTCCTTTTTTTGGTGAGTGTAGCTAAAGATTTTTCAATTTTGTTGTTCTTTTTAAAAGAACATCTCTTAGTTTCCATTATCTTTTCTATTGTCTTTTGTCTATATTTCATTTATTTCCACTCTGATCTTTGTTATTTCCTTCCTTCTGCTAAATTTGGACTTCATTTTTTCTCCTTTTTCTAGTTCCTTGAGGTACAAAGTTAGGTTATTTATTTGTGCTCTTTCTTGTTTCTTGATGTAGGTATTTATAGCTAAGAAATTCCCTCTTGAAATTGCTTTTGATACATCCCATGAGTTTTGGTCTGTTGTATTTCCATTGTCATTTGTCTTAAGGTATTTTTGATTTCGCTTGGATTTCTTCTTTGAACCATTGATTTTCAGTAGCATGGTGTCTAATCTCCACATATTTGTTAATTTTTCAGCTTTGTTGTAATTAGTTTCTAATTTCATATCTTTGTGGTTGGAAAAGATGCTTGATATGATTTCATTCTTTTTAAATGTATTTAGACTTCTTCTTCTCCTCCTCCTCCTCCTCCTCCTCTTCCTCCTCCTCCTCCTCCTCCTTCTCCTTCTTTTCTGAGAAAGATTCACCCTGAGCTAACATCTGTTGGCAATCTTTGTCTAATTTGTATGTGAGCCACCATCACAGCACGGCCACTGATAGAGAAGTGGTGTAGGCCTGTGCCTGGGAACCGAACCTGGGCTGCTGAAGCAGAGTGTGCTGAACTTAACTACTAGGCCACTGAGGCTGGCCCTAGACTTCTTTTGTGCTCTAACATCTGCTCTATCTTGGAGAATGTTCCATGTGCCCTTGAGAAGAATGTATATTCTGTTGCTTTTGGTTGAAATGTTCTGTATATGTCTGTTAAATCCATCTGATCTAATATGTTATTTAAGGCCAATGTTTCCTTAAAAATTTTCTGTTTGGATGATCTATCTGTTGATGAAGGTGGGATATTGAAGTGCCCTACTATTATTATACTGCTATCTATTTCTCCGTTAGGTCTGTTAATATTTCCTTTATATATGTAGGGGCTCCCAGTTGGATACATAAATATTTACAAATGCTATATCCTCTTGTTATGTTGACCTATTTATCATTATATAATGACCTCTTCATCTCTTATTACAGCTTTTGAGTTAGTCTGTTTTATCTGATTTAAGTATAGCTACCTCAGCTTTCTTTTGGTTTCTGTTTGCATGGAATATCTTTCCCATGCCATCCCTTTTAGTCTTTGTGTGCCCTTATGTCTTAAGTGAGTCTCTTGTAGACAGCATATAGATGGGTCTTGTTTTTTTTTTATTTTTCTATTCAGCCACTGTGTCTTTTGATTGGAGAATTTAGTCTATTTATGTATAAAAGGATTAATAAGTATGTAGTTATTGTCATTTAGTTAATCGTTTTCTTCTTGTTTTGTAATTCCTTTGTTCCTTTTTTTTTCTCTTGCTCTCTTCCTTCATGATTTGATGATTTTCTGCAGTGGTATATCTAGATTCCTTTCTCTTTATATTTTGTGTTTTTGCTATAGGTTTTTACATTGTGGTTACCCTGAGGCTTATGTAACGCAATTATATTTATAGCAGTATATTTCAAGTTGATAACAACTTAAGTTTGAACACATTATAAAGCTCTATATTTTTACTCTCCCTTCACGATTTTTTATGTTTTTGATGTCACAACTTACATCTTTCTATCTTGTGTATCCATTAACAAATTATTGTTGTACAGTTGTTTTTACTGCTTTTGTCTTTTAACCTTCATACTAGCTTTATAAGCAACTAACCCACCACCTTTACAACATGAGATTACTGTGAATTTTACTATAAGCATATCTGGGAGATGTTCCAGGTTTGATTCCAGATCATCACAATAAAGTGAATATTGCAATAAAGTGAGTCACACAAATTTTTTGTTTTCCGAGTGCACATAAAAGTTACGTTTACACTATACTGTAGCCTATTAAGTGTGCAATAGCATTATGTCTAAAAAAACAATGTACATACATTAATTAAAAAATACTTTATTGCGAAAAGGCACTAATCATCATCTGAACCTTCAGTGAACATAATCCTTGCTGGTGGATGGTCTTATAAAAAATGCAATATTTGCAAAGCACAATAAAGTAAAGCATAATAAAGCAAGGTTTATTATGTATATATATGGTGAGATTTATACTTTCATATGTTCTCCTGTTAGTAATTAGTGCCCTTTCATTTCAGCCTAAAGAAGTCTCTTTAACATTTCCTGTAAGCCCAGTCTAGGGGTAATGAGCTCCTTTAACTTTTGCTTGTCTGGAAAATATCTCTCCTTCAGTTCTGAAGAACAACTTTGCCACATAGAGTATCTTGGTTAGCAGATCTTTTTCTTTCAGTGCTTTGAATATATCATGCCATTCCTTTCTGGACTGCAAATTTTTTTCTAAAGATTCTGCTGATAGTCTTATGAGGGTTCCCTTGTACATAAGTTGTTTTTCTGTTGCTGCTTTTAAGATTCTCTTCTTGTCTTTAACTTTTGACACTTTAATTAGACTGTGACTTGGTGTGGGTCTTGTTGGCTTCATCTTATTTGGAACTCTCTGGGATTCTTGGATCTGGATTTCCTTACACAGGTTGGGGAATTTTCAGCCATTATTTGTTTATGTAAGTATTTTTTCCCTTTTTTCTCTCTTTTCTCCTCCTGGGATTCCTATAATGTGAATGTTGTTCTGCTTGATGTTGTTCCATAAGTCCCTTAAGCTAGCTTCACTTTTTTTTATTCTTCTTTCTTTTTTGCTGCTCTGATTGGGTCAGTTCCACTTGTCTGTCTTCTAGTTCACTGATTCTTTCTTCCACTTCATCTGGTGCACTGTTGAACCTCTCTACTGTATTCTTCAGTTAAGGTATTGTATTCTTCACTTCTGAGTCTTCTATCTGTTACTTTCTTATATTTTCTATCTCTTTGTGGAAATTTTCACTTTGTTCATCCATTTTACTCCCAAGTTCAGTGAGTATCTTTATACCCATTATTTTGAACTCTTTATCAGGTAAATTGCTATCTTTATTTCATTAAAGTCTTTTCCTGAGTTTTATCTTATACTTTCATTTGAAACATTTTCCTATTTCTCTTCATTTTCCTTGACTTTCTGTGTGGGTTTCTATACATGAAATAAAACAGACACCTCTCCCAGTCTTGAAGGAGTGGCCTTATGTAGGAGATAAAACTTATTGTTCATCTCTGCCCCAGCTCTTGGTTGTCTTTCAAACCTTTGTGAATATCCAGGGAGACTACTTTATTCTTATGGCTCCTCATAATTGAGGATGTCAAGACCTGTCAGTGTCTTGAAGGAGAGGATCTTGACTAGCACTTAGATTCAGGCTGATTAGAAGCTAGATCCTCAGGCAGCAGCTTTTAAAGTATACAAATATACCTCTTTCAGGTAAGAATGAGTCATGGGCATTCTGTCTGCTCTCTCTGAGTTGAGCCTTGGGGTGATAACCAGCTAAGAAGTATTTATTTGTTTGCTACCATCCCATTGAACCTGTGAACACATGTACCATGGGCCACCAGAACCAGGTTATCAAGGGATGTGTCCTCTGGGTGACACCCACAAAAGTCAGTGCACCAAACATGTATACATACTCCTTTCTCAGAATCACTGACAACCTGGGACAGGGCAGAGGGAGAACGTGAAGATGGTGCCCATCAGCCACCCTGATTTCTGGAGAGGATTATAGTCAACCCTTAGATGTGCATTTAATTAGAAGCCTGCCCTCAGGCCAGAGCTATGATGATAAGCCAATAGGCTTCTTTCATAGAAAGAGTGGGAGTGAGTTTCAGTCCACTGTCTCTGTGTTGTGCCATGGGAGAAGTAGCTAGTTAAGAACTGTTTCTCCTTTGTTACAGTCCTATAGGACCTGTGAAAATAAGCCCTACTAGTCACCAGAGCCAGGTGATCAAGAAAGGTCTGCTGGGAGGCAGCTACAAAAATCAGGGTGCCAGACAAGTGCATAAACTCCTTTCTGAGAGATACCAGCTACTTGGAGTGAGGCAGAGGGAGAGTGCAAAGATGGTGCCCACTGGCCTTGAAGAGTATTTCAGTAGGCCCCCAAATGTGTGTTAAGTTGATGTCTGCCCCTCAGGCTGAATGTTTAAGATAAGCATATAGGCCCATTTCACAGAAAGCCTGAGAACTTTTCAGTTGGCTGCCTGTGTGCTGGGCCCTGTGGGTGAGTCCACATGAGCCCTTCAAGAGCCATTTCTCAGTTCACCTTGTGGATCTCAGGGACACAAGCCCTCTTGGCTTTCAAAGCTATATGTTTCGGGGGCTCATCTTTCAGGGGCAGGTCTTAAAAGTTGGGATGCTAGATGTGGGGTTTAAACCCTCCACTCCTTGGTAGAAGCTCGGGGTCGTAATTTCCCTCTGATTGTGGGTTGCTGTACAGGGATGGATTTTATGGCAAGGTTGTGTTTCAGCTTCTCCTAACTGTTTTCATGTGGTTTTTTTTTTATTGTTCACTCAATGTATAGGAATTGCCATTTGGTTTTTGGATTTCTTTCAGAGGAAATTGCTCCATATGTAGCTGGAGATTCACTGTGTCCATGGAAGGAGGTGAGTTCAAGATCCTCCTACATCACCATCTTAAACCAAAACCTCCATGTTTCTCTTTCTTCAGATTTGATTGGAGATATTGCCCATGGTCATCTATTGAAGAGCATTTTTTAAAAATTTTTCTGCTATTTTGTCCAAATGAAAAGATGTTTAGAGTATTTGTTACAGAAGCATCCCACATCTAGCTGTCCGTCAGAATAGTATAATCCCGATGGAGTAAAAACCAGCACTAAAATTTCAGTGGCTGTCATCCACAATGGTTTATATTTTAATTATGCTACATTTTCACTGTAGGTTTACTGCAGTGCTGATCCTTGTTTTCTTCACTTGAGGACCTCAGCAAATGGAGTATCCTCTATCGCAAACATTGTCTCATGGCTGAGGAAGAACAGAGAGGTAGTGAAAGACAAGATAGCTATTAAAGCTTCAACTCAGGAAGGACACACACTTCCTACCACACTTCATGGACCACAGGAAGTCACATGGCCAAATCTGAACTTAGGAGGAGATGTAAAATTCTTGCACAGGAAAGAGGTACAGCAAGTCACATGATCAAGTTGGACCTCAGCAGGATGGCGGTATATAATCTCTCTAGAGAGGAAAGGACTGTAAATTGTAATGTAATATGTCTCATCTCTGTATTGCCTTCTGGAAAATTAAAATTTCTTAATTGAAAGGGATATTTTTCAACAAAAGTCCCATTGTTTAATGTTCAAACTATAGCCTTGTAGCTAGATTGGCAGAAAGTACATTGATTTGTGTTTGTAACAAATTTTTGAGGTTGCTTCACTTGCTAGTATTTTTTGTTATTGAAATTCATCAGTTATGGTTTTACAGAGAAGTAGAAAATATTGTTACATCAATGATGTATTTGTGCTACATTCTGTTGAAACTGTAGTTCTGATCTCTTTTTCTAAACATTCCATCTATTTTCTGTAAAAATATATTTGATAATCCAGGTGTTTTCTTCATTTCCTCCTGTAAAGATTTCTTTTTTTCCAAATTCTGATTCTTTTCTCAAATTTATTTCCAACATCTGAAAATAAATACAATATTTAGCATTTTATTTTCAAATTTATAACATTTTAAAACAATATGTATGTGACATCACTAATTTTATCAGATGTTGATTTCTATATTGATGAATTTTTCATAACAGTAAGCCATTACTTTAATGTAGTTAGAGAATCACTATTTAGTGCTCTTTATGTCTATAGAATTTACTCTGTGAATGATTAGTGATAAATGAATAGTAGTATTAATTATGATGCTTATCATCATAAAAATATTTGCAGATTAAAACTGGGAACTCAGCAATTCTATTCTTAAAAGAAGAAAATATGAACTATAACATGAAATGCTAAATTTGGCTAGTCAAATAATACTAATAGAGATTTTCATTTTTAATTTTAGTATAATCACTTATCTGTACAGAGGCCAGAAAAGCAGTACATTCTCTTCAAATCTTTTACATCCTTCCTGGATTTTTTCTTTTTTAGTGAGGAAAATTCACCCTGAGCTAACATCTATTGCCAATCTTCCTCTTTGTTGTTTTGCTTGAGGAAGATTAGCCCTGAGCCAACATCTGTGCCAAACTTTCCTCTACTTTCTGTGTGGGATGGCTCCACAGCATGGCTGATTAATGGAGGTCCACAACCGGGATCTGAACCCATGAACCTGGGCCTCTCAAGTGGAGTGAGGAGAACTTTAACGACCAGGGTTAAACTTTAACTGCATGGGGCCGGCCCCATATCCTTACTGAATTTTTGTCTAGTTATTATATCAGTTACCAAAAGAGGATTGATGAAAGCTCCAACTATAATTGTAGACTTGTCTATTTATCTTCATTTGGTTTCACATATTTTAATGCTCTGTTATTAGAGGCATCCGCATTTAGGATTGTTATGTCAATGTAATGAATAGATCTTTTTAGTGTTAAGAAATTCTTGGGGCCTGGCAGGTGGCTCAGTGGTTAAGTGCACACGTTCCGCTTCGGCGGCCCAGGGTTCGCTGGTTTGGATCCCGGGTGTGGACATGGCACCACTTGGCAGGCCATGCTGTGGTAGGTGTCCCAACATATAAAGTAGAGGAAGGTGGGCACAGATGTTAGCTCAGGGCCAGTCTTCCTCAGCAAAAAGAGGAGGATTGGGGGCAGATGTTAGCTCAGGGCTAGACTTCCTCAAAAAAAGAACAAAAAAGAAATTCTTTGTTCTTTGATAGTATTTCTTCTTCTGAAAATTCTTCACACAGTCTATTATCTCAGTGGCTTCAACTTTGTTATGGTTAGTGTTTGCTTTATATACCACTTTTCCATTATTTTATTATAGCCTATTTGTATCATTGTATTTTAAAAAGCATCTCTTATTGACAGCATATATTGGGGCCATGCTTTTTAATCCAGAGTGACAATCTCTGCCTCTCAATAGGAATATTTAGTCTATTAAATTAAATAGGAATATTTAGTTTAAATATTGGGGATATTTAATTCCAAATTTTAATCTACAAGTTTTTTATCATGATAAGCATCATAATGTAATACTGCTATTCACTTAATTATCAATAATCTACGGAGCAAATTTTTTAGACATAGATCGCTATATAATGATTTGCTAATTGCGTTAAGGTAATTGCTTATCATTGTGAAAATTTGTCAGTATAAACATCGACTTCAGTTAAAATGGGCAAACTCACAATTAATTTTAAAATGGTTGGGTTTGGGTCTGCCATTCTTTCCTCCTCTTTTTGGTTTAATTGAGCATTTTTTTCTCTCTTGGCATTTTAACTATTTCTATCAATATTTGTTTGTTTATATGTTTTCTTGAGTGACTGCCATATGCATCATTAACATGTAGAAATCTATCCTGATGTATTATAACTGTTTGTGTGTAATGTAACATTTTTATAAAAGTAAACTTCTATTTACCTCTCTTTTTTGTTCTATTGCTGTTATACATTTTACTTATACATATTCTGTAAATTTCATAACACATTGTTATTATTTTGCCATAGAAATTGATTGCCCACTTTTACTGATTGTGTCCACTAAGAACAACTAAAAACCCTGGACATCACATATAAAACAAACATAAGACTCTGAAAGGTGGAGGAAAGAAGCTTGATTAGCTAGGAACCTTGTGGCCCAAGGAATGAAATGGTGGTGAGTTCCCTAGGTCTGCTTTTGGCTTCATATATCTTAGACCTGATATTAGAGATGCCAGAAATCTGGAAATGCTAACATATACAAACAAAAAAGCCCCAACCAAAGTGTGCTCTCTCTAGCTAAATGACCAGGAATGGGGGAACCTAGCAAGACATAAATGTTTTAGACAATAACCACTCTACTTCAGCCAAATATAATGGAAAAAACTGTGGTCTCATCCCTACCCACACCAGCAAAGTTTGAGTGTGGAGTCTAGAATGATTAAGGATCCGGGAATTTTACCCCCACTGGGGGTGGTGAGCTCTCCTGACCCACTGCCACCAGGTGTAGTGGACAGCCTGGATTTTTACCTCTATCCAGCAGTAATAAGGTGCCCTTCTTTCCTCACGCTAGGGTTGTGTTAGAAGATGCCTAGTGGAGAGTCAGGACTTTCAGCATCATCCAGCTGTCATGATGTGGTGGCCACCCATTGTGGTGTCAGTAGAGGCCACATAGGGAGCAGTAACTAAGCACTCTTAGTCCTCCCAGGAAGGTATCAGTGGAGTAATAGGGAGCTGGAACTCCCATCCCTGCCCAGCTCAAACTGAATGACAAAAAACAACCAAGAAATGCCAATACTGAGATTATAGAAATGTTAGAATTATGGATAAAAATTTTAAAATAACTGTTATAAAGAGGAATTATGAACACACTTAAATGAAAAATAGAAAATCTCAGCAAAGAAATAGAATATATACAAGTTTGTTTGCTCTTCTTTGGTGGCCCAGGATTTGCTGGTTTGGATCCTGGGCGTGGACTTATGTACTGCTTATCAGGCCATGCTATGGCAGGCGTCCCACATATGAAGTAGAGGAAGGTGGGCATGGATGTTAGCTCAGGGCCAATCTTCTCCTTCAAAAAAATAAATAGAACATATAAAGAAGATACAAATGGAAATTTTAAAACTGAAACATAAAATGAGGAAACAAAAAAGCTCAGTGCATGGGTTCAACATCAGAATGGAGGGGGGAGGATGGAAGGGATTGGTCATATTATAAGAAAAGATCTTAACATTTAGGTTATCATAGTCCAGGAAGGAGAGGAGCAAGAGAGTGGGGCTCACTAAGTACTCGAATAAATAATGGCTGAAAATTGCCAAATTTGGCAAAAGCCAAATCTACCAATTCAAAGAGCTGAATGAATCCGGAACAAGATAAACCCAATGAAATCTGTAAGATGAATATCAGAGACAAATTTCTGAAAACCGAAGATAGATAAAATACCTTGAAAGCAACAGGAGAGAAACATCTTACCTAGGGGGAAAACAATTTGAATGACAGGAAATTTCTCATCAGAAACCACAGAGGCTGGAAGGAAGGGGCACACTAGTTTTCAACTGCTGAAGAAAAACTGTCAACTCTGAATTCAATATCTAGTGAAAATATCTTTCAGGAATGATGGGGGAATCTAGAAATTCTCAGATGAAAGGAAACTAAGAGAACATGTTACCACCAGACTTATCTTTAAAGAATGGCCATGGAATTCTCTAAACTGAAAGGAAATGATAATAGAAATTTGGAAGAACAGGAAGGAAGGAAAAACACAGTTAGCAAAAGCATAGAAAAATATAAAAGACTTTTCTTCTTCTCTTCAGTTTTCTTTTTGAAAATTGAGATGTAATTGACATACAATGTTGTGTAAGTTTAAGATGTACAACATGTTGATTTGGTACATTTATATATTGCAGTGTGATTACCACCATGGGGTTAGCTAACACTTCCATCAGGTCACATAAGCTACAGTAATCAAGCCTGTGTGTTATTTATGGAGGCATAGACTCAAAGATCAATGAAAGAAAATAAATCTAAAAATAGACCCATAACCATATACTAACTGATTTTTGAAAAATGGCAAAAGTAATTCAATAGAGGAAAGAATGCCTTTTCCACAAATGGCGCTGGAACATTTGAGAATCCATTGATAACAAAACCAAAACAACAAGAAATAGAAAACCTAGACTCAAGTCTCACACCTTATACAAAAATTAACTCAAGATGGATCATGGACTTAAATGTAAAAGACAAAGCTTTAAAACTTTGAGAAAAAACATACGACAAAATCTTTGGGAACTAAGGCTAGACAAAAAAAAATTCTTGGAATTCACACCAAAAAAATCCATAAAAGAAAAAATTGATAAATTAGACTATCAAAATTAAAAGAAAGACTGTGAAAGGCTGTGTAGAGGATCAAAAGAGAAGCTACAGACTGAGAGAATATATTTGCAAACCACACAGAGCTAGGCTCTAGGAAATATACAGAAATCTGAAAACACCAGTTAAAAAAAAAACAAACAATAGCAACAATCCAAGTACAAAATGGACAAAAGACAAGAAGAGACATTTCATTGAAGTATATACAGGTGGCAAATAAACATGTGGAAAGATGGTCAATTTCCTTAGTCATTAGGGAAATGCAAATTAAACCACAATAAGATATCACTACACATCTATCAAAAACACTAAAATAAAAAAAGTAGCACCACCAAATGTTGGCAAAGATGCAGAGACACTGTCTCACTCGTACATTTCTGGAAGTGATGTAAAATGTTACGTCTGCTCTGGAAAATAGTTCCCTGTTTCTTAAAAGACTAAACATGCAATTGACACATGACTCAGCAATTGCAGTTTTCTGCATTCATCCCATAAGTGTAAACTTATGTTCACATGAATACCCCCATGCACAAATATTTATAGCAGCTTTATTCATAATAGCCTAAACTGGAAACAACCCAGATGTCCTTCAACCGGTGCATGTTTAAACAAACTGAGGTATATGCATAGATTGTAACACTACACAGAAATCAAAAAAGAGAATGAACTATTGATACACACAACAACCTGATTGAATCTCCAGAGAATTATGCTAAGTGAAAAAAGCCAGTAACAAATGATTACACAATGCATGACCCATTCAGATAGCATAACTGGAATGACAAATTATAGAAATGGAGAACAGATAGCACTCACCAAGGCTTAAAGAAAGGTAAGGATAAGGGCAGGAGAGAAATGGGTCTGCCTATAAAAGGGCAACATGAAGATCCGGGAAGATACTCTGTATCCTGTCTGTATCCATGTTGATACCCTGTTTGTGATAATGTACTATAGTTTTGTAACATGTTACCATTGTGGAAAATAGCAAAGAGTGCATGGAATATTTTTGTAGATTTTTTTACAGCTGTATAGCAGTTTTTATTCTCAGTTTAGTACTCCTATTTTTCATGAGAATAATCATATATGTAAATGGTATTTTCAATATTTGTTATTCATTTCTTTTATGTTGTATAGTATTGACAAAAGCTGCCAAAGAAACATGAAATAATGGGGATAAAGAATATTTTTGCCATCTTCTGTTTTAATAAGAACATATCTAGTCTCTCCCCATTTGTTTATACATTTGGTTTTAAATAGAAATATATTCCACAAACCCTTATCTGCAATTCCAAAATGCAAGTAACTTTGGAAATTGAGCATTTTCTCCTCAGTGTGGGGCCTAACCTCATTGGATGACAAAATCTGTTGTGAACTGACACTTTATTTATGGTATTTATTTATTCCACATTGGAAAATGATCATACGTTTTGCTGTAGAGATATTAATGTGTTAAATTATAGGATACTGCCTCAATTCTCTGGAAGTGTTAGGAAACATATGGTATATGCAGCTTATCATCTTTCTAAAATCTGAAAAATTCAAGTGCCTCACTTGTTTTGAATAAAGGAATTTGCACCTGTATTTTTTTTATCTTAAGGATATATCCTCTCTATCCTCATAGGTGTTGAATTTATCAAATGGACTAAACTGTACATATGTTGAAAATATTATGGCTTATTTTATTTAGCCTACTGATGTGGTCTGTTGGCTGACAATAATCACCAAAGGCAAACTGACATCAACCTCAATAAATCTAAACTTTTGCGAACACTCCTCATTCAAACAGTACTACCATATCACCCAAATCAGTGCTAATTCAACCAGCTACTGGCTTTGGTGGTTTTTCAACTAACAGTACAGCATGTCAATAACGTTTATGCATATACTTAGTTTTCCTTTTTTCAAAATAGGGTTTACTACAATGTCTATGGCATATGATTTTGCTCAAAATTAAGTTTTTACTTGAAGGGCATTTGCAGATATTCTTTTATTCTCTACCTCTCCTCATTACTGCATCATTTTCTTCTGGCTTGGTCACTTCTTCATGACTTCCTCGTTATCTTTTCCATTCCTGGAGCACTGAGTTTTGTTTCTATCATGAGATCAGTGAGGCTTATGAACAGCACACTGATCCAGACAATGATAACTGCCCAATCATACTGATTTGGTTCTGATTATTTAAATTTTGTTTCCTCCCTATTATTTATGAGAATTTGTCTTAAACTCAGACTCTCAAAAGTCCTTCTCTTACATCTCCAATATTCCCACAAATAATTCCTCTCCAGTGTCAACAGATTCAGATTCAACAAATATTTCTTGAACACTAGCTAACACTTTTTGAGAAACACTATGTTCCAGGTGCTGTTCTAAGAAATTGCCATTCACATATTCATTTACCATTCACAACTGTGTGAGATGGGTATTGAAATTATTCCTATTTTACAGATAAGAAAACGGAGGCACAGAGAGGTTAAATAATTTTCCCAATGTCACGTAGTTGAACACAAGCAGTGTGACTATGGAGCCCACATTATTAACCTCTATTCACGCTACTTGTTATGGACTGAGTACTGCGCCAAACAGTATTCACAAACTTTGTTTATTTAATTCCTAAAACACTTGTAATATATGTTATTATCATTTCATAGAAAATAAATTGATATATAGCAAAACCCTAGATTAAACAAAATATCAACTGCAGATGTGGAGCTAAAATGCAGAAACCCTAACATTCAATTCAGTGCTCCTCCTATGATGTCATGGAATTAAGCGATATTGCCCCTATGGGCTCAGGAGTTAAAGGAAGAAACAGTCTAGTGTTGTTAGTATATGAATTCCATTTTATAGATTAGGATATCTAGGGCTCATAGAGGTGAAGTAAATTGCCCAAGATTATGTGACTGAGCTAAGATATAAACCCAGATTGTCCTGGCCTAAAGCTGAGGCTTTCCTTTGAGCGGGAATGTGGCATGATAGAAAGAAGTGGAGGCTGACAAGGAAGGAGAAGGCCAGGGGAGAAACTGTGAGGTTGTAGGGGTATTGTGAAACTCTCTCCTTCATGTGACTTTCCTGATAAACTTAAATTTCCTAAGTGTCCCAAACATACACTTTCCTGTCCCTTGCCCCAGTCTTTTTTTTTCTCTTGTATCTCTTTTGGTCTCTTGGGCTCCACTTCAGAGCTATGCCAAAGCATCAGAAGGAGGAGGGAAAATGGGAACTACAGGAGAGAGGTGCAAGATAAAAGGATCTTTCCTGGTTTGGCAGGTTCTCTGATCATGGGAGGAAGAGAAAGTGGAGTCTCTGTCGCATTTCTCTTTGTGCTGATGTTTCAACTTTCTTTTATATACACTCGCTAAGTCTTTTCCTAACAAGCCTGGTCATCTCAGGAGGACCCTGAGTCAAAGAGATCTGAATATAGTGAGTGGATTCTGTTATCTACTGCATTCTTCTTCAAGTAGTAAATTCTCTCAATGTTTTCTTTCTGTCCAAAACATTTGTCTTTCTATTCCTCTCTACACCTGATAAAACTCAAACTCCTATAAACATTTTCCAATCTAATCTGTTCTATTGAGACTTATACCAATATCACATTCTTCATCTTTTCCACTCATAGCTAATCTCTATTTATTCGTACTCTGCCTGCACTCTCTACAGCTTTTGTGATTTTCTATTCCTAGTCTATCCTTTCTATATTATAGCTGTCATCACCTAATCTTCTTTCATTGGATCTGTTGTCTATATAACAAATTTATCCTGCCCAACTATCATTCATTTTATACATGGAAGGTCCAATCTCTCTGCACTTAATCTAATTTTACCATGTTTTATCTGGTCCCTGTGGATCTTGCTCACTGTTCTACATTCAATGTCTGTTTTCCTTACATATTATTCCAAATTTATTACACATTATTTCAAATTTCCTGGTAATTCATTTAAATTCTCTACTTCTGATCAATTCTGCCCAGCTCCTTTTTACATTCAGCCTTCTTTATATTTCATTCCTATAACCTGCAATTCATGTCTTCTGCCCATATCACACCTTTCTCCATTTTATCATCCATCTACACATCCATACAACCATTATCATGCCTTTAACTAATTGGTTATTAAAGCAGACCCCCATTATAGGAACTACGCTTAAAAGGAGAGACAGAAATACTAGTAAATAATCTATGTTTGTAGAAATACAGGTAGTTTGGAGAGTGATAACTAATGAACTGAAATGTGAAAGATAAGAATTCCTAGGAGCAGGAGTGGATGTTTTTGATAGAAGAGCACTTGCAAATCATAGACTTAGGGAACGTGATGATTTGTTTATAAAAAGGAAAATAGTGGGCAATGATTTAATTGTTTTAGGATAGTTAAAAGGAAATTCATTTTGATGCTTGCTTGGGGGATTTTGTCTGTATTCTCCAAAATCAGATACTCTTGGGGTCAGTGATGCGGTCAGATTTCTAAATAAAATTTCATTCTAGAAGCAAGTGCACTTAGAGTGATGAGGGTTGAGTAAGTGATGAGAGGGAGGAAGAAAGACCAGGTTATAGGCTATTGAAACAGTTTAAATCAAGAAATACCATGGACCCAGTTGGTATAAAGGACTAGGGTCAAGGTACTAGAAATAGGACAGGAAAAAGGATACAGACATGAGGGATAACTTAAGAGAAAGTTTAGGTAGGACTTGTATTATTTGTGAGTGGGATGTGGGGTTGGGGTCAGGAGTATTGGTGTAGAAGATCTAGGAAACTTCCAGATCTCTGTTATAGGTGACTGCATGAAAACTAATGCAATTCATTGTGATAGAGGAATAACAGATTCAGAAAAGACCTTTCTAGACATATTGTATTTGAGGGACCCAGGTGATATCAAGGGAATCATATCCACCCTTTGCTATCCCATTAAAGCTGTATGGGGCCACTCAGGCACATAGTTCCTCCTTTACAGTTACCTGAGCAATAGCAGTAATATAGCTAGTAAAATGATATACAGGTTTTTACAGCCTCTAATGGGAAGAGTAATGAGAGGAGCCCCATCAAACCAATGAAAGGGAAAGGAAAGAAAAAAGGATAATTAAGATTTCTATGAGGAGATGATACATGAGCCAGGACTTGAAGGCTAACTAGGAGTTAGCCATGCTCATGGAAATTGCGGCATGAGCAAAGCCACAGAGGTGATACACATGCGGTATGCCAAGAGCTGCAGGTTATAAAATACAGTGTAGGCGGTGGCAAGAGATATAGTTTTGGTGATAGAAGTGGCAGATTGTGAAGTACTCATATATCTTGTTAAATAGCTTGAACATTATTGTGTAGGCGATGGGGTACTATGGAAGGGTTTTAAGTAGAGGAGTGAAATGGTCAGATTTGAGTTTTATGGGAGAGACTATAGGCAGTGAGACCAATTAGGAGTCCACGTGTGAGAAGCTAATCTTTTTTTTCAAGTGGACAGAGCATCAAACATGAAGATAGAGAAGATTAAAGGACACACAGGAAGGTCTGGAGGCAAGAGGGTCAAATGCACAATGAATGGCACATGTGGCAAGTAAGGATCAAGGCTGAGGTTAGGAATGACAATCGTAATTTTGAAGTTCCCATTTATGAAGCTAGAATATAGTATTGGGATAGGCTGGCAGCTTAAACTTTCAGGGATGAGAAGATGAAGATATGCCCCTACCACTAGATTATGAGCTCCTTGAAGACTTAGTACATGTCATTTACCTTTGCATGTACTGCAGCTCTTAGCCTGTGGTCTGGAACATAGTTGATCCACCACAAATTTTGAAATAAATAAATTGGAGGTGCAGATGGTAAGGGTGGGAGTGATGGGAAATGCAAGCCAGTGAATTTGGGCATTTTGTAGTTGTATTAAAGCACTCTAGTATTGAGAAAAATGCCTAGGGCTCAAGTACTGAGTAATACTCAAGTATTGATCACAGAGCATAAAGAGAAGAGAAACTCAGGTATAAAATCATTAGCAGGTTTGATGTTTTTAGATTCCATACATAAGTAAAATATACAGTATTTGTCTTTCTCTTTGTGGCTTATTTCAATTAACATAATGACAAAAAGCTGCATCAATGTTGTTGCAAATGGCAGGATTTCCTTCCTTTTCTATGGCTGAATAATATTGCATTGGGGGTGTGTGTGTATATATATATATATATACACCACATTTTCTTTATCCATTCATCCATTAATGGACACTTAGGTTGTTTCCAAGTCTTCTCTACTAGGAGAAAGAGAAAGTAGAATGATGGTTGTCAGGGGCTTGGGGATGGGGAAAATGAAGGATGTTGGTCAAAGGGTACAAATTTTCAGTTATAAGATGAATGAAGTTCTGGGGATCTAATGTACAGCATGGCGACTATAGTTAACAGTACTGTATTGCGTACTTGAAGGTACCATGAGAGTGGAGCTTTGATCTTTTCACCATAACAACAACAACAAAATGGTAATTTTGTGAGGTAAAGGATGTGTTACCTAAACTTATTGTGGTAAACATGTCACAATATATACCTGTGTCAAATCATCATGTTGTACACCTTAAACTTATACAATGCTATATGTCAATTATATCTCAATAAAGCTGGAAAAAAATCGTTAGCAGGTTGAAGTTTGGTGTGTGAGCACATTCTGCCTCTGCTAACCTCACAGGAACAGGCCAAAGACTAAAAAGTAGGGACTCCCCTGAGGGGAAACAGTACCCAGGTGTTCAGCTGATTCAACCCCATTCTCCTTTCTAATCTCTACACTCCCTTCCAAGGCTATGAGCATACATGGACACTAGGGTGACAGAACCCTTTCTTCATACCAGCTCTCATGTGGCTATGCCAACTTCTGTTCCACATCAGATCAAGAAAAGGCTTGAAGTTTGCAAAGGGAAAATTTTATTTTTGATACTAAGGTAAACAAAAAGAGTACTCTGCTAAATGTACGCTTTTATATTGATCTTGACACTATCAAAGTTATTAAACAAGGATGACACTAGACTGAGGTGGCTCTCATACCTTGGTAGCCTACATAGGAAAGGAAACCAAAACTTAACCCAGAATCATTTGTAAATGCACTCATGTCTGAGAAAATGAAATTTAAGAACAACCAATCACAGCCAGCCAACTACGCTTTCCCAAATAAGGCAGCCCCTGAAGCTACAGCCAGACAACTAACGTCCTTGCGTGCTTCCATGTCCGCTCTATAAAAGCCTTGCCCCTAGTTTCTTTCAGTAGATGCACCCAACCACTTTCAGCTAGGTGCTGCCTGATTTGAATTGATGTTTGCTCAAACGAACTCTTGAAAATTTTAACGTGCCTCAGTTTAGCTTTTAACACTATTAAAGGAAGGTATTTTACTGTCATTCTCAGAGAGTTAGCACAACTTTCATAACTGGTGGGATTCTCAGTTCTTCTGTTGTCCAGAATCCAGTTCCTAATATGATTACCAGGTGGGTCCCAGGCCCTCCTCTTAAGTACTAGCATGCAGAACTTTCATTCTACAGCTGCTTTCTACTTTGTTCCCTCTTCCTTGCAGGAGGCAATTGCTTCTCTAGCCGAGCCCCAAAGATTCCCTCTCCTGGATGTAAATCTAGGATGTATCTTATAGCCCCTCCTTCATGTTGCCTGAATATTTTCTAAGCTCTGAGGTCCTGATTTCCTGGTTCCATCTCTTAATATCTGTGTGACCTGGAACAAGTCACTTAATCTATGCCTTAGTGTCCTTAGGTGTCAAGTGGCATTAATAATGGTACTAACTCACAAGGTTCTTCTGAAGATTAAGTGAACTAATATCTGCAAATTTTTTTTAGAACAATGCCTGTATTAATAACACATAGTAAATACTCCATTGTGTTATATGTAATTGTTATTCCTCCATTGTGTTACATATCTCCTCCAAAGAGAGTCATGATCCAGCTCATAGACAAACTCTCAAGTTAGGGCAGCCCAGATTTTCTTACTATTTTGGTTTTCTTTCTATGTTCTTCAGGGACCAACTAGTGTCATTTTTACCTAGTGCTTATCAATATGTGCTTCTCTAAGAACAAGAACATACTCTTTTCTATCCCCAATACAACACAATTTATTTCTGACTGCCTTTGCCTTAGCTCATTTCCAGATTACAGAAGAAAGCAACGGCCACAGCTCAGTGATGAATTACATGCACTACATACGCTGCATTCTACGAACATAAACCCACTAAAAGAAAGGCTGGGTTCTTGCTGCTGCCTTCTGAAGTCTTTCTATTCTCCCTCCTGAAGAACAGTGGGTAAGACTGACTCCATGGAGCAGAGGAACCAGAGTGGGAGAGTAAGTGAGTTCGTGTTGCTGGGCTTCCCAGCTCCTGTGCCACTGCGAACGCTATTGTTTGCCCTTTCTCTTCTGGCCTATGTGTTGGTGCTGACTGAGAACACACTCGTCATTATGGCAGTTAGAAACCATCCCACCCTTCACAAACCCATGTACTTCTTTCTGGCTAATATGTCTTTCCTGGAGATCTGGTATGTAACTGTCACTATTCCCAAGATGCTAGCTGGTTTTACTGGGTCCAAACAGGGCCATGGACAGCTAATCTCCTTTGAGGGCTGCATGACACAGCTCTACTTTTTCCTGGGCCTGGGCTGCACTGAGTGTGTCCTTCTTGCCGTTATGGCATATGATCGCTATGTAGCCATCTGCCATCCTCTCCACTACCCTGTTATTGTCAGTGGCCGGCTATGTGTTCAGCTGGCAACTGGCTCCTGGGCTGGAGGTTTTGGCATCTCCATGGTCAAAGTTTTTCTCATTTCTCGCCTCTCTTACTGTGGCCCCAACATCATCAACCACTTTTTCTGTGATGTCTCTCCATTGCTCAACCTTTCGTGCACTGACATGTCCACAGCAGAGCTTACAGACTTTGTTCTGGCCATTTTTATCCTACTGGGGCCACTGTCTGTCACTGGTGCCTCCTACATGGCCATCACTCATGCTGTGATGCACATTCCCTCAGCTGCTGGGCGCCATAAAGCCTTTTCCACCTGTGCCTCTCACCTCACTGTTGTGGTCATCTTCTATGCAGCTAGTATCTTCATCTATGCCCGGCCAAAGGCACTCTCTGCTTTTGACACCAACAAGCTGGTCTCTGTACTTTATGCTGTCATTGTACCATTACTCAACCCCATCATTTACTGCTTGCGCAACCAAGAGGTCAAGAGAGCCCTACGCCGTACTCTGCACCTGTACCAGGGCCAGGATGCTAAGCCTGGGAAAATTAGCAGAGATGGGTAGAAGGGAGGTGTTAAGTCTTAGAAACTGTTCTTAAACTTGGGATCTAGTTCTTCTATGAAGTCCAGAGGAGCTCTTAGGGCCTAAATTAGGGACTAGAGTTTCAAAGTCACCAACAAAGAACTATTTCAAGAGAAGGAAAAGGGATGGATAGCAACCTGGCAGCTAGCAGCTGAATTTCGCCAGGACAGGGCTATAAAATACAGGCTAAAAGTAGGTTCCGTGTTGTCCGCTCTATTGTAATTTGCACAGAGTAGGTTCATGAATCACGCTTCCTGGTGGAGTGGAAAGGACTGACTTTGAGCAGAAGACATAACTGCACTTGAATATTTAAACAAGCCAACAAAGGTAGAACTAAGGTCTCTCTAAAAGGCTCCTCCTAGGTTTGCTCCTGGGTTTTTGTTCTGAGGCAGAAGGTGTAGAAAAAGGAGGCAGAAGGAGAAAACCATTCAAGGAAGCACAGGCTTCATAATGGAAAAGCATCGGGAGACCTCTGGATGAGATCCCTTCTAGCCACAGGCCATGATTATAGCTCATGAGGTAACAGCGGGCCAGGAGGCAATCGTTCTAGTGTGAGTTACAAGGTAAGGAGACAAGAAACTGAGAATTTTTGTGTTGGCAAAATATCATCTCTTGGGCCACAGAGCCTTCTAGCTTCATGTCCTGATTTCCCGAGGTCAGTTCCCACATTGAACTAATGGCCAAATGCAGTTGTGCATTTAATCTTCTGCCTCCCTATTTAGACTGTAAGCTCCATGGAGGCAGGGATCACATTTGCTTTTTCATCATTTTATTACCGTGTCCCAGAATTGTATCTAACACCTGGGGGCTATGAAGAAACATAATAAGCGAATATAATTTGGAGCCATGTTGGCAAGGCCTGTGTGTCACCCCTGTAGATAGGGTTGACAGGTGCAGAAACTAGACCCCTCCTACTTCCCCTGAGTACCGGGAGATACAAATTGGCTCAGACTTGCTGGAAGGAAATTTGGCAATATGTATTATAGATACTAAAAGTATTGAAAACATTCTGATTGAGAAATATTTGTATAGATAGACATTTTTGTTTTCAACAAGAATATGGAAATATGTTAAACTTCCACAAATATAAGATTAATTAAATAAATTAAAGCTTATACATTAAATGGAATATTATGCAGATCTTAAAATAACATGATGTAAATAAAGCTAGTGACAGAAAAATATTCCTAATGTAATAAATGTCAAGATTAGGTCATGTAATCGTATCAAAAGTGTATGTCTTATGTATTTGTTTGTTTAAATAAGACTAGAGGGAATTTGACTAGAACATTAGCTGTAACTATGCAATGGAGCCCTTATTCTTCTGAATTGCATTCTGTGGCAAAGATATTGTTACCAACATATTTATTTAAATAAACATTTCTTAGCCAATAAAATACACAGCTTTATTCATCTGGACAGAGAGATGATTAGAGGGTACGTCAGTAGGATTTTCAGAAATTTAGCTCCCCAAAGATACCCAAGACCCAGAATCCTGAGGACAACAGCCTACATGAAGCTTCTCTCTCTCCAGGTGTGGGAGCCTTCTGTTGTTGCAACTTGTCTGTCTATAGTTGTCTGCTGCTAATAAAGCATATGGAAGCCTACTACAAGGATATCAGGCATTATTTGCTAGTCCCTACATATTAAAAGTTCTAATATAATATTAATATCTATTTGTGTCAAAACAGTTATATAACCTTATGAGTATCTTATCATTATAATTTATAAATGGCTAGATATAAAGTTTATAAAAAGTCTATCTCCAAAATGTCCCCATAGAATAACTTTCTGAAAGGGCTAGTGGTCTGGGATGGGAGCATCCTCCTGTGGGCCTCACTATTGTAGCATTATAGGAACCTCCTTATGGGTTAACTCCAGCTAATAGGAGGTAACGGCATGATGTGGATTTCTTTCATTCTTCTTTTTTTAAATTTCAAAACTTTTTACAATAAAATGTATTTTTTTTTTAGTTTAACAAAACGCTTGTAATTCTGACTTCAAAATTTGAAACGAAATACTTCAGGTATATGAAGAGTATTTAGCACAGTGTCCTGCATATATTGAACTTTCAATAAGAATGAATGAGAAGATGTTTGAATGCATATGAACTATGGTGGGATTGACGCCTCTCTGGACTTGGACTGCATTTTCAAAGTCATATGATCCTCATGGCTCATATGGAATTGTCACAAAACCTAAGATTTTTCAAATGAACTGTTAATTATCAGATTAAGTATTCCTCATTCTCCAATGACATAATTCCTTTTTCCCCCTAAACCTAGATAGAGGATTTTATTTTATCTCTGTTACATTTGATCCTGTTTGTTTTAAACCATCTTTATAGTCTACCAGTCTCTCAAACTATTGCATAGATAATGTGACTCTTTTGTAACTCCCTTTTGCCAGGGTAGTGTCGTAGTGTCTGGAGGAAGTCTCCAGTCTCTTCCATCATTACAGGAGTTGGGAGTATGAGATCCACACTGGGTCTTTCGGAAAGGAGAGATACCCAGCGTGGCCAGGCCAAGACAATTAACATCTCCAGAGCAAGGGAGGATCAAAGTAGAAGCTTCTGTGCTTAAACCATCTCCTTGTTCCCATCGACTTTCAATACACTCCAAGTTTCTTAGTCTGCCTTTCAAGTTTCTTCACAATATGGTCTGAGGTTTCCTTTTGGTTTTTATTTTAATTTCCTCCCCACTACCTTGTACTCACCTTGTGCAGGTGAATTTTAGATTGTCATTAACATTTTTTTTACTTGAACTTAATAATCCAATATCTTTTACCATTTGCTAACATTTCACATTGAACAGTCGGAAAACATCCAAAAACCCTTTGGGTAAAAGAGCATTTTAAAAAATAGCATTCTTCTGTAGTCTTAAAAACCTTATTTTGCTTCATTAAAAAACCCTTACAGTTTACAAGTAAAGACTGAGAAACTGTCAAATCAGAGGAGACTAAAGAGAAAAGATACCTAAATGGAATTTTGCATCTTAGATTGGATCCTAGAATATAAAAAGGATATGGAAAAACCACTAAAATCTTAATAAAACCTTGAGTTTAGTTAAAAGTAATGTACCAATTTAGATTCTTAGTTTTGAAAATCTCCAGGTAACGTAAGATGATAATATTAGAGGAAAGTGAAATCCTGTGAGGGGAATATGAGAGGTCTCTTCAGTATCTTTAAAACTTTTCTGTAAATCTAAAATTATTACAAAATAAAAGTTTATTTAAAAAAGAAATGTATTGGTCTTTTTATCCTAAATAATGTAATACAATTTGATTGATTCCAGGTGACTTTATAATAATAATAATAATAATAATAATAATAATAATAATAATAAGCAAACTGCCCCTTTTTGCTTATGGTGATATGTATAGAAAACACTTGGTATTTATGTCTATACTGAGAAATCTTTTTTTCAAATTTTCCTGGATTTTTAATTCTCATGAAACACATGCATTGTTGCTATTTTAATTTGCTGAGTGATAAGAGAAAGTGAAAATAAAGTATAATTGACACATAGTTATTGATTTATGCCTTTGGTAACTCTAACCAACTATACCGGCTCTTCCAGATATCACCATTTGGTGCAGGTGAGCAGGAGTGAACAGTTTCAGGCAGTGCAGAGAAGAGAGGGCTTAGAGCACAGGTTTTCTCATTTTCTCTTAAAGTCTTTCCCTTGGGGGTATCATCTAGCCTTATTTTCAAGTTCCATAGCCTCATTTCATGATGACCAGTGGTTCAACGTTCCAAGAATTAGTGTCAACTCACCACATGCCTTTAGACAAAGCATGTGAATGGGTGAAATATGGGAGGCTTAGGTCCATCCTTCTCCATCAAATTCCAGTCACACATTGACCCTTAGATCCTTTCTAGGATCTGGATTTTCTCTGGGATTTCTCATTTGTTCAGATCTCTGCTTCACTTCCTTCAGCCACCTTTGCATACTCACAGAGACAGAAATGTATCTCCTGGCTCTTCATTCTTGCAAAACTTCTAGGACTTGATTCTTGATTTTGTGGTTACTGAGGTACAATTAAGAGCAGACTCCGTGAGCCCACTAGCCTGAGGACAACTTGCCAGACAGAAGGAGTTGACACTTTACACTGTCCTTAGCATGCAGGGCACACTTCACAAATGTTCAGTAAGTGACAGAACGATTCCTATAGTCCAAGGCAGTGGGTGTGACCTCAAGTCACTGCAGAGGCCTCATTATTTCAATGTCTCAACTCTTGCTGTCATTACTCTACATCTTTTTCTGTGCTAGTCTCTCTGAAGCCAAAGCCCTACTCACCTCATTGCCACTGATCAAATCGTGGCTGTGGTTCATATTCCATGCAGGTAATATTTTACATTTGTGTAGTTATCACGAAGCAGTTTTAGAATTGCTTTCATATACGTATTACTTTTGAGCCTAACATCAATGACAGGATACAGACAAGGGAATCATTGTTACTCCATTTTATGGATAAACAAACTGAAGAATAAAGGCAATTTTCTGAAATCAAATGTCTTAAAAATGGTGGAAACTAAGATTAGGAACCTTGTCTTCTCACTGCTGAATCAACACTATTTCCCTTGCCACTACTTCCATGCTAAATTCTTCCTTTATGTCTAGAATGACACTTTTGATGAAACCTTTCTAGTTTCCTCAGTCAGAAATCATTTCTCCCTCTTTGGAGTTCCTAGAGCACTTTGTTTGCACATCTCTAATAGCTCGTGTCACATTCTACCCTCATTATAGCGCATACTTCTTATTTTACTTACAACACTGTAGGTTCCAAGAGGGTAGAGATCATGACCTAAAAATGTTTCTTCCAAATAATCTATAGCACTGTGCCCTGTACATAATAAGAGCTCAAGGCAGAAAATATTTTATATAAAGAATAAACAAATGCATATCTCTATTACCTTATTAACCCACTTAGATTTCTTCTCCTGGTTTCCGAGTAATTTGGTGTTGCTTTACCTTACATACAGGACTAAAAGGAAATGACCATATCATACGCACAGGTATAGATAAACATGGTTCAGGTATAAGCAGGAATTGACAAGTGGATGGAGATTCATCTTCTTTGTCCCCTGGACATAGTTTGACAGTACGCACAGCGTTTCCCCAGAGCAGGACAGACCAAGTGCAAATGAGTCTCCTGGGAAGAAGACAAGGGCAAAATATAGGTGAGTGTTAAATGTACTCTCCTGTCCTGCTCCAGTCTTCTTGTCTTAGTGCTTCAATACCTACTACACAGTCTAAGCAGAGACCAGACTTGGATCTCCAGGAAGTAAGAAAATCTGCAGATCACTCTGCTTCCTGTGATACATGCAAATATCTGAAGGATTTTCCGTTTTCAGGAGAGAAGAAATGGATCATGGTGAGTAGCTGGAGTTACCAAGAGAGATTGATTGATCCCTGAAGGAAGGTCCAAGGAAGATGAGGAGGGACTTGGGAAAATGGTAGGACATATCATTCCTGGACAAGAGAAAGGGTGTTAGGGAAAATGACTAGATAAATGAAGATTCAGGGCACACAGCATGGTTATCCAAGGTTGGGGGAATTTGGATGGTTGTGAGGTCATTCAGGTTTGGGGACAGGGTACAAAGGACCCTTCTAGAAGTCTGTCAGTGTCAGTATCGTCTTTGAGAAGAAGCACAAGGACTGAAAATTATACTGTAATACGATGAAAGGATTTCTTTCCTTGGATACTGTAGAGAGCCCAAAGCTCAGGGTTCTCAGTTCTGAAAGCCAGAAAAATAGAACTCCACATCTTTTAATGTTTCAAAATAGAGCCTGTTGGGAGGTAGATTTGCAGCAAAGAATATGGAAGAGAATATGCAATAGTAAGCATGTGCTTGAATATACGGAAACAATACTTTAAAGAGAAGATACAGTTCTGAGTGATCTGCAACTCAGAGCTCTTCAAAGGTGCTACAATCCTATACTGAAGGAAAGTTGAATTATTTTATTCCATAGAATATGACAGAAAAAGTGAGCAAAAGAGAGAGAATGAAGGACCGAGTGTGTTTATGAGTCGGTATGAGTGAAATATGTGAACACTCATAACTGATTAAACATGGATAGGTGTTATGCAACATAATTTATAGCAGCTAGTGCTTGGTCCATACCAATTGGTCAAGTCCTGTGTTAAGTGCTCTCCATGGAATATAAATTTAATTCTCACAACACAATCTAGTAAAGTAGGCATTATTATTATTATTCCTGTTTTACAAAAGATGGTATGGAAGTACATACTTGACAAGTGATTTGTGCGGTATAACACAACTCCTAGGTAATGAAATCAATACTGAAATCTTTCCTCTAAAAATCAGTGCTCTAAACCAGTATGTAAAGGTGAATGTGCAGTAAATAGTGTGGCTGATGATGGAAATGAGGAATGTTATACATATCCTGAAGAGTAGGAGCTGCTACGTTGGTGCTACTTCCTACGAGGGCTATAACGTATTCTCTGCTCCAAGAAACAGATACTTTTCACCAGCAAAAGGATTTTATCAAATGCATTGAGGAACTAGGCAAAGAACTCTAGTAAACTACCTCACAGGTGAAAGTGGAAGTATGTGGCTTAGAGTAAGAGACAGTCTCTTCCCACTGATTAAGCCTCACTGAGTTCTGCCCATGTGTGTTGTTATGGAAAGGAGGTGATGGAGTCAATAATATGCATTTCAGTACCTCATCCTTTAGTCCTTTGCTATGAGCCACATCCAGAAGATCTCTAGTCCTGTGGAATATCAGAGTGAACCCTGATTGTCCTCCTACCCTCTTTGTGCCAAGTGAACAGTATATTAGAGAAATAGTTGGCAGAAAGAGTGAGTAATGGACTGAAGGCAGGACCTTAATTCAGGCTTCATGGATTAGAGAAGCATTTAATGAAGATAAACAGTCACTGATGTGTTTTCAAGAGATGACTCTGTGGTAACCTACTTCCTTAACCACAGATTAGAATTCTTGGAATAGCTCACAAATAATTCTGCCTTGCAGTCTTGCAAGACCCATCTATCTAAGTACAGCACTCCCCTTCCTCTGCTCCCCTCTCTGGTCCAGAACCTGAGACAATGACTGATATTTCGAGAACCTGACCTACCAACTAATTTTAGACCAGAGATCATATCCAATGTTCTCAGACCTTGTGGATATGTTTATCATGAAAGTACCCCATGTGTGCAAGCTGAGGGTGTGTCCACAGATGTGTAACCTTGATAGATAGGTGCTTCCTACCAGCAAAGACCCTGAGATCACACTTCTCTGCCCTTGACCTATTTCTTGTGGATTCCAAAGCTCCAAGGGATTCATTAATTCACTTTTTAATCCATATCCATTAAATATTCATGTATTTTCCAGTCACTGTCCTGGGCATGGGGTTCACAGTCATGAAGGACAGAGTCTTGAGATTTGGAAAGTTGAAGTGCAGTGAAAAGAAACCTAAATGCATGAGGGGGGTGTGCACTAGGAACGAATGCTATTGAGGCACTTGACCCCGCTTTGGTGAGATGCCTCCTAAGTGGAATCTTGAAACTTGAATCAGCAGCTAAAGATTTTGGAATGGGCATAACTGGAAGAGGGAAGAGTGTATGTAAGTGCAAGAGTGATTATAATGTGTGTGGGAAGAAGAAACTAGGAAAGTATGTCTCGAGCATGAAATACCACATAGATGGTCACAAGACATGAAGCTGGAGAAGTAGGTAGGGATCAATATATTAAATGCGTCCTATGTGTGATAATGAAAACATTTCCATGTTTATTCAAAAGCAATTGGAGTGTCACTAAGGAATTTGTGAGGAAGTTATATCACTTTTTAATTTCCACAGACACTATTCTGAAGAAACTGTGCTGAATCAAAGGACTACAGTCAATGGATCACCCAAATACTAAACTTTGTTTCCTTTCAGGTGGGGAAAAAAGTCTTTGTGCAGTGAGTTCCTAGTTAAATAGAGATCTGGAACCAACAAGGGAGAGACTATCGGTCTATGTTCACTGACAAAGGAGCTGGGAATGACATGAATAGTGACATTCAAATATTTCCTCAGGTGAGAGAGGCTTAGGGGTGGGAGTTCCTTTGATTCTGGGAGACATTCATAATAAACAAAGAAACAACAATAAAAAATTTTGATGCAAATGTGTGCTTCACATTAGAAGATGACTCCATATTAACCAAAGTTATTTTATGAGTTCACTCACAGGGAAGACTGATTTACTATCTTATCTTGGTCTCTTGTCTGATGTCATAGTCATGTTCATTGTTTGTGGTATTGTCACAGAAGACTTCAATACCTCTCAGGGCTCTTAGTCATGCTGGAGGAAAACATCACTCTGGTCAGCGAGTTCATCCTGGTGGGCTTCCCCACTGCCCCATGGCTTCAAGTCCTGCTCTTCTTCCTCTTCCTTGTGGTCTATCTGCTGGTGGCAGTGGAGAATCTTGTCATCATGCTTGCGGTTTGGGTCACTGGCTCCCTCCATAAGCCCATGTACTATTTCCTGAGTAGCTTGTCTTTCCTGGAGGTCTGGTATGTCTCCGTCACAGTCCCCAAGATGCTAGATGGATTCCTCCTGCAGAGACGGCACATTTCCTTCACAGGTTGCATGACCCAGCTCTACTTCTTCATTTCGCTTGCCTGCACAGAATGTGTGCTTCTAGCAGCCATGGCCTATGACCGCTATGTGGCCATCTGCCACCCTCTCCGGTACCCAGTCATCATGACCACAGGTTATTGTGCACAGCTGGTGACTTCCTCCTATATGACTGGTTTCATGGTCTCTGTCATCAAGGTCTGTTTCATTTCACATGTCACCTTTTGTGGTTCCAATGTCATGAACCACTTTTTCTGTGACATCTCACCAATCCTGAAACTGGCCTGCAAAGACATGTCCACAGCTGAGCTAGTGGACTTTGCCTTAGCTATTTTCATCCTTGTCTTCCCTCTTACCACCACCGTCCTTTCCTATGTCTACATTGTCTCTACAATTCTGCGTATACCCTCCACCCAAGGAAGGAAGAAAGCCTTCTCTACCTGTGCATCCCACCTCACTGTAGTCATAATTTATTACACAGCCATGATTTTCATGTATGTTCGGCCCAGAGCTATTGCATCATTTAATTCCAACAAACTAATCTCAGCTGTGTATGCAGTCCTCACACCCATGCTAAATCCCTTCATCTACTGCCTTAGGAACCAGGAAGTCAAGAATGCTATCAAAAAGACTGTGGGATTTAGGGGCTGGCCCCGTGGCTGAGTGGTTAAGTTCGCGCGCTCCGCTGCAGGCGGCCCAGTGTTTCGTTAGTTCGAATCCTGGGCGCGGACATGGCACTGCTCATCAAACCACGCTGAGGCAGCGTCCCACATGCCACAACTAGAAGGACCCACAACGAAGAATACACAACTATGTACTGGGGGGCTTTGGGGAGAAAAAGGAAAAAATAAATCTTTATTAAAAAAAAAAAGAAAAGACTGTGGGATTTGGTCAGTGCGTCCTGCTTAGCTGAGCTCCACTGCCTTGAGGAGTCAGTGTCCTGGAAAGCATGTCATCCCATACACTTATCATGGTTTTGCATATTTGCTTGCTCTATAGATCTAGATTCTTAAAGAAATTATATCATAGAAAGAAAAAAAATTAAAAATATTAACAGGATACATTATATATTGCTTTAATCTTGAATTAATTTTAATACACACTCTATACATTTAATAATTATTTTGAAATGACAGAGTAATAAATATTTAACATATATAAGTTGGTGTTACCGGCTCTTAGTTAATATCAGCCCTGATATTGGTTCCCCTACAGTGAACCTGGCATGTATGGGATTAAAGCTAAAACCCTGCACTCCTGGTTTCCTGGGTCTTTAGTTACACTCATTTGTAAGTGTTTGTTTCTTTAACCTCTAACTCCCTGAGCTTTACAACCAAATAGAAGTTACAAATTGTTAAAGCCCAGATGGCCTCAAACTGGGCTCCTGCTAAAGTTGTAGCTAGTCCCAGGACCTTGAAGTTCTTTTACAGGGAAATTAATGTCCAGAGAATATCAAGAAACTGAAGCTTCCCAGGCCCACCTCCTTGGCTTCCTGACGTCAGAGTCTACCTTCCACCATGGAGATAAACAGCCATGGACACTCATCTGAGAAATCCTTTGTCTCCTCCACTGGAAGCAGCCCCAGACACAGGCCAATGGGAAAATGCTGACGAAGAAGTCCATGGTCCCCTTCTACTACCAAAAACCTCAAATAAAAACACTTACCTATTTCTTAACAGGGAGCAAGCAACTTTTGGGGCACTAGCCCTTGCTTTGCTCCCTCTGCCTAGCAAAGTAAAGCTTTCCTTTTTCTCCCAAGATTCTGTTCTCGTTATTTGGATTGACATCGGGATCAGAGACCAAACTTTTGGTAACACTGGTGTTATGAGTACTTTACACATAATGGACTATTTTATTCTTGTAACACCTCTACGAGTTAATTATCATTACTTATCTGATTTTACAGATCAGGAAACTGAAGCACACAGAGAGATGTTAAATATGTTTTCCAAGATTGCACACTTAGTAAATATCAAAGCTTTTATTTGAAGCCAGGGGCTCCAGCTCTATAATCAACTGTATTCGATTTTCTCTGTATCTAACAGTCTGTGATAGTGGTTCTAGGGTCCCATGAGTTAAAAAACATTGATGCCTGGATGGAATAAGCAATATAGTCAGTAAAATCTGTGTAGTTGTGATGATAAGTGATAGTGGTGTGGTAGTGATGGTAGTGAGAAAGCTGTTTGTGATTCCATTGGGTTAGTGATGATGGGCTACCATTGATATTAATCTTGTAGATCATTTTGCAATCTTCTTCCAATTTTAGCCTCCTTCCAGGACTATAACAGCTCATTTATCATTACAAGGATGGGATCAGTAGTTTCACAAGAGATGAAAAAATTGGTATTACTGCAACTTTTGCTGTTGATACATATCTCTTGAGACTTTTGGCTCTTGAAATCTTGTGGCCATCCATGCTATATGTGACAATTATCGCCAAGCTGATGGAGTACTATTTCATCAATATATGTTTGAGCTGAAATCTTCAACACATCAATATAACAAACGTTCAACATACAAATAAGGTGAAAAACAAATACAAAATTTCTAAGATAAGTGAGATTGTTAGATGCATTGGGGCATCTGCTGACTAGGTAAGGAAATGTGGTATACCAGGGAGAATTCCACAAAACTGATAAAACTGAGACCAAAATATGAAAGAAATAATCAGAAAGAGCTATCTTGGCTCTATATCCCATCCATTTGAAATGGGAGTCTCAAGCTGGTCTCCAATTTTGGCCTAAGCCACCCTCAACATTATTCAACAATCCTGTACTAATCTTCCCTATATGTTGCTTTTAGAATGTTACCTACCCTACTACTTCAGAATTCTCAACTCGAATGAAATAAGACCCACTCATTTTATTTATTATTATTATTATTTTGGAATAGTTCTAGCATTTGTGAATCTCAATAATACCTGAACTTTTCCCCACCTACACCAGTTCAACCTTGCTTTATACTGATCCCCAATATGAAACATATATTCTGATATTATCAGCTTAATGTGCTCAATAATTACAATATACTAATTCTCCTGCTTAATTTCATTCATTCGTTCATTCGTTCATTCATTCAGTATTTCTTGTGCCCCTATTCCTTGCCAAGCACTCTAATAACCTATGAAGATGTAATGGTCAACAACAACAAAAATAGACACAGATTCTTCTTTCAAATAGCTATAATGAATAGGGAAGATAAAGGCATAATTACCTTCAGTGTTATGTGATGATGCAAGTACAGGGTAATGGAAGCAAATGGTAGGTGGATCTATGGTGAGCAGAGAAAATGTTCCAGCGGAAGCAGCTTTTAGGCTAACACTTAAAAGAATTAGACAGATGTAAAATGGTGGGGAGTAGCGAAGGTCAGGGATTGCAGAGACAAAAAAGGCCAACAATCAAGAGAAATAACAGCACATCCAAAGAACTGAACAATGATTAGCAAAAAGTGACATGAGGAAGAGAGGGGTCACGTGAGGAAGTAGACTCATGTTTACCAAAACAAATCTTACCAGTTTGTGAATTTTCTCTTACTACATAGGTTTATGGATATATAATAAGTTCTACAGAGGAATTTTCAGTTTCTGCAAGTACTAGCTCTTTAGCTTTAGTATGTCTACCAAGTGAATGGTAGTCACTGATAGAGTGGAGCAAGAAAAAAGTGAGTTGGCTTTGAATATTTGGCCTCCTCTGCTATACCTTTTCATTCTGAATGACAGACGTCAGTTTGTGTTTGACTCCTCACTACTCTCGAGGGCAGAAAGTAACAGTATTCTTCCTTGAGTCTACAATATCGGCCACCCCTGACACTGTAGGCACTTGTACTGTTTATTGATTCCCATCCTCCAGTTATCTATTCTTTCCACTCCTTTTCCCCTTTGTGTACCCTATCTCCCAGGGGCTGAGAGGAATTGATCCTGTGGGCTGTATCACTCTGGCTCTGTTAACCTCTGGCTTCCAATTTGGTTGGGTGAATGGGAGGCATCAGCAGAAAACTGAAGGATGCCAGAAAAGAGATGACAAAGGATTTTCCCCTACTTCCAGTGGGTTCCATGGCTCTGGCAATGACTACAACGCATGCAACAGGGGCACCCCTTCCAAGTCTGCAGCCATCACTGCTTTCTGCACTGCTACTTCTTACATGACTCAGCATCCCTTCTGTTGTCTTCACCTTGCCCAAACTTAGAGAATAGTTGTGAAAATTAATTCTAATCAATAATTTCAGCAGAAACTGCTTTCTGTTTCTTCCTGGGATTTTGACTGATATGGCATTAAACAAATATTAGTCAAATTGAAATAAATCTCATTGAGAATGCTTGCAATAAATATACTACTTTAAAACATATGTGTGTTTATATTTTGAAATCAGTAATATAACATAAGCAAACCTCACTTTTTATCTGCTATATGACAGAACTTGAATTAAAATAGAAAACCGTTTGTTCTACATTTAATTTTTCAAGTATCTCTCTGTAAAAAAACTTTGACCTTTCTTCCATCCCAGTGATACCGCTGCCAAATTGAATTGATTCTGAGATGTCTGAGTTAAAACATACAGCAAATTTAAACCCAGGTCTTGAATATACTATGCCTAGCTTCTCGGCCAATGACTGGAAGACTGTATCTGCCACTAGGAAGCAGTCATTTCCGCTCAGAACCAGTCCAAGTAAGTTTACTTCACATAACTACCCCTTTACTTTTCCCTTTTAGTTCCGCTGCTTCTCTTATCAAAGTAAATCAGACTATATTTTATTATCTGTAGAAGAATTTCCCCAATATATTTTCAAATGTGCGTCTAACTCTCTCACTGAGGTTTACTATCTTTTAATAAATAACATAATCAGTCTTTTTTTAAAGTTATTTTATTGAGGTCATATTCGTTTAAAAAATTGTGTAATTTCAGGTGTACACTATTATATATCAGTTTCTGTATAGACTGCATCATGCTCATCACCAATAGTCTAGTTTTCATCCATCACCATACATATGTGCCCCTTTACCCCTTCGACCCACCCCTCACCTCCTTCTCCTCTGGTAACCACTAATCTGTTCTTATCCATGTATTTATCTTCCACATATGAGTGAAATCATATGGTGTTTGTCTTTCTCTGGCTTATTTTGCTTACACAATATCCTCAAGTTCCATCCATGTTGTTGCAAATGGGACAATTTTCTCATTTTTATGGCTCAGTAGTATTCCATTGAATATACACACCACATCTTTCTCCATTTATCAGTCGATGGGCGCTTGGATTGCTTACACCTCTTGGCTACTGTGAAAAACAGTGCAATGAATATAGGGGTACATAGATCTCTTTGTGTTGCTGATTTCCTGTTCTTTGGATAAGTACCCAGTAGTTGGATGACTGGATCATATGGTATTCCTATTTTTAAGTTTTTGGGAAAACTCAATACTGTTTTCCATAGTAGCTGCAACAGTTTGCATTCCCACTAATAGTTTATGAGGGTTCCCTTTTCTCTACATCCTCTCTAACATTTGCTATTTTTTGTCTTATTAATTATAGCCCTCTGATGGGTGTAAAGTGATATCTCACTGTAGTTTGGATTTGCATATCTCCAATAATTAGTGATGTTGAACATCTTTTCATGTGCCTGTTGCTCATCTGTATATCTTCTTGGAAAAATATTTGTTCATATCCTCTGTCCATTTTTTGATTGGGTTATTTGTTTTACTGTTGTTGAGTTGCATGAGTTCTTTATATATTTTGGAAATTAACCTTTTGTTGGATATATGATTTGCAAATATTTTCTCCCAGTTGGTGGGTTTTCTTTTTGTTTTGTTCGTGGTTTCCTTTGCCTTGCAGAAGTCTTTTAGTCTGATGTAGTCCCATTTGTTTATTTTTTCTTTTGTTTGCTATGCCTGAGTAGACATGCTATTTGAACAGATGCTGCAAGGACTGATGTCAAAGAGTGTTTTGCCTAAATTTTCTTCTAGGAGTTTTATGATTTCAGGTCTTACATCCAAGCCTTTAATCCATTTTGAGTTAATTTTTAGTGTTTGGTGCAAGATAATAGTTAACTTTCCTTCTTTTCATGTTACTGTCTAGTTTTCCCAGCACCACTTATTGAAGAGACTTTCCTTTCTCTATTGTATGTTCTTGCCTCCTTTGTTGAAGATTAGCTGTCCGTAGATGTGTGGTTTTATTTCTTGGCTTTCAATTCTGTTCCACTGCTCTGTGTCTGTTTTTGTACCAGTACTATGCTGTTTTGATTACTATAACTTTGTAATACATTTTGAAGTCCAGGATGGTGGTGCCTCCAGCTTTGATCTTTTTTCTTAGGATTGCATTGGCTATTTGTTGTCTTTTGTTATTCCATACAAATTTTAGGATTCTTTGTTCTATTTCTATGAAGAGAGTCATTGGGATTCTGATTGAGATTGCATTGAATTTGTAGATTGCTCTTGGAATATCTTTCCACTTCTTTATGTCTTTGATTTCTTTCAACAATGTCTTACAGTTTTTGGCGTATAGGTCATTCCTATCCTTGGTTAAATTTATCCCTAGATATTTTATTTTTTCTGTTGTGATTGTAAATGAGATTATATTCTTAACTTTTCTTTATACTAGTTCATTGTTAGCATATAGAAATGGAACTGATTTTTGTAGGTTGATTTTGTATCTGCAACGTTGTTGTAGTTTTTGACTTTTCTGTAGTTGTTGTATTGCAAATAGTTTTGAACTATTTGGTGGATTCTTTAGGATTTTCTATATAGAGAATCATGTCATCTGAAAACAGCAAGAGGTTTACTTCATCCTTTCCAGTTTGGATATCTTTTATTTCTTTTTCTTGCCTAATCACTCTGGCAAAACCTCCAGTACTATGTTGCACAGGAGAGGTGAGAATGGGCACCTTGTCTTGTTCCTGTTCTCAGAGGGATGACTTTCAGTTTTTCACCATTTAGTATGATGTTGCCTGTGGGTTTGTCCTATATGGGCTTTATTATGTTGAAGTACTTTCCTTCTATACCCATTTCATTGAGAGTTTTTATCACAAATGGTTGTTGGCTCTTGTCAAATAGTTTCTCTGCATCTATTGAGATGATCATGTGATTTTTTTCCCTGAGTTTGCTAATGTGGTGTGTCACATTTTTTGACTTGTGGATGTTGAACCATCCCTGCATCCCTGGAATAAATCCTACTTGGTCATGGTGCATGGTCCTTTTAATGTATTGTTGTATTTTATATGCCAATATTTTGTTGAGGATTTTTGCATCTATGTCAATTAGTGATATTTGCCTGTAATTTTCCTTCCTTGTGTTGTCCTTGTCTGGTTTAGGTATCAGGGTAATGTTGGCCTCACAGAATGAGTTAGGAAACATTTCATCTTCTTCAGTCTTTTGGAATAGTTTGAGAAGGATAGGTATTAATTCTTTGAACGTTTGGTAGAATTCTCCAGAATTCTCTAGAAGCCATCTAGCCCTGAACTTTTAATTTTAGGAAGGTTTTTGATTGTTGTTTCAATCTCTTTCCTTGTGATTGGTCTATTCAGATTCTCTATTTCTTCTTGATTCAGTTTGGGAGGTTGTATGATTCTGAGAATTTATCTATTTCTTCTAGGTCATCCAATTTGTTAGCATATAGTTATTCATAGCATTCTCTTGTAATCCTTTGTATTTCTGTGGTATCCATTGTAATTCCTCCTCTTTTATTTTTAATTTTATTTATTTGAGCCTTCTCTTTTTTTCTTAGTGAGTCTGGCTAAGGGTTTGTCAATTTTGTTTATCTTCTCAAAGAACCAGCTCTTACTTTCATTGATCATTTCTTTTGTTTTTTTTCAGTCTCTATTTCATTTATTTCTGCTCTAACTTTTATTATTTCCTTCTGCTGGCTTTAGGCTTTGTTTGTTCTTCTTTTTCTAGTTCTGTTAGGTGTAGTTTAAGATTACTTATTTGAGATTTTCTTCTTTCTTGAGGTAGGCCTGTATTGCTATAAATTTCCCTCTTAGTACTACTTTTGCCACATCCCATAAGAGTTAGTATGTATATTTTCATTTTCATTTGTCTCCAGGTATTTTTATTTCTTCATTGATTCAATGGTACTTTAGTAGCATTTTTTAAAATTTCCACATATTTGTACATTTCCTAGCTTTTTTCCTGTAGTTGACTTCTAGTTTCATAGCATTGTGGCCAGAAAAGATGCTTGATAAGATTTCAATCATCTCTAATTTATTGAGGCTTGCCTTGTTTCACAATATATGGTCTTTCATTGAAAATGTTCCATGTGCATTGAGAAGAATCTGTATCCTGTTGTTTTGAGAAGAATATGTATGCTGCTTTTTATTTTTGATAGAATGTTCTCTGTATATTTATTAAGTCTATCTGGTCCAGTATTTCTTTTAACACCACTACTTCTTTATTGACTTTCTCTCTGGATGATCTACCCATTGATCTAAGTGGGGTGTTGAGGTTCCCTACTATTCTTGTGCTGCTGTCAGTATCTCCCTTTAGGTCTCTTAATAGCTGCTTTATACACTTTGGTGCTCCTATGTTAGGTGCATATATATTCGTAAGTGTTATGTCTTCTTGGAGGAATGTCCCTTTTATCATTATATACTGCACCTCTTTGTCTTTCATTGTGTTTTTTATCCAGAAGTCTGCTTTGTCTGAGAAGTATGGCAACAACTACTTTCTTTTGCTCACCATTTGCTTGGAGTTTTTTCCATCCCTTCACTCTGAGCCTATGTTAATCTTTAGAGTTGAGATGTGTTTCCTGGAGGCAGCACATTGTTGGGTCTTGTCTTTTAATCCATCCAGTCACTCTGACTGTACCTTTTGATTGGAGAATTCGATCCATTTACATTTAGAGTGATTATTGATATATGAGGGCTTAATACTGACATTTTATCGCTTGTCTTCCAGTTGTTCTATATTTTCATTATTTCTTTTCCCTTGTATTTCTGACTGCCATTTCAGTTTTGTGGTTTTCTGTGATGGTTTTCTCAGTTTTCTCTTTACAATTTGTGGCTTTGCTCTGATTTTTTTGTTTAGTGGTTACCATGAGGTTTATATAAAAGATCTCATAGATGAGATAGCACATTTTCTGAAGGCCTCTTATCTCCATTAGCCTAAGCAGGTTCCATCCCTTTCATCTTCACCTCTGAGTTATTGTTGTCACATATTCTTCTTTTTTGTGTTGTGAGTTTGTGACTAAACTGAATTGTTTGTAACTATTTTTGATGCTCTTCTTCCCTTTACCTTGTATGTTACAATTAAGTGTTGGTTAACCTATTCTG